>NC_048894.1:107548875-107729316 GCF_011077185.1 Oxyura jamaicensis
AAAAAAAAAAAAAAAAAAAAAAAAAACATA
Source organism: Oxyura jamaicensis (assembly GCF_011077185.1). Lineage (NCBI taxonomy): Eukaryota > Metazoa > Chordata > Aves > Anseriformes > Anatidae > Oxyura > Oxyura jamaicensis. Next base: position 107,548,906 of record NC_048894.1, read on the forward strand.
TAGTGGTGGCAGAGAGAGGAAACCTCATGAATATAATGGATTTTTTCCAAAATTTGCATGTGCAGACATCAGCATTTTTGCATATAGCTGTATTTGTAAATATCTGTAGTTCTTCACCTACAGATTTACAAGGTTTCTTTTCTCTTTCTTTTCTTTCTTTCCTTCTTTCTTTCTTTCCTTCTTTCTTTCTTTCTGTTTCTTTCTTTCTGTTTCTTTCTTTCTTCCTTTCTTTCTTTCTTTTTCTTTCTCTCTTTTTCTTTCTCTCTTTCTCTCTCTCTTTTTTTTTTATTTTTTCTTTTCCTGAATGTCTCACAAACTACTCAGGGTAGTTTGAGTTTTTTTTTCCACCAGCTACAGAGTTTTGCAGGTGTCAAAGAGAGCATTGCTGAAGACAGGTTTAAAAAGCAGGCCTGAAACCTCTGACTAGCCCATTACTTAAAGCCAGGCCCTAAAATGCATGCACACACACAAAAAAAATGTGACTTAGTGATAGTTTTATTACAGAAATGTTCGAAATAAAATAAAGTAATAAAGAGATGAGGAAAAGGAAAATATTTGTAAGGTTTCTTAGAAACTCAGGGTGAAAGAAGGCTGTCAGAAAGATCTTGATTTAAGGTACAGAGCTGCAGAATTTTAAAACTGCAATAATGCAATAAAACTGCAATAACTTCAGATGAGAAAGTACGTGAGGGTTAAAGAAATTATGTCTCTGTTTTCATCTTATATAGAGTACAAATAATTATGACAATTTATGCTTGGGCTTATTCTCATACGTATGCCTGTGCATATGTACAGATTAATGCTATCCAGATTCAACTTTGGTTGCTTGGATGTTTATAAAAATGAATTCTGCATTTTCTATACCAAATATTTCAAATATAGGACTGAAAGGGAATACTGAATCATAGTCTTGAAAAAAAAAAAAAAAAAAAAAAAAGGTTATGTCTGTATGTCTGCTATAGTACAGGTTTTACTTCAGTTTTGAGCCCAGCTAAATTCATGTTGCTGTTACGAGGAAATGATTGTTTATATCTCTCATCCTGTGTGTATTGGAAAATTGGCAACACTACCTTGTAATCCATCACTTGTTGTGAGTCAGGGGACAGTGCATCTTGAACTACAGGGCAAAGGACTGCACAGAGTCACAAAATATGGCATCCCTCAGAGATGAATTAACCTAATAACAGAAGCTTTACACATACTTTGCAGAAATATGCAGAAGAGTGAGTTCTCAGACATTAAATTGTATTACAGTATTTTTTCTTCTATCCATTTAAACTGACATCATTTTATTGAGTCAACTGATGAGTCACAATTGGAAACAGCCACAGTGAAAAATGAGGCTTTCTGAGAGGGCAGTGCTCAGAGATAGGAAATATAAATAACTTAGCTATTTTTGACATAAAGTTGCAATGTGGTTACACTCTACTTCGCAGTGTGCAACAATGGCAGCACTGTTTAAAATTCACTGAGCAATTAAATACTAAACGCATTACCTACCAATTATGCATTGGTAATGTGGTTAATGCTTCACCATTGTCTAAATAATTACCCCACTCAAGAGCAAGGATTTGATTATTTGCAAAGAAAGCTAACACTTGCAAGTCAACCCATTGGCCATCTTATAATTTTCAGAAATTAGAAGATATTGTATGTCCCTGAGAAAGGTGGGTGCTTAGGATGTAGCAAACAGCCCCCCTGAACCTTGTATTTTCTGCCTCAACATGAGTGACCTTTTCTGGGAACACAGAACACATTACACCTCTGAATCTGCTGAAAGAAGTTTCTCTGTACATTTGAATTATAGCTGTACACATATCTCAATGTTCATTTTTTGTTGTCAACTGTCTGGAGAAAAGAACAACATATTTCCGCAACATCATCTTGCAAATTATTAGTAGGTACTAGAAAATATTAAGAGTTATAATGAATGAAGACTCTGAGATATGAATAGTTATAATTCAAGTTAATGGTGATTATGACTCAGGAAATGTGTATTCCAGGCAAATTGTAGGTTCTCTGTTTAATGATGCCTGTGACAATAGAAACAATATTATTACTCTGCTAGCTCTGGCAAATGTAACAAAATCTCGTCTCTGGCAAAAAGATTACACATTTCCTGTTGTTTATATTATTTCTTTTTAGGTAAAGAGAAAAGCTTAATTCTAGTTTAATTTTATTTGCTCTTATTTCCTTTGCTGAGTAGAAATACAAATTACAAGACCTGCATTTTTCTGTCCTCCGAAAAAGGTATTTTGACTACAATTTCACATTTGTAGCACGACTGGAGGGAATCCAATATTTTCTCCACCAGCATACAAAGCAAGGTGTTTTTTGTTTGTTTGTTTGTTTGTTTGTTTCTGTTTTGTTTTGATTTTTTTTTATTTCTCCCTCTTTCTCCTTGCAAGGTTGATAGTAAATGATAGCAATATTAAAATAATAATAATGATAATAATCTCTCTGTTTTCATTCTACAGCGTTATTTCAACAAATCTAGTCATATACTTGAAACCTTTACCCATAACTGATATTCACAAGAGTTTCTGAACAACCAAGGGACCACAGTGTATGTCAGCTCCCTGCTGTTCTGTGCCCATGATTTCTGAGCCACTATTAGGATTTTGCTAAATTTAGCTGGACATGCAGCTATCAGCAAGGTTTTAGCAACCTCATTCTTTGAGCTAGCCATTAACATGAGGAAGACATCAGTCCCTCGGGAAGAGCAACAAACTGTATGTTCACGTACCTATGTGCCTCAGTGCACAATAAAGCACTTTGCTTTCAAAAATCCTCCTCCATGCCTTTCCTCTATCTCTCAAGTGATGGCAACAGCATCTCTGGGCCAGCAAGTCTATAACCTGCATTAAAGTGGTTAAATCATCCTGTCACTAATGGAAGAGAAACAGCCAAGCACAGGCCCCTTTAGTCCTGTCACAAAAGCAGGGGCACTGAGTATGCTGGTAGAAATTACCATAATCGCACATTACTGAGCCAAGAATAACAGAAACTCTCCCTTTTACATCACATCTGACTTTAATATAAGCAGCTCAGGTTTCTGCAGGGATTATCCATTGTTTAGTCTCCAGTAGAAAGCTGGTCTTTAAGTAAATAGTAACCAGAAGAATGTCAATCAGCTTTGTAATAAAATAGTGCATGACAAGTCTGATCAGGAAATTGTTTCTAAGAATGTCAGATCACTTTTTCATGGTTTCTCTTGTTAATAAAGTGGTGATTGAATTAATCCTGTCTTCAGTTAACTGTAACATCATGAAAGACCACCAGTAAATGCAAGAAGTAAAAGTTGCACCAAATTAAAGCTCATATGTTCCCTTAATATAAATGCACATATAAAAGTGTAAGTCTATTGACATGCATCTCTGGGAACATACATCCATGCACACATACAAAGGGAACCGAACTATCCCTGCAGAATATCTTCAACACAAAATCCTATTCATTTAGGATAAAATGGCTAATCAGAAATCTATTTTGTAACACTTGATATTGCTCAACAACAATGAAATCCTAGCTCATCTTTAACAGGATTCAGAGAGTTTCTCGCTCTTTGGTCACCCTCCTTTATTTTGATGAGGGCTGGAGACTTTGGACACAGACAATGATCACAACAGCTGTGCTATGCAGGGGCTGTGGATGCAAGTGTGGGCAAGGCAGGCTAGCAGGAAAGCAGGTGGGGAAATCATTAGTTCTATGTCCAAGGCCATTAGCTGTGTGGGCAGCAAGAAAAGGCTTGATTGTCAAAAGAATGAGGAAGAATATCTTGTCTATACCTGGCCTGGATTTCATCTTAAAGTATTAATGACAAACCCTCTTGTCTACCCATAGCCTCTTCCTTTGGTACTTTTCTTCTTAGTATGGCAAGGTTCTCTCATGTCTCTGCACTAAATAAATAAATAAATAAAATTACTGGTATATTACTTCAACCTACTGGATTGCATGCAACAGTTAGACAAACAAAATCTTAAATTTAGACCAGCAAAATCTTAAATTCTCATTCAGTGTACTTCATTTAGGGAAGTCCCTACAGACCCTCCCAGCAAAATCCGTTGCACTGTTGCCAGTGCAGGCAATATTACAAGAGCTTGTTACAAGAGCAGAGGCAGAGCTGTCTTTGTTGGTCCTACGGCCACAAGCAAGTACCCACCACATCAGCCAAGGCAGAGGGGAGATGGAGAGCAAGAGGTCAGACCTTATTTGGCCAATATTTGAACCAATTACTGGTGAAAAGTGCCAAGTCAGCCTGCTGCTTACAGATGAGAATAAACCTGAGCTACTGCCTCTCTGGGACCAAAAGTACCTCTGCAACATTATTATTTAGCATAGATCGTATTTACGGGGCCTGTGAACCTACAATTTACAGGTGATGGGAGAATGAAGAGCACAGAGGATTTGCTACAGGCAAGTGATAATTTTGGCAGAGAGCATAGATTTTGTTTGAGCTCTGATAATAGAGGACAGAGCTCCTATTAGGCTCTCCTGGCAGGTAATGAGGCATTCAGAATTATTTCTGCAGCCTGTGCAGCACATGGTATCAGATATCCTGATTTTAAGAGACCAATTCCAGGCAGAAGAAAGTGGCTCTATTCCTTAAATTCTGAAGCTCATAGAAGTTGTAAGAATAAAAGGCAAATTATTTGTTTCAGGGGTCAGGATACAGCTCTGATGAGGTCTCTTGTTGAAGTTGCCCCAGAACTGTGCTGTTTTCCTCATTCTCAGTCTGAGATATGAGTAAGCCTCCCTGCAAAATCTTCATTGCATCTGAAACAACAATAACAACAACAACAAAAGATAATTTCTCTAAAGAAGTTTTACTTGCTTTAATAAACATGTTGCAATACAAGCCTCTGCTGCATTTTAAATGTTCTTTCATTTGGAGCATGTGCTGTTCTGTTTTTTGTTTGTTTGTTTGTTTTGGGGTTGATGTTTTGTTTGTTTGGTTGGTTGGTTTGATTTGTTTTTTTCCAAAGCAGTGATTTCAGATTTTCAATAAAAGTTGTCAAACATTTCTTAAAACTACAGATTAGGTACATTGGGTTCAGCAGCACTCAGGAGGCCAAGGTTGCTGTCTGTAACTTCCGAAATTAATCCAGGAAGGAAATCTGCAGTTTCACCCTGAGAGAGAGCAAGATGGTCTCATGTTGTGTCTGGGCCTTGGAAATGAGACTCAGGATGTCACGGGTCTCTGCTAGAAAGATATTAAACCTCACATATAGACCATTCTTCAAAGATGGAATCTTTATGCAGCTTTATAGAAAAGCTTGCAGTTAAATGCAAACTGAAATACTTCTGAGCTAAATAACTGCTCACAGTTAAATCTACTTCATTTGAAATGACCATGTACCTGCAGATAGCTTAAATGATTAATTGTTACACAGATCATATTATGGTCTACAGCATGCATAAATAAATTTAGAAGAAATATTATCATGTAAAAAGACATGTAGAAGATTGTCCAGGATTTCCGAGCAAATTAATATACACTATTTTCATGACCTTAGAAGACAATTCATATAACCCAAACTCTGTAAATTTTAGAGCTTAAAATTGCTAGTTCCAACTTATATTTCACATTCTGTTAATGCAGATGTCTCTGAAGTATAAAAGTGTTGTATATAGGAACACAGTGTAAAATTTGCACTTCTATCAGAAGTTATTAAATTCTTTATGGGAGTGCTCTGTAATTATTTTTCACCTTCAGAAATGAACCAGCTATTTTTTAATGAAAGAGAAGGATATTTTTTTTACTTTGGTGAATGAGAAACTGAGGTAATCAAGTTGCACAATTTGTCAAGACACTCAGTATCACCCCTTCATTATCTCACCATTGCTCAATAACATTTGCCAACAATTCTCACTTAGGGGATTGTGCCAATGGAATTCTGGAATTTGCTGTGATTGTGAAGACTATTTTAAGCTGTGTTGCTACATAGCCAAGTGATTTCAATGTGACACCTTCACCAGTTGTCACCTCCTCTGAAACACTAGACTTCAAAACTAGCTGGATCATTTGTGTTGTTCCAGCTCCACCTTATCCAGGATTTCCTTGCATGAGAGACTCTCAAGTCAGTTGTTTGCATCACGGATCTCTCATGGAACAAAATATTCAAGAACTGCCAAGGCTTTCTGTGGAAAAAAATGATAAAGAAATTTATTTCACCTGGTAGTATCTGATATTTTCTTTTTAACGCTTCTTCAGATGAAGGGAACCTATATTCAGCTACATTAATAGAAATGTACCTGCTTGGTGACACTCAATCAACTGCCAGATGAAATTTTATATGAGGTCATCTCCTTTTATGTAGCCATCCTCTTGGTTCCAGAAAACTTGCTCCCTTGAAACGTGTGTGAAAAAGCATTACCCACATTTTCACAATAAAGGAAATATAAAACATTGGGCTGAATCATAGCAAAGAGCAGTCTAGAGGTTACAGATGGGGTGAAGAGAAAGGCAGGACATATAAGGCAAGGTCTGCCTCCTTTCACCTTCCTTTGAACCTCCTTTGAAACTCCTGGGGTCCAGCAGAAGTCCTGCTTCAAGGAGCCTCTCTGCTTGTTCATTCATTAGCTCTGTGCAGAATAAACTCCTCAAGACTGATGATGTCATATCATTCAGCAGGAGATGAGAATTCAGATAAATTTACTTAAAATTATTTGACCAAGCAAAACTGTGAGATTAACCCAATGACATGTAGATTGGTATCATCCTGACTGGTATTGTAAAACCAAGGCCTTCATTTATCTTTCTGTATACTTTCTCCTAATACAAGAGGAAGTTATCATCTACTACTGGCATAGCACTGGCAAAAGAGTCTTACAAAACATTTAACATCACAGTCATTTTTCTCAAAAGAATAAAAAGTATAACTGTGTGAAAAGAAATTTGGGGACATTTCAATTTTGCTTTTGCAAATAGATTAGCATCAATCATTTTCCCATTCTCTCCAGTTAGCTTTTGTAATACGTGGCCAATGACAGTGTTATAACTAATGTTCTTTCCTACAACATATTAAATTGAAATATTTAATTATGGATATATTTAGTACCCCATGAGTTAAGTACTTTTTTCATAATATTAATTTTTAATTATTCCTTACTCTACATTCTTTCATTAATTATAATGATTCATTTTATCTGTGGAAATAAATCTGTCCTTTTGTGAAAGAGAGCTGTACTGTATTTTACTTATGCTGATGTTTAAAAATTGTGAATTAACCTATACAAATATATATATATATATAAATAATAAAAAATAATCACTGTTGGCATGTTAATAATGGCAGCTGTTGTTTTGTTTTGTTTTAAAGCTTATGCTCTCCAAAATAATAGCTTCTATTCAAAGTTTCCCTGAAGCATATTTAGCCTTATTTAGACATGTAAAAATAATGGTACAATAGTTCAGCAGTGTTCCTTAAGAAATTAAAGTGGTTCTGCAGAAGAAAAACCTACTGTCAACAGCACATACAAGTTGAAAGATAGGACTGAACATTCAATGATTGTGACCAGATGACATCTCAGCTACTAATCTACCTTTACCATTGTAGTCTAAAAAATTGCACTTAAATATTTAATTATAATCACCTCAGAGTTTTAAAGATATATAACTATTTCGAAGTTTACTGAAAGAACCTTGCACTATAAACTGTACATAGATATTTTTTTTTTTCTAAACATATTTGTCCAATAGAACAGCAAAAAAAAATGCTATGAGTGGACAAGTGGATGTCTTTCAATGTGCTGTATTTTTGGAAGGCTGATCCAAAGCTCAGCAGAGTCCTTGGGAGTCTTCCTGGAGCATTTATTGGGTGTTAGAGAATGCTCCAAATATTTAGTTACATAAAAAATTATTTTGGATAATAGGAGAAATTAAAAAGTCAGTTAATATTTGCAATTAGATTGCATCAACATTACGTAGATCTATTGTTTATCCATCTTTGAATAAAACTTAGTCTGCATTTAAGCTTATTCAGTAAATCCCTACTTTCCTTATTTTACTTTTAATACAGAGCAAGAAATTTAAACATCAGGATTGTTTTAGTGAAATATGAATGAACTACAATCACAGAATAAGCAAAGATGGTTCCTTTAAATTAAATTAATCACTTAGTTTTATTGTTATGTTAGTAATTCACCCATCAGAATAACAATCCCCTGCTTTGGTTCTTTCTCTGTCACTGTAACTCCAGTTTCTGCAGAAATAAAGGTCCTTGAAACAGACTTGCTTATTAGAGCAAGATCTGTTCTATGCATACCATTGCTCCATATATTAATGCTCATACTCTATTTAATGCTCATACTCTATTTCATGATTTTAATGAACATTGTTTAAAACTTTATGATAACATTTCTGGTAGTATGACTTTCTGCAGAACACATTTCTCCTATCCAACAGAAAACCTGACTAGCTTTTGGTTACATCTGTTTGAATTGTATATTACATTGTTAAAATTTAATAGGCTTTTGCTTTGTTACAAATACTTTATTAAAATTATTTTTATATTATATTTTTATATTATAAAATTATTTTTTTTCTTTGAATGCCATGTAGTAATAGTATAGGTAGAAGCATAAATTCTTCCATTGAATTTTTATCAGATATTAATGAAAATGATCCAGATATTACCAATAACTACTTAGAATTCTTATTTATACTCTTAATTCTTTATGTGGTTCTAGGCCACTTAACAATCTCTCTTGCAGAACTAATTTTTTTTTTCTTTGTTAAAGGAACACCTAAGTAAAGGGGTAAATAGCTGGATGACAATCAGTGCTATCTGTCTGCCTTATAGAGGTAATGATAGTTTCCTTTAACTGCAGCCCCATGAGTGGTGGACTGTATATCATTCATGGTTCATGTTGGAGCTTTCTCTTTGTTGTTGTTTATGGATAAACTCACCAAGGAAGTGCTAGATAAACCACATATTTTCTGCTAAAAACAACAACAAAACCCTAAGTTTTTACTGCATTTTTATATTTTTAAAAGAGCTTTAAACAAATCTGTGGGTTTGATTATCTATTGTTTGCTTGTTAAATATGCACATCTTCTGTTTTAACTTCTAGTAATCATCATATTTAATTTAGTGTATCTTGCACTCAAGTCAGTAGCACAGATTTACTGACCACTCCATTATACAACTTGCATCACACTTAATTAGGAAATTCTATCCATTTGTTAGCACAATGCTTTACATAAGCAGCACATTAAACTTTTGAGATCCTCTTTGAGAACCCATCTCAAATGTTTAATCTGACATTAAAAAAATTATGTCTGCAATAAGTGGGTTGCAGTACTCATTAAAAGGCTGTAGTTTTCAAAGTTGTGAATAGAGTCACACAACTGCATGAAATATGTGTTTGTGAAGCTCTGAAAAACAACCCTATACTGTTTCTAAAATCATTATTGATTTTTCTGTCTTTTAAGTTGTTAGCTGTTGCAACTGTAAAGAATCCTTTAGTCTATATAAAAGAAAGTAGGAAAGGGGGACAATTTATGTCAAAATTTGATGAAGAGAAGATTTTAATTGTGTGTAGAATGAGAAAAGAAAGTGTTTCTTTGAACAAGCTAAATAGATCCTTTCAAAACTTTTCTTCTCCAAAGCAGGAATTTTTCTTTAAATTGACCCAGATGTAAACCAATATATAAGTATACTTAATTGTATACCTTATCATATCAAAGTGATAAAGTTGTCAGACAGAGAATACAGTGGTCTTGACCTAGAAGAGAGATTAATCACGTATATCTTCCTGGACTGTGAGTTAAATGTCTGCATAGTAAATATTATTTATTTTAATGAGACGTTTGTGGGCTTAAAATCAAGGTAAACCTGCTAATAGGATTGTTAAATCAGAGAAGTTAACCCTCATTTAAATAATATCAGAATCAGCATATGAAAATTGATATGAAACTGAACCCATATATACCTAGATAAGGACCATGTTTTGTCAGTGTCTTTTGAGACATTATGACCATGTCAACATTATTACATTTAGAGATTTTAGTATTTTTGTGACATAGGAAAACCTTCCATTTTGTAAAAGAACACTTAAACTAAAAATAATAAACCAAGATTCCTCCTCACTCAAAATGACCATTATAACGTAATAGATTTTTCTTTATAGGAGAGGTCAAATTTTAATATTTTTTTTATTTGCTTCCCAAAAGATTATTTTTTTTTTTTCAGCCAGAAGAGTACTCTTTTCAATGTGTAGCTGTAATTTCAATTTAATATAAGTATTTTACTATTTCTATTTTTTTCCCTTTCTTAAAGTCATAGTTCCTGAAGTTAGCCAACAATGTCTTCATTTTTTAAACCTATCACTCTGCCCCTGCAGTGACAATGAAAATAGTGTGAAAAATAATTTTAAATTAAAAAATAAAAATTATTTTTTTTTAAAAAAAAGGAAAAAAAAGAAAAAAAAAGGAACAAAAGAAAAAAAAAAGAGAGAGAGAGAGAGAGTCAACAAGAAGAAGAAGCTTTGTTTCTTTGGTGTTGTGCCATGGAGGTACAATGGTGGCCTCCTCTGCAGCAATGTGTTGCATCTAGTCACTGGAATAGGCTGCCCAGGGAAGTGGTTGAGTCACCATCCCTGGAGGTCTTTAAAAGACGTTTAGATGTAGAGTTAGGGATATGGTTTAGTGGTAGATTTGTTAGCGTTAGGTAGGAGGTTGGACTCGGTGATCTTGGAGGTCTCTTCCAACCTAGACTATTCTGTGATTCTGTGATTTGCCGCCCCTGGCCTTTGCTGCCAAGCTTGAGCAAGGGCACAGGAGGGAGATGAGCCTGAAAATAACAGTGAAGGAAAAGGAAAACGAAAGAAGGATTAAAAACTAGGCAGGCTGCAAGACTTAGTTGTCAATAATCCAAGATGGTGCTTTAAACGCTGGAGTTTTTTCTCTCCTGACTGGAGGGGAAACCATCAGTTTAACAAATATAAAGATAGCTAGTGTGCAGTCACTGCACTAACAACTCTGCTGTACACGAGCACATCCAAGGCAAAATAGGTATTTCCTGGAAGCCTAAGCAGACTTAGCATGAGATATCTCAGCTGTTAAAAATATCACAGTACAAGCTGACAGCTGAGTCAGCTTTACAGTTTTGGCTTTACAGCCAAACCAGAAGAGATGTCTCAGGACTTCATAGAAAATGTAGAAAGATATAAAAACAGGTTAAAAAAAAAAAAAAAAAAAAAAAAAAAAAAAAAAAAAACAGAAGCTGATAATTTTTGCCAAAATAAAATTTTTTAAAAAAAAATTTTTTTTTTTTTTTTTTTCCTAAAGAAGTTTTCCTTTTAAGTGAGGCTGAACCCCAAGAGCAACATGGATTCTGAAATATGCATGTCCCCATGGCATCTGCATCCATGGTATTACTATAGGGCTGGCTATAAAATTACCAATGTCATCCATTCTCTGGCAGAGAAAGTCCCATACTAATAAACCTACACTGTAAGTTTCTTATCAGGCTCAAGACCCTTGATATAGGTTGAGCATTAACATAAATTCTTGTTTCCCAGTAATTTAAAATGAGAGTTATTTCACTAAAAATACTGAGCATCTCCTGTAACTTAAGTGTTTATTGAACATAATTGACTCAACTACAAACTTTTTCAATATATTTGATTTTAAAGACAGTTTTCTACCTCAGTTATGTTGCTCTGATCAAAGTTATACAATGCTTTATAAGAATGACCAAATTTCTGTTTCTCTTCGTAGCATTTAGTATGGTTTGTAATTAAGACATCCATACAATTGTTAGAAAATATAAAAAATATTGATTATAATTACATTATTTGCTTGTATTTATTAAAGTCAGAATATCTCTGTGGTTATTAAAATATTAATGATTACAAGGCATGTCTTCTGCAGCAGTGAGGATCTCACTGACATGTTCATCATTAAGATTTAAAACTGAATTTAGAATATTCACATTCCACAACAGGTCAAAAAAACAGACCCTCCCAAATTCACAGGAGTGACCAGTAGAACAGTTGGCATGGGCAGACCATCAAAAACAGCCTACAAGCACAACAAACACTGCATGTGTTCTTCCAGACTGGTGACCACCAAAGCTTCAAGGTCAGTTCACATTGATAATCATATGATTTCTAAAATAATAATAATAATAATAAAAAGATATGTCCACTGCTAACAGAATGAAAGCTAAGTGAGATAACAAGGCTCCTTCAAGGAAAGAGTCATTACTCAGACACAAAGGTGAAGTCAAGTTGTAATGAAACTTAGTAGACTGTGGCTGGGAAGGGAACTGCATTATAGAAGACAAAAGCATTTTCAGTTTCATCTTGGTTGTAGCTTGCTTTTAAATTTGCGTTTTTTTTTTATTTTTTTTTGCCCCTACTGTTTTTCATAATTGAAACTGCAAGAAAACACCCAAAGCAGTATCTTTTCATTTCAATATAGTCAAGTATCTTCTCCTCGTATATTATGAAAAACCTTATATTTTGTGTATTCTTGAAGCTGTTTGCATTTTCAAAACTTTGAATGTTCTGATTTGTGAAAGTTTTTTAAGATTTCAAAGTATCTAATGCTCTAAAAAAATCAAGCATTGACTATTGTGACACATTTCCAAAAGGAAAATATTGGAAGAAAAATATCTTTGGATCAGTAAAAACTTTATGTTGCAACAAAATTGCTTCTCTTTAGTTTTACCTTTTTCCATAATTTAGCAGACACTTTGCTAAAAGAAGCTTTAAAATGAACAATTGAATAATATCAGGTGTTTTTTCTGTTTTCCTATGAAATAAATTTCTGGAGAAATATAACTTCATGAAGCATTTCCTGTTTAATGGATTTACTTTTTATAAGAACAAGCATATGGAGTTATACATAAAAGCCATTTGCCTCAATATCCTGTCTTGGAAAGTGGTTGGTATGCTTAGGGAAATATAAGACAGGGAACACATAAAGTGTAATATTTCCCCTGGTATGCCATCTCAGTTTCCAGCAATTAGGAAACAACTTCCTGAGCTGGAGATCTCATCTGGACCATCATTCTCTATCACCATTGATGCAACTACCACTCGAGAAGTTATCCAGTCCATTTCTGTTGAATTCTGTGGTTTTGAACATACAGCAATTGGTGCTGTGGGAGCAACACCAATTTGTGGCCTCATATATCTTTCCTTTTTTCACTTACAAGAAAAGAATTACACATCCAAAACAATTCTTCCAGTTCATACACCAGTTCATAAAGTCACAGAGAAACAGAAATATGTAAAAATGAGGGAGTATGTGAAAGAGGGAGACTGAAAGGAGGATTGAAGAATAATAAATATATATAGGCTTATTGCATTGTATTAAGAAAGGTTTGAATAAGGATGAGGGAAAGAAGAAAGGCAAGAAAGGAAGCTTGCTAGAACACATGTAAACAGCTTTTAAAAAGATGAAATCATGCATATTCTAATTAATATAACAAAGGGGATGATAGAAACTTCAACATATCAAAAGTAAAATGCAAAATAAAAACAAGACAGACCAAAACAAAATCTGAAATAAAAATTTATAGTAAATCCACAAATCCTTCAAAAACATCAGGAAAAAAAAAAAAAAAGTGCATGGTTAGTAGGGACAGCTGATGATCAGGATTTGATGCTAAACAAATTCTTTGCCTTGACATTCCCTGTGGAAATAACTGAACTTCTTGTTCTTGGAGTGGGCTCAGCAAAGGGCCTGTCCAAAATTGAAATGATTGTAGGAAAAGCTGTGGAAGAAACTAACAAAATGAACACTAAAACAAATTGCCAGGCCTGGATCATATCCTCCCAAGGGTTCCAAGAGAAATAGCTGAATTAATAACAGCACTACCTAAACTCTGGTTTAAGATTCCCATAGGACCTGAGGACTGTAGCAAGTGTGGTATCAGATTTATTTTTAAAAAGCTCCAGGGGGACCAAGAATCCTCCAAGTATGAGTTCTTTACTGGGAAAATTAGCACAAGCGCACACCAAGTGCACACCTTGAGAAATATGGTCTGTCTGGGAAAAGCCAGCATGGCTTCTCTAAGGTGAGGATTTTGTTGTTCAGTCCTTCTACATGTGAAAAACTTCAATTCTCATTTGTTTTATTCTACAAAAATGTAGAATAAACCAGATAAGCAAAATAAATTAGAATATCTTTTTGGCATCTAAGAATTTGAAAAAATACATATTTCCCCTCATAAGATGGATTATACTTTTATTTTTAAACATACTTATCTATTAATGGTAGATCTTTTTTTCAAAGCTCTTAGAAAAGTAATATTTCCAGGTTTATGAATAATTAGAGGTCAGCTTCTTTTCTGCCCAAGGATATTCTTCATGCAAGAAGAAAAGGAGAATGGAAAAGATGCAGAATCTATTACTTTCGTGGCCCAGCCCTGACTAAACTGAATTAGCTTCAGGGCCAGTCTACTCCAGAGCCATTATAAGAGACACCTTCACTCTTTGAAAATCTTCAGACCTGTTCTGAACTGGCATTGCTTTCTTTTTCCCTTTCCCCTCTCCTGATTTTCCTCTTCATGTCCTGGCCAGAAAGTACAGAATCATCCTGGCTGGAGCCTTCTTAATTCTTTGAGGTAGGTAATTCCTCACAAACTCATTTCTGCACTTTTCCTCAATTAAACATTAGGATTCTCATTTTATTGAAGCCTCTTGGCTGTATATAGGTTGCACAAGTCACACATATTTTTCCTTGCCTCTCTATATTCAGTGTTTTCCTGTCTGATGGAGCTTACAGGGGAAAACTAGCTGTGCATGATTCGGAAACACAGAAGGGTTATTTCCCTACAGTTTTATCAGGCTATTCCCTCTCTATAAGCCATTATACATGTTACTTACATACATGCATTGTTCTTTCATTTAAGCAGCTAGTCTTTATGTTCATCTGACATTTTTAAAACTAATTTACAGAGAAAAGGCAATTCTAGGTGCCATATTTTGCTTTTTGTTTGTTTATTTTTTTAATCAGGAAATTGGAATTTAGCTGTTGCAATTCCACCTTACAATTTTATTACATCTGCTTTAAGGGTACAGAATAAATATTGCACATTTCTGCTCTTCAGAGTGTTCAGCTGTTCAGCTGCAGTGAGCTGCTATAGTTGCAGTCTGCAGCAGACCTCCAGCTGAACTGGGCTGGCCAAGTAGAAATAGACTGAAAGAATTTACAAATAAGATTTGTTTGGCCAATTATTAAAATGCTTTGTTTCTAGCTTCTTTAAAGCTTTCATTTCAGAAAAACCCTTTCTACAATTATCGAGCCATGATTCTGAACAACATTTCATGCCTCAATCCTGTTGCTTTATTCCCAAACAGTCCTGTATCTCCCTGTGCCTTCGCCAGATCTCTACAGTGCTGCCCCAAACCCTTTCATCTTCACAAGTGTTATCTGGAACAAGTTCCAGCAATGAAAATTAGAAGCAGCTAAGATCTGCAGCAGAACAGAGTCCCAGGACCTGACAAGTACATGAGGTGGAGAAACCAGGCTGAGTAGTAGCATCCCCATGTCCTGGGGAACAGAGAAAGGGGAAAACTATCTAGTGGGTCTCCAGAAACTTTCTAAAAGATCCACCCTTCTCTAAGAAATAGTAAGACATTGAGGTGGACAGAATCCCCTGAAACTTCATTGTGCTCTGGCCCAAAAGTTTTACAATATCATGACAATATTAAGATTCTCTTTTTCTCCCAACTGGTGTTGTTAATCACTAACCAATAGCATTCTCTTTAAAGGACTGTAAGTAAGTTCACTTTCAGAAAGTATCTGTCCACACCCCAAAATGCTTTTATCCAAGTAAACAGTGCATGTCTGAATGCCATAGTTTAGAGAAACCCTGTTCTGGACTTGGCAAACATTTATTTTGACAGACAAGTTAGTTGCCCGCTCAGTGCAAAATGATTGAGTAATGATAATGAATTGAGTACTTCCCTGGTGGGGAGGAGAGCTAGAAGGAGTGAAGGCGATCTTATAAACATGGGATCATATAAAACCAGTATTTTGAGCAGTAGTGTGAGGAGAGAGCCATTTTCTCAATGCACATTCAGAGGCAGAAAGGATCCTGGCAAAGATTTTGGCTGGGATGACTAAGCTGACCAGGTCATGCTGAATATTCCCATCTGCTATTTACAGTAGACAACCGCTTACACTGTTTCACACATTTGCATCCAGCCTGTTGGCCCTGGACTTCATGAACACTGTAGGCTGTCTCTCAACTTTAGCATATCAAATGCAGAGACTCTCTTTGGCCTCATCCAAAAAATAAAAATAAAAAGACAATTAATACAATTGTCTGTATCATTGATACAGTAATCTTGTTTCTCATTTTTAATCCTGAAAATGGGAGAACAGACAAATTAGACAGCCAAATTCAGGGAGAATTTATTGCCGCTAGAGAAAGCAATTGGGATTTTGAAAACCAAGACCTTAGA
Organism: Oxyura jamaicensis; assembly: GCF_011077185.1. Classification (NCBI taxonomy): domain Eukaryota; kingdom Metazoa; phylum Chordata; class Aves; order Anseriformes; family Anatidae; genus Oxyura; species Oxyura jamaicensis. The sequence continues at coordinate 107,565,334 of NC_048894.1, forward strand.
ATTTTTACTTATTTATGGTAATAATTTTATGCTTTTCTCAAGGCTTATGTTGTCAAAAGCCCAGTGAATTCTGCCCTTTATTCAGCTCTGGTGATTATCATAGCACTCAAAAGCTCCAAGGGAGCATTCTCTCTTGCTTCCCCTAGCACTCTGGAATGCATGGGTGGTTTCTCTCTCACCTTTGTTTCTCATAAAACACAAGCTGCTGAAACAGCTTTGTTTTGTCCTTCAGTTATCCTTCACCTGCCCAACTTCATTGAACTGAAATTTCATGTAGTGGTCATCAAGCTTGAAGAAAGTTTATAAAATAATCATGTGGGTTCCAAGGAGGAGAGGGAAGGTTCCCTCAGGCTTTGTTTCATGCCCCAAGGAAGGAATTCTGCCTGGGGCTAGAGTGAGCTCTGTGCTGCTCTTCTCTGAACCACACTGACCTTGGGCAAGCCTGGATTTCTGTGTGGACGTTGCAGAACAGGAATACAAATGCTGTCTCTATAAGGGCTGTGAATTTTAATTAAATCTTACAAAACTCTTTGGGAAATGTTAAGTAAAGCTCTGTGAAGCACAAGTAAGTAGGAAAAAGTATGCAAAGGAAGAAGGAATTATAATATATGTGATTAGCAACATGGTATCCTAATGTATTCTTGCCATCAGATCATTCTCATACAAAGTAATGCAATTTTAAAGGGATTTTCTCAAATTATGAATCAACATAAGTAGCATTTGTTGAAATTCCTTGTCCACAATTGTATAACTTACAAAACCATTTCAATATAATAAGAGTTTAAAACTTCTTCACTGAATCCCTAATGAAAGTTATGCAATTAATAATGAGTAAAATACATCAGCCTGAATAAAATGCAAAATCAGTAAGTGTGAGGAACTAACAGGAAGCTGCAAGCACGAAACTACCAACTAAATTAGAATGGTGGATATGAATCCTTTTTTTCTTTTTAATCAAAGTGACTAATTTGGTTAGAGGGTAAGACGAACCATATCATCATTTCTTATCATTAGAAGACAAATTACAATAATGATATTCAATAATAGCTGTGATGAAAGCAATGAAAAGGTATTTTTAAATGACTCTCCAAAGTTATGATTTGTATGATCCATTACTGTGTTTGCATTAGGATGTATGCATACTTAGTTTTGTTCCATTAATATTCTGCTCCAAAGCAGCAATCAGTGGATTTAAGTAAGGAACATTTGCTAAAAGCAACTTCAATGACTTTATCTAAGGAAAACAGAAGCGGAAATGTTGGCTGATATGACTCATTACATAGAAAATTTCAAAGAGCAGTCATACCACAAACCTGAAGCATCAAGTTTTAGAACATCATCATGTCTGCATCACACTTTACAGAAAACTAACATGAGAAGAGGTGAATCTTTCCTGTCTTGTAACAAGACTCCACAAAATGACTATAGCAAGCATAAAAAGGGATGCTCTGTTGAACAAGCTGCATATGATCTGGTATGATTCCAGATAAGTCTGTTGAAGATAGCTAGACAGAGTTATGTATTTTTAATACTGCTCATATGAAAGTACATTTGCAGACATTTGATGTAGACCCCAATAATATATTTATATATATATTTTATCTCCATAGGTGTAGACAGTGGAACATTTCAAAAAATTTCTTCTTTTTGAGCAATTTTTCCTTCCTATATAGAAAACTAATGTTGAATTATCTAAGTTGATAATGCTTCTTAGCTCTTTTGGTAATTATTCACTTCAGGATCTTTAATATTATTTTTTCCTTAAGGAATAACTTAGATCTTACAGAAGAATTACTACTTTTCATTGAAAAAAAAGTGTATATTTTTGAGTTACAGCGACTTGCTATATTTTTATGTCATTCTTATTTTCCTAAAATGGGTCTTGCTCTGCTCTAAACATGCAATAACATTGGAAGAGCTGCAAAATGGATTGAGTGGGGTCAACCTGGTGAGACAAATACTGATTATATAAATAATTATTTGGTCATTACTGCATTTTATAGTTCATTTTGTACTTATCTTAAAGTTTTGTGAACTGTAAAACCCTGCATAATAAAACATAATTGTATAGTTTTTTCCCCAATGAGTAATACGCCAGTATTCGTCCACACTCACATGGAAGATTCAGTTGGTCAACAGCAAGGGTAACTTCATACAGCCATAATCACATCCTTAACTCCTCCTTGCGAGGTGTATGATAACAGCTCAAAAACAGAACTTCAAAATTACACAAATTTTCAGCCCACAGTTCCTCTTGTTTCTGCATATCCTATCAATGTGACATCCACAGGACAACACCACATCACATCCCAAGCAGACTTGCAAAACTGCAGAGTGAAAAATACTGTCAGGAACCTATTTATCTGTTTAGTGGGAGAATCCACAAAAGTGATTTGCTCTTCAGTGCTCCAGATATAGAGCATCTTCTGACCTTTTGTATCTGAGTTTTAAAGGGACTTGGAAATATGAGGCTTGAGGCATATCATTACATTGAAAATAATACCCAGCAAGAAAAAACATATGTTCCTTAAATCGTTATTGAAAATAACCAGGAAAAAAAAAATAATAAAGAATATAACTATTCTTGTAAACTGTTAAAATGGAAGAATGAAACACTGCAAAAATATTTTATTCCAATTCGTGAGTAAGGACATCTTAGGAAAAATGCATATTTTTCAAATAATATTTTCTTGTTTTCTAACAGTGGACAGAGCAGTAATTGCTTCTTGGTAAGATGTTGTAGGTTCTGCATATGTATAAAGAGGATTTGGTCATCAGTATGCAAAGTATTCTGGCAGCAAGAGGATTATCATAGCTAATACATCCCCGAGTCCTCCATGAAGATGTAATTGTGTAATACCATTAATTTGCTGCTTTTCAGCCATCTAATATCCTTAGCAGTGATTGTATAACCATATACATCTTGTACAAACACTACCTTTTGGGCTATGTTCTGAATTTTTACATCCTTTGGTAGGACTTAGAATGAATTATACCTTGGCGTGTGCCTATTGGCATCAATAGAGCACTCTGTGGAATCCACTCCCATAAGGGGAAATCTACTTTCTGTTCAGAAATAAGTCTGGAGTTTTTGTATATATGTAGGATTTGTTATATACAAATCACAGTCAAGAATCTGAAGGTCTCAGTTGCAATTGAGTGTTGACACTGATGCCTTCCGGAATCAGACAGCAATTGCATTTAAACAGATGTAATTTTCTCAAACTTTCAATATCATCTAAATAACATATTCCTGTCATATTGAGAATAATAATCTCACTGACATAAATAAATCCTGTCCTGAAGCCAAAGAACACAACATCACATAACAATAGCAACTGACATTGTCCTCTTTAAAATATACAATATGTGTAGGATATTTCTTAGGATAACTCCAATGTAGATTGGATTCCTCTAGATGTGAACATTAAATGAGACATACTTTACTTAACCGTGTTCATAAGTCTGTAATTGCACAAAACACAATGCATGAGGAAGCTTGTTACAAAAATTTTTAGACCAATGGCAAATACATATTTTTATCATAATTATTTATATAGAAATGAAGAATGTCACAGAAATACGCATCAATCTGACAACTAGGCTCTTTACCAGTACTTAGAGCATACTTGATTTTGTTCATTAGTTCATCATGTTTCACTCCTTGTTGTCTTCTGGGTGCCACCCTTTTAATTTTCATGAGCTCTTACATGGACCACTTTAAAACACATATAGATGAGGATTTACTGACATAATGTAGGAGGTTCATTCTGAAGATGCTCAACATATTAAATTCAGGAAGTATTTCTGTGAACGAGCTTTCTTTTATCAGAATTTATTATTAATGTTCAAAATGGGAAAATGTATACAAGTTACAATAAATACTGTGGTAATCAAAAGGTTCCATAATTTCTCATGGATCTGGCACTATTACATATTTAAATTAATAGTCTGGGCAGTAGAGTAATAAGGTTTTCAAACTTGAAAGTGTCATTGACTGGGATTTCAAGTAAGCCAGAAGACAAAATTTGAGTTCAAAATGTTCATAAATAATTAAAATATTTTTCATTCATGAAATCACATTGCAGTAAGAATGCTTAGTTACATAAGTAGAGGAAAAAAAAAAAGGAATTAAAAAAAAAAAAAAAAAGTCCATGAGGGCTAGTGTGAACCACAAATTGAACTCAAATTAGCAATGTTATTGCTCCTGAAGCAAGCAATGGGAAATCGCTATCCTTTCATTCTCTTTTATATAAGAAAAGTCTTAGTTGGAATATTTCAGCAAAAGGTTGAACTAGATTATCAAAGTTCCTGTTAGATCTATTCCTAGTGCTATTATTATTATTGCAATTATTATCATTGGAACATAGGAACTATTTTGTGTGCTACAGGGAAATCTGTCTGGGCTGTGTAATATAGTCATAGGCAGCTACTAAGTCATACCATGTTTTCTGAAGCCTACCTGTGCTATAGCAGATGTGGCAAAATATTTTAACATGTAGAATATGTCATGTTCAATAGGCCCTTGGGAATCAGTAGGTAAGCACTTGGTAATCAGATTTGTCAGCAATGGTGCTATGTCACTTTTATGAACTGTTCAAGCACTAAAATTGGATCCAGCAGTTAAATACAATTCCAGATTTCTGGAAACACACCATTTGTATGAAGAAAAGTTACCTGTTTGTCTACACTAATTTGTCTGATTAAAGATGCACCAACACATCTGCTATTACACAAAGTGAACTGACGAGAATTCAGTTTCCACCGTACTCACAAAGACTTGGCAACAATGATGATTTTGGTCTCTTGAATAATTGTGTGCCTAAGGACCATGGCAGTGCTGATGCCTGTAGTGATTTTCCTGGCAGGGACTGTGTACCCTTATTGCCTTATCTGTGCCTTGCAGAACTGCAGTTTTGCCTTTTCTGCTTCCATCAGCAGTAGCCAGAGATTTCTCAGATATATCACCTATTGCTTGTACTTTTACCTTCATTTAAGCTCTCATTGCTCAAAATATGTCTATAATAGATAAGAGTATGGTAGGCTGATTTCTTAGACTGATTTTTAATTTCTTGATTTTCTCTTGCTCACTGAAAACCTGCCTAAATCCTTCAGCGTGTCTTTATGGTTCCTAACCCATATTGTACCTTTCTTATTGTAATATCTCTGTCTGCTAGTACTCCAAGATCTGCACGATTGCTAAATAAGACCAAATGAATGCAGAATACTTTAATACTACCTGAAACAAACTAGAAAATGAAGCTCATCTTTCTAAATGTAAATCCAACATCTTAGACATACTGAAAAGAATTCTGCTTCTGTCTGTTCGGTATTTCCTCAGGAAATCTTCTGAGATAATGTTTAAACTATAAAGTTTTATTAAAGTCCATGTGAATCACTCATAGTCTTGTTTTGTCTTTGCAAATACACTCAGCCACTAGCTCAAGATGCAGGCTTTTCTATCTCCCCATTCATTTGCTTTCCCTTCTTAGCACAATTAACTTCTTTGCTTTCCCCTCTTAGCACAATCAACCTTTACTCTGCTGATTGGAGGAAATTAATTTTTTATTGGAGAAGGATTGATGGAATAAACTACATTTTAGTATTTAGAAAATATCGGCATATGTAGAATATGGTCTCTGCATACTAAGCATGGTTCTTTGGCATTTACTGCAAACTCAGTTTTAACTGTCTTACTAGAACAGAAGGTTAATGGCTTAAGAGCAGGAATGCAACTGCATCTCCTGTTTAGAAAGTGATACAATTTATTAAAATATATTTGAGTAGTTGCACATATTCTTACTGCTTTTCTGTCTGGAACATGAAATGCATTTTGCTTTAAACTTCTCTATCATTTCCATAGTTAAAACAAAACATAATTTCCCTAGGATAATATTACATTATACTTTTCTATTTATTCTAAATCACATGGTTCTGCAATTAGTGTGTGTCTCTGCTGAAGTGCTTCATTTTTCATTACACTCAACTGAATCATTAATATGTTGTTCCTTCAGCATTGATTGTAAGACTTATTCTCCAGGAGATTTTATCTTTTGCCCATCTGAACAAAAGCTGAGCGATCCTGTGGCTCATTTCCTCATCTATCTAATGGAAATTTTGTCAAGACAGATATCCTTTTTCAGCCAGGGGAAAAAATAATAATAATAATAATAATAATTGCCCATACAGATGTACCTCACTCTCATCATTGGCTTAGAGCAATAGACAACACAGGCAACTAACTTAAAGCAGCTACTTTGTTTTAGAGAGCTAAAATAAGATAGCATACATACTAATATATCTTACCTCAAGAACTCAGCATTTCATATGATTCATGTTTTTGATGGATGATTTCTTGTTTCTGATGATTCTACAGGCTTGAGTTAAAGTTAAAAAAGCTTCCTTTTAACAGTATTCAGCTGAGTGTAATCACACTCTGTAAACAAACCTGGCTTAAGATTTTCTCCTTTCAAAAAGGAGAAAAATTGGAAGATTTATTACATAAACAAGTTGGCTTTCCTCAATCAGTTATAAATGTCCTCTTATGAAACAGCTACATAATTGCCTATTATACCATGAATAGCATTATGTTTCATTACGGACATATAAAAATGTTCCAGGCTATCATTGTCTCTACCTGAGCCAAACTGTATTTTTAATACCTGACCATATTCCACACTGGTCTAAATGTGTGTGCAGTTTCAGCTCCAAGACTTACTAAAGTGTCTGCACTTTTGTTTATATGGTTTCTTCTGCGTTATAGATATATATGTATATATTTGCTTCAAAGAAGGTAGCTATCCCAATTGATTTACTATTTAATATTATAAATATTACACAGTGCACTTTTCAAGCTGTGCACTTGTCATTTGTATTTTCAATCCATTCAGCCTTAAAACAGTCTGAGTCTAAATATAAGTGGTCCTACAGTTGAAGGTGTACTTCTTTTAGGGGTTGGGGTCCCACAAGCTGTGTTTTTACTTCAAGGATAGGTGAGCACAGTGAGCATGCAGTCCTACGTTCTTGATCATATGGACCCTACATGTGTGCCCAGACTCCTATTCAACTTGGTATGGAAAGGGGTAGGTTCATATATCATCCAAATGCTGCCATCCAACCATTCAGACAGGATCTCACCAATGTGTCTCTGCACTTCTGGAACTGTCTCCTCAATTGTGCTTACATTTTAGATATAATTTAAAACAAATTCCATGTACCATATGGGTCTCAGGAAAATAAATGCATTGAACAGCCAGAAATACCTGCAATCCATAGCCAATTTAGTCTTAAGAAATGTATTCCCTTTGGATCTGCTGCAGAAAACCAAACTCTATCAACTGCAGGACTTTCCTTCTTCCTTTAGGTCTGTTTAGCATCATTCAGTAGAATCAAGTTCCTTTATGTGTCATGAAAAAATAAATAAATAAATAAATAAATAAATAAATAAATAAATTGAAATCTATCCAATATTGTTTTACTAAAGAGAGTCAGCCATTTCCTCACTGAAAATGTGAAATATTTACCTGATTAAGTTATGATGGCACGTGCATCATAATTACCTAAATGAAGGTTATGATTTTTAAAGCACCAAAACTTTGATTAAACTAATTAATCAAAGATAAAGATTTGACCTATGAAAATCAGGAAGATCTCTTCCCCCACACCCTTGGGTAAAGTCCTAACAAAGGAAATGGTCTTAAAGTTCAAATAGGACTTAAAGTTCAGCATGCCTTATTTTCAACAAATTCTGGACAATAAGAAAACCTATCTACAGGGTACAAACCTATTAAAAACACTGAGACACCAGATAACTTGAAATGTATTATGGATCACAATTTATTGACAGACATCAGACATTTCTTGTAAAATTTCGTTATCATGAAAATATCAGTGCTTTTCATATGGCTATCCCTTTCTGAAACTTTAGAAGCTTTATACTTTAGAATCTTTATACTTTCATTTATGTTTTGAGAAAATTATTTCACTCGTTTTTCAGTGCTCTTGAAAAGCTATGTCCCTTTTCTAATTTTGGGGAAAGGTAAATTGATACCTCATTCCCAAAATAAATGAGAAGAAAAAAAAAAAAAACAGACACAAAAAAAAAAAAAAAAAAAGAAAAGGAAAAAATGATGGAAGCTCTCAGTTCAGTGATTCTGCAATGTCACTTTCATAGAATCACAGAATCACAGAATTATTAAGTTTGGAAAAGACCTCCAAGATCATCTGGTCCAACCAACACCCTACTACCAATGTAACCCACTAAACTATGTCCCTAAGCACCACGTCCAACCTTTCCTTGAACACCACCACAGTGACACCACCACCTCCCTGGGCAACCTGTTCCAATGCCTGACTGCTCTTTCTGAGAAGAAATGTCTCCTCATTTCCAACCTGAACCTCCCATGGTGCAACTTGAGGCCATTCCCTCTAGTTCTATCACTGGTTATCTGTGAGAAGAGGCTGACACCCAGCTCCCCACACCTTCCTTTCAGGTAGTTGTAGAGAGCAATGATGTCTCCTTAATGAAGGATGAATCTTAGCTGAAAAATTCTGCAGTCAACACCATTTTCTCAAAGAGATTAAGCATTCAGTAGAGTCAAATGGGCACATGACTGTTGTAAATCCATCCTAAAATTGTGATTTTTGTTAATTTGCCACCCCAAGACTGTAAAATTAATGGACAGCGATGTATTTTAATCTCAAATATGACTGACACTCTGTCTGTTAACTGCCTCAGCTTGTTGCTTTCTGTAAAATCTTATTAAAACTATCTGTTACCACTTCTGTGGTGGAAAAGTGATGAATTCTATATAACTATCTACAAAGAATATGAAAAAGTAAAATATACTTTACTCATAGTTTTTATATGAAATATCTTTATCTTTTGTATAGAATTTTGGCAAAAAAAGACATCCACGTGATAGACAGCAATGTAACTGTATTATTCAAAACATCTCTGTGGGTAATTCCTAGCACATGCTTTTCTTCCTGACACAGTTGTTCTTTAAAAGCCATGAGTATTTCTTGATTATCTTGTTTGTTACCCGTGTGTGAAGAGATAACATCAAACAGAAACGATTTTGTGAACAAATCTACTTCACAAAGTGCTCATGTCTCCTCCTGCAAGTTTGCAGAAAAATCAGAGCTTTTTCATCTGAACATCTGTCATCAAGAAAAGTTTTGAAAACTCCCTGCCACTTCATCTGGCTTCTTTTGTAAAGATCTCTTTGTGGATCCATGAGTGATTACAATAATTTTCTTCTCTGGACTCAACTTCTCTTTTAAATGTGGCTAGGATATCAAGCATTCAGTGGAGAAGAAACCTCGACTGAGTTTAAAGCAGGACAGTTTGGAATCACCATTTGTTAACACATCAGCAAATTCCTTTCAGGAATGTGTTGTTCAGCATATTATACTCCAGGATCAATTTGTTCTTGTAAACTAGGGTATGAATCATTTAATCAGGGCACGGGACTTCTGAAATCACTTTAGCAGTTTGCAGATCTTGACACATTGTGTTTTTCCTGTGCCTAGCATTGTTAATGCCATCTTCAAATATAGTTGATACAGATACATCTGTAAGATTCCACATGAAAAAAATGCTTTTTACTGCAGCTGTAAAGAGCTGCCCTGCAGTGTAAAAGTGTGGTACAGACCAGAATTACACACCCCATCTGGTACCTACCCCATCTGAAGCAACAGCTGCTTCATAGGTCTCTCAAAGAAATAATTGACAAAGTCTGTAAACACATTGGCTGTCTTCATACCTATTCTTCCTTTATCAATACATCCTGATTCCTCTGAAACAATCTTTCTACCTATCAAAAGTCAAAATAAATATGGCGTTGTTCTAATCTGATCCCTTTGGACCAGATCAGGTTGGAAGACCCTAGTTCAAAGACTATAAAAGTTAAGCATTTATATTGGATTTAACACAGTTAAGCCTTGGTTTTGTAACAAACTTTTGGACATCTGCTATACTTATGCTGAATTTAATGACAAAACTACAATTAACTACAGATGCCCTGTAACTAAAATAAGACTAAAATGTAACTAAAATGCAGACTAAATTGGGAATTAAAACTGAAATACCAAGTTAAGCAACAGAATTATAACAAGATCTTGGGAATGAATAACTCCACCTACACTGATCTAAGGAAGAAGAAATCTCTTTTTTTTTTCTTTTTTTTCTTTTTTTTTTTTTTTCCATATGAGACTTTACCAGACAAATTTCCCATGATCGTTTGCTTGATAGGGAGAGTATGTTTTTTTTATTTTTTTTTCCTTGGAATAATCAAAATAATCAATAATTGTTTTGAATCAATTCAGTTAAAGAAAAAAGTTCAGACTGCTTTATCCATGAGCCTGATGATGCTAGAGCATCCTGCATCTCCTGCTAAGACTAAAAAGACCAGGATCTTCATTTGCACTGTACATCTATATTAGATTATATGAATATCTCTAAACTCCAGTGGATTCATTTACACTGCAGCTGTAAATATAGAGTCTCCTACTGAAACAAGTGTCTCCCTGCCTATATTATCTACATGCCATATTCCCTTTAGGGAAGGCTGCTCAAAGTCCTGTTGATATTTTTGTGATGTTTTTTTCCTAAAACAAGCCTCTGAGAGCCAGTGCACTCACTCCAGCATGCTTGCTCAAGCGTGAAAATATCTTCAGTTTAGCTCTCTGTTTCTGAAATAAGAGATATTACAGTTCTGCAAGAAATGTCCTTATCAGTCTTAAGTACTTGACTTTATCTGCATAAGGGACAATCAAGGGTCTCTAAAACACCTTTTGCCTCTGGACAATCTTGTCACCAGCTGTGGAGGGATCCTGTCCTCACAGTTTGTTCTTGCTATAGATCTTCAGAGGTGATGAACAGACAGCCCACCTGGAGCCTACACCCAATAACACTGCCTGCAGCCTTCTGACCAGCAGGTGTTCATCACAACCAGGCATCCTCTGTGCAAATAAAACAGAAGGAAAATCATCTTCATCAAGGAAACTGTCATTTTCTCATCAAGCTACTAACAAGTATCTCAAGTTATTTATCTTCCCCCAAATAGTTGAAAATATATTCCTTAGCAGAAACTTGGATAAGATTTTGATTTTACTGGCATAAATATGTATTGATTCTATTAACAGTCCTGGACTTACTGTTATGTAATTGAAAGAAGAATTGAGGCCTAGCTATATTAAGACAGCCTTAAGCCAGCTTTCAGACTCTAATTAGGTATCCACTGAAAGGGAAAAAGTGTTAGTTATGATAAATACTGACAGAAAAGTAGCTACACATGCCAAGCACTCCCAGTGTAATATTGCTATCCACCTGCACCTGTGTCAAACAGAAGGCAAATGTAGGACTGTGGAAAAAAGGGGGATCAGGAGGCTCAGACAGCAAAGAAACAGAAGGACCATTTGTCAAGCAGTGGCCTCTTGTTAGTCAAAAATTGGCTATGAAAAATTCTTAAGTGTAATGGATCTATCCAACAGTTAGGGCTAAAAGATCTAGCACAGCTTCATAAGTCAACTGTCATAGGGAATCTGTTCTTTATGGAGGTTTCTCCTCTGACTGAGAAAAAAAAAAAAAAAAAAAAAAAAAAAAAAAAAAAGTGATATAAAAAAAAGGATTTTTTACTTGACTTCTGAAGACTCACTTCTCGCCTTAGATATACACAATTATCAGAAGTTTCAAAGGAAAAAATAAAAATGTAATATTAGGCTGCTTCAGGAATAATCCTAGAAAAAAAAATATTTCTACTTTTTGAGTGTAGATTTATTTATTCTTCAGTGTATGGAGGTTATATTTCAATCCAAACAATTTTAACCAATTTACCAATTTAAGACACAATGGACTAATGAAAATCTTAAAGGCAGTTAAATTCATACATATTTCATGAAAACTGTCACCAGTCTAGACAGGAGAAATCCAGTTAATGCTCTTTCTAAACAAAAGTGTAAGCACAAAAGTCATCGTCTATGTTTTGCCTGCTGATAAGCCAATTAGTATATAAGCTTCTGACCAAGCTTTTGTATGCACCTCACAGACCACTGATGGGGACAAGCAGGGTCAGATAGAAATTGTGAAAAATACTGAGAATCCTCACAAAAGATGAGGGAGGATGGACCTGAAGGTGCTGAGGAGAACTGTGGGCAGATTTCTGATGCTGAGATGCAGGTACAAAGGACATGAACTGATGGGAAAGCAAGCTGAAAAGTTTGACTTTCTTCCATCAAAAGTCATAGGGTAATAAGCCATAGGAAAAATCAATGTTCTGCTTTCAGTTCTGCCACAGCTCTAATGGTTGTAATACCAGGTCAGTCATCTAATCATCCAGAGCATCAGTTTCCCATAAAATAGGGATAAAATGCTTATTTTAGAGGTTACAGTGAGGTCATTCATTCTTGTTAGAGGATGGCTTTGCAGCATTAGAAAAAAAATAAATAAAACTACGGAAATGCAAAGGATATGTGAATGGAACACTGAAGTGAATGTAGCCAGACATTACATTGCCCATTTAATGTAATTAACAGTAAATTGTGACTGGGTTGATTTCTCATCAAAATTCATCCATTGAAAAATCTTCTTGTCATCTTAAGCCAATGAGCAGGAGGCTTTTCATTTTTCTAGGCCACCCTCTTCTTTGAGTAAGGACCCTTACCCACCATCTCCTCTGACAATTAGGCCTTTGAGGTACAACCACCTGTCACTGAGAGATTCCTTACCCATCCTTCCCAGGATCCCCATACAGTTTTGAGGTTTTCTGATTTACATATGTGTTATTCACAAATTTCTAACTGTAGCATTTTTCTTTATCTGAAAACAGAATACAAATGAGTACAGCTGAACCTCTTGGCTTTTTTGCTTAACATTTGGCAACTTCAGTTATCTCTTCAGACCAATGGCCACTCTGATTTGTGTGGGACAGAGACATCCAGTTCTCAACATATTGTTATTTTGGTAACCACAAATTAAAATGTGATATATGATTATTATGTCAAATCTGGGAATGAGGAAATATATATATATATATATATATATATATATATATTGTCAGAAATGATTTCTATGTATGAATGTAGAGACATTTAGGAGGCAGTAAATGTCAGAGAACTAAGTCCAGGTTAAAATAATTAATTTAATCTGGAGCTCGATATTCACAATAATTAAGTTCACCAAAATATTACATATTTCTCCCTCTTCCTGGACAGTTCACCACATTTCTGAAATGATCAAGAAGATACTTCATAGTTTGTGTTTGGCAAAAGATCTCTTTCTTTTAGGTTTGAAATACTTATAGTGGTATCACAGGAATATTAAAAATAAATAAGTCCTAACAACTGAGGTACAGAGGACCAGGCTTACACTACATGTAGGCTTATTAAATCTTTACTATGGTAGCCACAGACAACTGTTGGCATTTGGTGTTGGCTGTATTTGAAGCTTTGTTAGTAATTAGAGAATTCAATTCTGTAGTGGTTCCCTGTAGATTCTTAAGACTTGGCGGAGGTCATACTTCATACTATTACAACTACCATAAATACCTTTGGTCATCTTTCTAGCTCTCAAATTAGCAGCTGCTACTCCCCTTTTGAAATGACCTTCTCCACTCCAGAGATGCCAATACTCAAAATAGCAATAGTGGTTACAGGATTGAAATGGTTTGTGTTTGAATTGTTCACCCTCAGTGACAAGGGCTTTTCTCATCTAGCCAAAACATTTTTGCTATGGCTTTCATGTTTTTTCACCACTTTTGGAAAAGGTTGGCAAAAGGTTTGGAAGGCTTTTTTTTTGTTTGTTCTTTTGTTTTGTTTTTGTTTGTTTATTAGTTTTCTTTGAAGATCTATTCTGAAAAAACATTCTTAAGACTAAAAAAGATCATTTCATACCACTTAGAAATGTAGGAAATCACTTCTGGTCTCAGAGCAATCTCACCCAATTCTTTAAGAATGTTCTGAAGATTATAAAAAGAGAATATGAAGGAAGGACTATGCAAAGGCTTGTCATTACTAATTCTTTTGTTGGATTGGTAAGCTAAGTCAAAAATACAGATCTTATAAACTATCAACTCATTTATCATTGAAGGGTAATGTTATTATGTTATTTTTTATTTTTGTCATACTCAGTGGATTTAATTGATTTCATTTTACAGGTTATTTATATCATAGTTTTTGTTCAGTTTGACAAGGGTGTTTAACTGATTTTTCTTAGGTAGAGATCCATCTGCCCTCATAGAGCATATAGAGCAGGACAGCATAAATTCACCATTTTTTAACATTACAAATGGAAAATGTTATGCCTCCATGATGTCTTTATAACCTATATCTATCCCACTGTCCTCCAAAAAGTGCAACACTATTCAGTAGTCATTATGTTCATATCAATTATTACCATATATATATATTTTTTAAACTAAGGTTTAGTTTCAGCCCAGGGATGCTGAAAAATGTATTAAACTTAATTTTTCATGCAAAACTAGGTCAGGTAATCGTTTCACATGTAAAGTAGGTGAACAGATGGATTTCTGCTCCTGTGAGCAGAACTACGTTAAATTAGAACTAGATTTAACTGGATTAAATTACACAGTCCTAATAAGGTCATTTAGCAATAGGAAAAAAATAAAATCAAATAAAGAGGTCACTATCACAGAAAATGTAATCAGCATGAAATTTTGTTTAATTTTGTTTGAAGAACAGTAATTAGAACTTCTTAGTAAGTGTCTTTCTTTCTTTCTTTCTTTCTTTCTTTCTTTCTTTCTTTCTTTCTTTCTTTCTTTCTTTCTTTCTTTCTTTCTTTCTTTCCTTATTTATTTATTTATAAATAGGATTGAAAATATTTAAGAACTTATTCTGCTCTCAACAAGCTATCTTGTCCTGTCATAATTTTCTGCTATAAGAGGTCTCACTTGATGTGTGGAATTTTGTCCAATCACAGTTTACATCCCACGTGGCAGATGATTAGCTGTTGTTCATAAACAGATGCTTATATTTGTCACAGGTATTTGAGCCTGCAGCCAGCAATAGCCAGACAGATGTTTTTCAGAAAACCCACATGTGCTTCACAGGAAAAGGGTTGTGTCTACTTACTGCCGAATAGCTGCTCCTCTCAGAAAAAAAAAAAATAATAATAATAATAATAAAAATATAATAATAATAATAAAACAGTTTTAGGGTTACTTCTGCTACCCCTATCATGTCCCACTAGTTGCATGAGAAACTCAACAACTTTCTAAGTCAATATGCATTTTCTTGATCAAATTTGTCAGCATTTTTTCATGCACAGTTGAAAAGCCTTGACAGTTGAATGATAACTGAACAGCAGTAGCAGGAAAACTTGACATAGGCATTATTCAGTTGTTGCTATTTTTTCCAGATCCCAAACATTCCCATACTTTCAGCAATGTGAAAACATTCTCAGCCTATGTGCTTCATGTTCTAGTACCCCAGTATCTCCCATAATGTTCACTTCCCTAAAGCTTACTTCCTCTGGTTATCCATTCACTTTGGCACTCTTTTTCTGAAAATAAATAAACAAATAAATGAAACTGGGGGGGAACAACAAGGATTGACTGGACAAGGAACACCCTAAAGTACATCCAGCCTTTGCAGATGTCTGGGGTCACATCCCAGTGCTTCTGTGAAGCAGAACTATGCCATGGAGGTGGCCTCTTCACAAATATTCACTGAACTATGCAACAGAAAAGATTCCAAGAAATATTTGTTATTGTATTTTTATTCCTATGTGAGTTTTGGAGTGCAATGGTAGTCAGCTGTCAGCAACCAGTGGTAAGAAAGATGGCTATTCATTATTCTTTCCTTCAGTCTTTCTTACTAAGACTGAGAAAAAAAAAACAGCTGAACCAAATTTTCAAAACCATTAGTTTAACACTCTGTCAGGAGGCTTTCACAAATAGTCTGGTGGCCAGTTTTCCAACTCTTTAACAAACTTGCAAATCCAGTACAATCACACACAGACACACACCAAAACACTACTATCTAGTTTCACACTGCATGACACATCAACTGAGTTATTTTCGTTAAAGTCAATTAACAGAGAACTGAATTTAAATATTATTTTTTTTTAGAATACTGTTTTCAATAGGAAGCATAAATAAACAAGAAAAAATGATCTCTGTGTAAGACAACCTATAAGCAGTGATTTGTATTGTTCAAAGGCATTCTTCACACTGCAACAAGATGAGGACAGAAAACCTTCCAAAACAAAAAGCTGATGTAAATCAGGATACAGAGACACAGAATATTGACCTTATTTCAAAAGTTAACTATTTCTAAAGCTACAGTTCATGGCCAAACATTTTTCCCTTCCTTTTGCTCTTTAAAGGTAGTTAGAAAATCTTAAAAAATCAGTCTCAAAAGTTCTTAAGATATGTAACAGAGGTGCATATAGTCAAAATAGTCAAAAGAAAAAAACTAATACTGAAATATATTTGAGAATCAGAACTGAACTATTTTGCTTGACTTACAGTGGAACAGTTTACCAAGAATGAAAACCTTCAAAGGGGAGTTTTTATCTTAGTTTTAGTTTTTCCAGTGGTGTTTTCAGGGATTTATGTTTGGCAAGTAAACTCTGGTTTTGTTTTGTGTGTTTGAAAGCGTCATTAAGAACCACACAAAACCCTTGGTGAGGAAGTTCTTATAATTTTGATAATATTGTTTGATCTTCTGGGGAGATACAGAGAGTGTCTGTGACTGGGAAAGCACAGAGGAAGTGAAAGAGCTCATGGGGAGCAGAAGAGAAATCCTTTTTGCTTTTCAATGCTTAAAAAAAATTATTGAACCAGAATTAGTTTTTTTAGGAAAAAAAAAAAAAAAAAAAGAGGTGAAAATTCCTGTCATGCAAAAATGCATTTGTTCTTGCTTTTAAAGAAAACATCTAAGCAGGGTTTATTTATTTATTTATTTATTTATTTATTGGCTGGTTATTTTTATAAGCAGCTTGAATATCAGAGATGAAATCTGTGTTTTAAAGAAACTGTATGTGTAACCTCTTTAGTTTTCCAGTCTTTCATACCTCTGCAACTTCTTTGACCTAATTCAGAAAGAGCTAAGCAAGTCACATTTTTATCACCATAGTGTTGTTTTTAAACAGGATGTCAATGATCCCCCATTGCAGATAATCAGATTTGAGGGATTTTAGTCCAAATATTTTAAGCTATTTCAAATATTAGGGAGGATTCCACAACTTCATTTATTATGCAGTTTTGTGACTTTTTTATCTTTTTCCTTTTGCTGTATTAAGCAGCCCTTATAAAGAAGATAAGGAAAAATTGTTTAAATGTCAGGAAACACAAAAGCAATCCCAGCTCTCTCAATTCTTCCACTTGAAGAGAAAGCCAGAGGAATTCCTTCTTTTCCATTACATGTTCTGCGTCTGACAGCTTTTCTTGAAGTTATATCTGCCAGTCCTTGCTGGACTCAAAATGGGCTGATAAAATGGTGAATTTTATCATGTAAGTAGAACCCATTGTGTTATGAATCTGTGGTAATACTGTACTTATCAGAGAAGAGAAAATGAACAGATTGCAAAGTTAGGTACTTTATGTACTGACATCATTTTCATTTTTATCAAACTTTGGAAGTGAAGGAATGGGGTTGGGAAAGTTTTAAGTAATGTATGTCACTTTTGGGTAGTGGAGGGGCCTAGAAAAGTCTGTTAATGTTCCAAAGACAAGAACTCCTTCTTGTCACTCATGTAATCTACCAGAATATGTCAGAGCATGGAGAAGACCAGAAACATAAGAAGACCAGAAACATGTCTACAAATAGCAGCATGTCATTCCCGTAGGCTCCAGTTAATATTTTATAGTTCTGTAGTTTTATCTCAGATGCTATTTTCAACTCAGTTTAAAAACTTTATGGACCAACACCATTAAAAATTAACGGTTTTTGAAAATTTGTGTTAAAAATACCGTATTGGTGATGCTCTGATTGAAAGCCTGTTCAGCTACATTTGAGGAGCAGTCATTGGAAAGGTATTTTACAGCTGGATGGGAACAATTCTTGCTAATGGATGTAAATCTGGGCAGAAAGAAATAAAACCCAAACTATCGTCCATCACATAAAGCACATTCTGTTGCACATTCTGGTTAAGTGGTAAAAATATATAAGTAAATAGGTGCCATTTTCTGTGGTTGACTTAGAGTTCACATAGTATTTTGCCAACATGTGTGATACCACATTAACTCTGCATTAGTTCCTTACATATGTAATAACAAGCTGTGAATTCCTGCAGCCTTTTCTTGGGACATAATACAGGACTGAACCGGAAATAATGGCTCACAAGACTAAACAAAATGGAATTATACAGATGAATAAAAGTCATTTAGAGACCATAGCAAAGCAAGAATATTAATAGAAGCATTAAAAAAAAAAAAAAAAAAATCATACCTGCCAAGAATGACGTGCTGAGCTTTTATCATTTTGCTTCAACAAGGTATTTGACACAGGAATGCTTAATGATAGTCAGTGTTGGTTTCTGGTTTATGTTTAACCTCTGAATGTGCTAACCAGGAATGTTGGGAATCATTCTGATTTTGAAATACAACTGAGAAGTTATGTGGGAGGGACCGTACAGTGTTGTGCTCATAAGGTAGAAATATAACAGGGAGGAGATTTTGCTGTGGAACTTTCCTGTAACACCATCCTTGAATATTATTCATCTATTCCCTCGCAAGCAAACATAAAACCTGCAGATGACACTTAGGAACTTACCAGCAACTGAAAATACTACTTATGATGGGTTAAAGACTAAGTCATGCAAGATGCAATTTACCTATATTCCCTGCTGTACATGGGGATTTTCTTTCTGACTTTGTCAGATTGGTTGTGCAGGTCATTGCTCAACTGCTACCATGGAGCCATTGTGTCACTGCAAGACAGGACAGAGATCTCCAATATGCTTTATGTTTTAATAGAAACATATGATTTCATGTATCATAGGTTTCTCTGATCTCTGACTAAGATTACATTGAGCTACTGTTTAATTACACTTTTTGTCTACTCACTGTGATGCAGTTGTCACACAAGGTTTCAAATAAATAGTTTAAATGTATCAAATTTTGCAGTTTTGTAAAACCAGCAGTTGTTCTAAAGTATATATATATACATATATATATATATAAAAGCTTTGATTTAGTGAGAATTAGCTGGAAATGTTGAAGGAAAAGCATAAGGTTAAGGTCCATTTTAAGACTTTTTCAGTATTTCCTAATTTATTTACCGGATTTAAAAATAAATAAATAAATAAATAAATAGTTCAGAATAACGAACTGTTAAGAGATCTAGCTTGGTGGGGAGGAGGATCTGGTGGATGGAGAATTTTTACTTCTTTTTATTTGAGTTATTATTGAAACAGGAATGTGATATTAGACACCTACCATGATTCTTTCAGATGAAACATCCTTATGGAACTCTTTGAGTTGCTTATATTTGAGATGATGTTTCAGGACATACTAATTTTGTACCTACACCAAAGGAAGACCTCGTGGTCAAGCCACTATTTACCAGTGCAGTTTGATAATATTGTTTCTGTGATCAGATGACACATCATGAATATTAGTTTCAAGAACTGGTTAAAACTCTTGAGCTTATGTCCTCCTTCAGTCTTTGAATTGCCAAATAGGAAGATTATTAAGGTCAAGGTTACTGGCCCCTAAAATTAGACCTTACAGCTGTGTTTTCATTTCTGGGTGTGTGTTTGTATGAAAACAGAGATCATCTGTGCATTTGGGCTTCTGTACAATGTAAGAAAGATTTTTATTATTATTTTTTTTGACAAATTTCCATATGCTTCATTAGAAGGTAAGAGCCTTAAGGTGTAGCATTTATATTTTTTTGTATATGTCTCAGTTCATGTTGCATATGAGCTGATATTAAAGCCATGTACAGAATTCTGTAAGAAATCTTTTTGGAATAGCTACCTGAAATTGTGACTTAATTTCAGGTTTGATCTTTTTTTTTTTTTTTTTTTCAGATTGATTTATGCTACATGACACTGTAAAAAGGAGACACATCCTATGGGTGTTATGAGACAATAATTCTAGATGAATTAGTTCCAGAACCAACAGAGAAAACTTGTTTATCTGTGTTTTTAATTTAAACATTTTTATGTCACTCTTCTGCTTTTAGGGTGCTTTCACTTTCCAGGAGGACATGAGGGCACTTCTAGATTACAGTGACTTCTAATGACCCCCGGGTTTTCTGGGAACTGAGGGATTGCTACGCTGCATTTGTTCATTGTCCCAGTGGTGCCCTCTTCAAACTAAAATCCTTATATTTGGTGGTGGAGGGTGGTGATCTAGGATGCAGCTCAGCAAGCCTAGGCTAAAATAGGCACTATTTGCTTGACAAAATGGGACAGCATACCCTCTGCAGAGGGTTATGCATCTACTCTGGTGGCAGAGTTTAATTGAACCCACTCTACACTCTGATATCTGAAGAGAGACATTCAGATCAGTAATGAACTAAAATTTTCTATTTTAGGCCACTAAAGTCAATAAATTCAACATTTTACAAATGTGCATGAAAAGAACAACCAAGGAATAGTGTTTTTACTTCCATAAAGTAATTAAACAGCTTGTTCACCATATGGTTATGTGAAATTGTTTGAGGCAGCTGAGACCACAGTTAGGCTTTGCTGTTAAGTGATAATGAACTTGTTAGCTGAGACCAATGCAGAGGAAGCTTTTACAGTTCAGTTTGCAAAATTTCAAGAAAGTTAAAAAAATCTGCAAATATACAAAGTATACACATTCTGACTTCTTTATTCTCTGGACTGTGAAGTCTGTGAGATCATTATTTTAGTCCTTTTTAAATGACCTGTGCTGACTGTTGAGCAAAGAAATTGTATATAGATCTAAAAAAAAAAAAAAAAAAAAAAAAAAAAACTAATGTTCTATTTTTAAAAACCTTTTTAAGTCTGTCTCTCTCAACCAATCCAAGGAAGTTAGCTTTTGGCTGAAAAATAAAAATAAAAATAAAATAAAAATAAAAAAAAGAAATGTTTTGGTCTGGATATTTAAAAATATATAACAATATGTCACAGATTTCAAAATGTAGAGGTGCCATCAAGTTTGAATCGTCAATTATTATGGCAGACATTGTACAAACAATAAATTGAGTTAATGAGCATACACTGCCCATACAGCAATCACACACACACACAAAAAAAGTAACATGCAAACAAGTTTTTGTCCCAGGATTTATTTTATAGCTGTGGAAAACATTTCTCCTGCCACTGCGATAAATCTGTTGCTGAGGAAGTGCTCTGTTCTCAGGTTCTCAGGGATGGTTAGCAGTAAAGAGCAAGGAAGACTGTGCTCCTCAAATCCCCATAAGAACTAAGGTACTGACACCTCCTAAACACACTGTTACTCTTACTTTTCATAGACGCCAGCAGTTATCCTGCATTCCTTTATTCCATTCCGAAAGGGAACTAATGTGGCAAAACAGGGTTTACCAGGTTGGTTATAACTCTACTCATATGTTAGAAGAATTATGATTTTCAGGATGTGCTTTCCCTTGGACATACTGGGGTTCACAGACAGAGAAAGATTGCAGAGACTTTAAAGATGTTTCAAAACCAAAAACCCAATAACCCAATGTGCAAATATGAGCATTTATAATTTTATTTTATTTTATTTTATTTTTTTCCCAAAGTTCAGAAATGTAAATGTTCATGCGAGAGAAAGAAGTGGTAAAAGGCACCAGACTGGAACACCCAAAGCCAAGTTAAGTTCCTCCTGGCTCTGCTGCAGCTTGTGACTGCAAGCAACTCTTACAGGGTTAACGTTTTTCTGCCTCAGAGGGCTGCTCCTAATTCAGGTGGGGGCCTGAGGTCCTTGTGAGGAGGAATGAAAGCAGGGAGTCCCTTCTGCAAAATTGCAGATGAGTTGCTCTCTGCACCTAAAGCACTCCTCTCAAAGGTAACTTGTCAGTCTTTGCACAGCACGCCAAGGGCTGTCCAGGCAGTTCCCTGCATCCTGGCACTGAATTTCACTTCTTTTTCACTCTATGAACTACACTCACTGAAGTTATAAAATTTTAATTTGGGACTATGAAAATCAGTTACTCTGCAGTCATGGTAGGGGAAGAAAAAAGACCTCATAATAGAAGAATGAGGGGATGGATTATTTATTTTTCTCCACACATACGAATTCAATTTCAGAGAGAAATGAATCTCAGACTGTAAGCACATGAGGAGACCTCTGAGGAGTCAGAACAAAGGGTCTCTTAAATGATAATCAGTCATATCAGCCTGTGATTGTAGCAAAATGTTTTTGTTGTAAAACATTTGTCTGACACATGCTTGTAAACCTGCCAAAAAGGATATCCTACTTAAACAAAACAGACATTAGCCTCAAAAGTGGGTTTTCAGTTCAAGATACTACTGATGTTTTTCCTAACTTTTGTTCAGCTAATGTAAGTAATTGGAGAGTATCATTAAATTAAATAAGAGCGTAATTAAAATTGCTGTGTGATGCTCAAGAAGAAGCAATCACGCCGTCCATGCCATAGCAGCCACAAGCCCAGCCAACCTGTGTCTTGGCACAGTGGTGGAGAGACCAAGGCAGTTGCAAGCCTTCAAATGAGGCACTTGAGAAGGGGTGCCTCCTCCATGGACATCAAAGTGTAAATTGTGCCTGTTGGCCATACTATGTAGGGCTGCAAGACCAGCTTGGTGGAACCAAGGTTGTAGCTCTTGCTCTTTTCTAGCAGGTATTTTGCGATCTCATCTCTGTCTGTGCTCTCCATGAATGAGCAGTAGTGACCATTTTGCAAAAAGCTCTGGACAAAATCTCTCCTACAGGCTCCATGCAGTTGGAATCAGCTTTGGTGTCTGGTTAACTCATTGCTGGCGGAGGCACAGAGCCTTACTGTAAACACAGAAGGTATAGAAAAGGAACTGAAAGGTCATCACGAGCTGGGAGGCGCCATACAGCAGCAAAAATTGAAACAGCCCAGTGGGCCTTTCAGATCAGCAGAGCTAAGTGGTGCAAGTTCTGCACATGCACAGACAAAGTTGCTAAGAAAAAATAAAACTGTTCCAGGAACATGTTACTGTATGATTATGGTTATGCAAGTTAAAAAGGGGGTTAATAATCAGAGTGAGGAAAAGGGAAGGGAAGGGAGGGGAAGGGAAGGGAATAAAAAATTAATGGTATTAAATCAGAAAGTAATCAGCTAAATCATATAATTCCAGCTGGTCTTGTCCCATCTATATATTAAATTTTCATATTGACTGGAATTTTGAAAAGAGAAAACTGGGAGGTTACTAAGGGTTTAAAATTGGGAGGTTACTATGGGTTTAAAATAACATAATTATTAATTCTTTATTTTATTTCAATCCTTTGTAGAGGTAATACAAAGTGAACTGTCATCAGCTAGGAATCAGTCTTCAAAGTCAAAGAGGAAGGAATATATTCTGTAAGGTAGGTAATGTAATTGGTTAATAGAATTTCATTTAAACAGAATGATGTCCATGAGCATTAGTGGCTGAGAAGAGAAGAAAAGGGAGCCTTTGAACATCTATTTTATTTCATTTTCATTTGGATATGAAGTTCACTAACTTGCACTAGATCCCTCAATAAAACAACAAAGACAGACAATTTAAGGTCAATTAGTAAAAAGGGTACATGGGGCAGGTAAGATTAAATGGTGATCCAATGATTTGGAAGACTGTTTTAAAGACTTTATTGAAAGCTATTTTAAAGAGCTCTCTGTTAGAGGGATAACATCTCAGGATACTCAGACTATACTGAAGCAGAGGAATTCAACCTTAACTAACTTGTTGGAATTCTTTGAAGATATTACTGCCATGATAGATAAGGAAAATTCTAATTTAATTAGGTTTTCAGAAGGTAGTCAACGTTGCTCTACATCAAAGATTACTGGATAAAAGGTATAGAACAAAGGATTAGAGCTAGTGTAGGATAAAAATTGCCTCCTGAAGAACAAAAGAAAATGATGCACAGCTGTTTCTGAAGAGGAAAAGAGGTTACTGCTTATGACAGGGTTAGTTGCTTTAAACATCCTAAAAATATTGAGGTGTGAGTAATTTGAATAGGACTTTTAAAAATCAAGGGGCATGATGGAGCATATCTACTTAGTCCCTCACAGCTATCACAAATTTCCTTGCTTTGTGAAATGTGAAATTTGTGAGTTTTGCATAATCCATTACTTGACTTTTAAATCCACAGAAGAGGTATTGTAAAGCTATTTAATGTATTGTTAATTCATGTTGTATTTGATGAATGTTTATCCTCTAGAGTATTCTCACTGATCAGATTGGGTGAACCAACTGGTAAAACTAACAAAACAAAAAAAACCACTTTGTGTACACCCTGGGTTTTCCAAAGCACTCACTTGCATGGTGGCATGCACAGTGAGCAGTCCCAGCGTGATGCAGCTATTCTTTCTCTTTTTATTACATCTGCCCTTACTGCAGTGCCTGAGATTAAGCAGATGGCTCAGCTTGTGGTCAACCCTGGGAGAGTCTTGTCATCAACTGTCACCAGGAGATGTGGCACTCTCAAGCAGTCAGAGTCCTATGGGAGCAACACAAGTCTCAGGTTGACACCAGAGCTCTGGTACAGCACAGATTTCTCCATTTGGGTGAAAATTAAAGACTTGGTTTTGCACCAAGATCTGCTAACACAAACTGCATCTGGGAACCTTGCTGACATGAGCACAGATTTAGGAATGTTTTACTAGCAGTATGGTGCTTGGAAGTCTGAAGGGTGTATTGCTAAAGACAATAGGGTGAGGAACTCCCTGTGATGACTGTAAAGGTGTCTTCATGCAATAGCAGTTCACCCATAAACAGAAACTTTACTTGCAAGGGACATTAATGTTCCATATCATTCCTGGTGTTTTCTAAAAGTGTTCAGAGGAAATTACTGGCTTTCTGAGTGCCAGATCCTAGTGTGTGTAAAAAAAAACTCATCTCTCTTGAGTTTAGCGTTTTTCCTCATTAGGGACAGAGATTTAAAATTACAACAGAAAAGTCCTGTTTCTTTTTATTATTTTGTTTCCCTAAACAAAATTTCTCTGCATTCAGATCAGCCTTCTCATTTAGTTCTCTTCATTCTCTTCTCCTTGTTCCAGGAGTATTTCTAGCCAGAGCCTTTTCCTGAACTTTGAGTCTATTCCTAGCTTTTTCTCTCAAAGAGTGGGTGGCATTTCAGAAGGCTGGGCTCATTTGCCCAGTCACAACAAAGGGAAATAAAAATAACCAACTGAAAAACTGATGCTACTGGAATGTGTAATACTCAGCATTAAAACAGCACAAAAGTGCCTGTCTATTTATAGCTCTCATTTTGAGAAACAGTGAAACACACTTTGAGCACTAGGTACAATGGATCACCCAGGAAAATGCATGGTCTTGTGTTTTGTGTGTGAATGCTTTTTTGTTTGCTTGTTACAAACAAAATTGCTGACAAAAATGGGATTTACTCAGAGGTTCAGTTATTTATTTAATGCAAGTAAATGCCAGGTTTTACTCGCCAGTTTGGTCAGTGACTAAAACTTAGATGACTAAATAAAATGCTATGACTGCTATAATTGAGATTTATTCATATATCACTGCCATTGCATCTTTGCTGAGATATAGATACTGAGCATGATTGCAAAGCAATGTGTTTCCAGTGTAGTAAGAGACCCGTAATATCTCAATCATCAAGTGATGAGACTTTGAGGAGGACAAAAGACTCCCAGTTTATTAGTATCTAATTTTATTTTATTTTTTTCATGTGCTTCATTATCCTTATACTAGTCATGCTGAATTACATTTAATAAATTATGAGTTTGCTAGTTTCTCTCTTTATTTTCAAGTTTCTTTTCATGGTATAGTTTTCCAGTTCAGTAGAATATGATATGGATTGAAATGTCAGTGAGTAGAATGACTGTAGAGATAATTAAATTGCTTGCTGTTTGAAAGAGAAAAAAAAAAAAAAAAAACTATGCTGCACATAACATGTAGAAGACATCTGCAAAGAGACTGAACTATTAGCAACAGTCCAGAGATTTTGACAGTGTGTAACCATAAGCCAAGCCTTACTGTGCACCATGTGGACTCATAGCAGACAGCAATCCTCTGCATAGGAGCATGCAATTCAGAAGTGCTACAAAAGCATATTTGATGGGCCAAGGTAGATGTCTGTGGGGAACCACATTCATGCTGTCTTTTGGTAGAGCTAGAAGCAAACCTAAGATATCATAAATTTAGAAAGCAAGCTGTGTTCATAGATAAGACACACATTTATCCAATACACTCCTGAACAAAATGGCAAGCAGACCCAGAAAGTGAATTTGAGGTTCCCCATGGGGTGTCATCACTTACCATTGGTGGACTAAAGTTCAAAGGTAGAAAATTGATGATTATGTTTTGCCACCATTATAGGCACCTTTTTACTTTATAACAGCAACTTACTTAGATCAGATAAATATGGTAAAAGCAAATATAAGTGGAACCACCATCATAAATTTTCTTTTTTATTTTTTTTTCTTTTTTATTTTTTTTATTTCTAAGCTGCATCTGACCTCCAGGCTCTCTTGAGTTTATCCACCAGCTGCAAAGGCACAAATCCTTGGAATTTCATGGCTCTGACTGAGACACAGACTTTAGTTTTCTTGTAACTGCACATAATCACTGCAGTGAACAGTTCCTTAATAAAACAGTTCCTTAATAAAATATATACAACTTATTTCTCCTGGCTTCTTGTAAAAGAATACTCCAAATAAAAATTATTAAATGATGATAATTAGCATCTATGTTTAATAGCTGTATCTCCTTGTGAGACCAAAATTGTGCTGGAAACAGAACCTTATCCTATATATATAACCTGTATTCTCTCCAGCTTTGTGTCCATTGTGTTCTGCATTAATTAATAAATATTTATTCTAAGAAAGAGGACTGTGAAAAATGCCCTATATGGTCAGTTCAGAGGTCCTTTTAGCCCAGTCCTCTCTCTCCAACAGGAGATGCTGGTTAGGAAGAACAGGTGAGCTGAGGCATTCTCTGTGGGCTTGTCACCTCCTGCTTCCCAGCACCCACAGTCCCTGGAGAGGGGCTGAGAGGGCTCATCCCTGCCTGTTCCCTGCAGTCCTCTGAGCATCTCCATGTACAAACATTGCTTTGCAAAACAGCTGAAGACTGTCCATGCTATTTTGAGACTGAAACTTATAATTGAACACGACAAGAAAGGTAGGATCAAAAGTGGGGAAAAAGAAGAGAAATGAAAGAAAAAGTTTCTGACAAGACTCCATGGTGGTGATTCAGCAAGGTACACGCACTGGAAAAAATAATAATAATAATAATCTGAACTGAAGACAAATAATAAATGCAGTCCTGTGGATCTATTAAGGTATATTAATGCTGCTGCTTTTCCATCTGTTCCCTGAAGTTTCAAACCAAAAAAAAAAAAAAAAAAAAAAAACAAGTCATCTGCAGACTTGGCTCCCTCATTGTGTGAAATATTCATCTATTAAATTAATCTGGAGAAAATGGATCCATTTTGTCCCTAGTGAGACTTTGTTTTGTTTTAATAAGGTTACATACCATGGATTGTAGCCTATTGAGGCCACTGATAAATTACATGTGAATAAAACCCAAAACCAAATGAAACAAATAAATAATAACTGCATGTTATTTTTTTCCTCTAACAGAAACACCTTTGGGATAACTGCATTTATTTTTTCTGTGGTGTTGAGAAGGCTAGCAATTTACACTAACAAAATTGGCACAATAACCCTGGGAATCCTTATTTTTCTATGAGCAATATATACAATGACAAAGTTTAATGCTGAATTTCCACATCCTCAAACACCAATATATATTTCTTGTGTGAAGCAAAAGTACTGTTTCCAGTATCACAGAGGGAAAGGCTTATGTTTGACCTTGTTAAGAAAAAAAATAAAATAAAAATGTTCTTCTCAGTCTCCCACGTCAGTAATTCCCGAAAGCTCTGTATTGCAAAATTCCCTTCTGCCACCCTCTGATTATCACTGCTCTCTCAGATCATCATGGTGATGCAACCAATCTCTTGGAGCAATGGCAAGAGCTATTTCTAGTGCTTTTAAAAGGTCTTTTAGATCACGGTGTTCGATATAGTGCCTTAAAAGCAGCCTGGAAACATTTGTTCATGTGCTCAGCAAAGTTATGCTCCTTTATGTGTTTCCACTTAAGACTAATCTGTATGAATTAATAATTATTAGGTGGAACGCCCTCTAGTCTCCCTAGACACCCCACCAGAATTAGCACATACCCTCTGTAGAGAACGAATTGCTAACCAGCCTTTTGCAGGGAAGATGTGGAATTTCTGTGGCTCACACAGTGTGTTCCCCAGAACTCCTCTTGTGGTTCTCTTTCTGCAGATGATTAAATGCATTATCTTTTTCTTCCTTTCCTTTACAAAAGTACTTTCCAAACTGCTGGTTAATTAAGCTGCATCCTCACATGTGACTACAGCACAGGACTGTGAGTCAGGCGGCTTAGGTTCCCTCTATGGCTATGCCATAGTTACCCTGCATTTTCCTGGGAAAGTCAGTTTAGTGTCTCTCTTTTCAAAGCACAGTGTTAGTGCAGGGATTAATGAAATATGACTTTCCCATAGTTAGGTTTAAGTTAGCAACACTATAACGTAAATGCACGTCTTTCTAGTATGACATCAAAATGCAAATGACCATTAATCATTGTGTTTTCTAGTGTTTTCCTGCTGCATATTAATTTGTTTAAATATATTCAAACTTTCATTTTTAATGTGAGAACATTCTCATCTTAACATTCTTAACTATAGAGGCATCAGAATTAGGATTTTAAATTATAATTTACTTGTCATATAGATTATATCATTATATTCACTTACTGAGATTTAATTAAGTGAAACTAGTTCCTGTTCTTACTGAAGATCTTTAGAGCTGGTGTAAATCAATAGACTTAGCTGTTTACTGTTGCAGCAGATCTAATTTTGATGTTACTAATTTATAAAACTGTCTCTGACAAAATAGGAAAATCTCTTTTAAGCAGAAGTTCCTTCATTCTGTGATAACTTAGAGATCTAAAAGAATTGACCAAAATTCAGAATGCAGAATTTCACAGATTCTTATTCATGATCACGACAATTTTTCAGTTTATTCAAAAATGAGAAATGAGTGAAATTCCATGGTCAGCTTAAGCATACTTGGCTGTACAGTGGTGTCAATATGCTCACAGTATTTACAAAAGGAGTACGCAGGGAGATTGGATGGATACACCAAATACAGTGCGGACCTGCTACTTGAATACCTACATCATTGTGTATCTGATCATACAAAGGTCACAATATTTTTTTTAATCCTCTCTACAGTACACACACTGAAATTTCAGAGCATTTCTGAACTATCATGTTTGCATGACAAATACATGAATAAGATTTCTCCAATGACCTCTGTTACTACCTTAGTGATGATATTATCACTGTGAAGGAATGAGCAGATAAGAACAGTTTCTTCATTTTTGCATGGGAAAGGCAGAATTAAGTTTACCATCTTCAGGAATTTAAGTATCAAACCGCAGAAAGCCAAAGTAGGATGGAGATAAAATACATGAATATTTCAGAAATGCACTACTCTCCTCTAGCTGGGCAGGAGAATTTGAGGTTTCCCTTTTCAGTGTAGATATGGGAATTCCAGTTCATTGTCAGTGCTATTGGCTGCTTAATTTTAAAAAACAGAGCTCCTGATTTTAGAAGTTGTAGAATGTAATCAATGCTATACAGCTGACTTGTCTCTAGATATGTGCCTGAGAAACATCAAAGGCTTGTGCTAACATCCCCCTACCTTGCTTTATCAATTTTTATACATAACCCTAAGAACAGAACTCAAAGTCAGGATTGATTAAGAGAGCAGCGCTCTGATAACTAGTTCACTCAGTACAACTTCCTGATACAGCAGCAGAGCTTTGCTCTACTTTGCTCTACTGCAGCTTTCTGGGAAACAGACTGTGATGAAATGGCAAAATGAAATAAATCATTGGCATGGTTACAGGGAAATACCAACTATACCTTATGTAAAGCCTTCCCTGATGAAAGAGGAGAGATTTTGTGTATTTTCTAAGAAATTATGTATAAATCCTTATGCATACAGCTGCTAAAGTATTTGACTGGCCCTAGAAAACTTCAATTTTTAAATGGATAATGTTATAAAACTCTGTCTGGTTGGCTTTTTATATAACAAAATTTCTTCTTTTTATATTTTTCATTATAACCCTAATTGCATAATATGGGGTATACAAATATTTAGAAAAACATATATAATTTGAAGCCTCATCTTTCCTATACCAAATGCAAATATCCCAGTTCTGCTTTTTCAGAAGCATCAGGATAGACACATACATACTGAAAATACTCATTGCTGTCCGTTGCTTACAATTCCTCCCATTCCATGATGCAGAGACAAAATTCTTATTTTCAGTTTGTGCTTTGAGAAACATTTCAAAGAAGCAGCCAGCTTCTCCTAATACTGCTTTTCCTTAACTGACCACATTACCACCCCTTCATTCAATTTTAACTTACTGCCTCAGAACAACAAAAACAACAACAACAACAAAAACAGACCATGGCATTCAGCTGTGGATGTCAGCTGTCCCAGCTGAAGCACTTAGATCAACATGGCATGAAGGAGCATGAACGTAATGGATGAATAAAAATATATGACCTTTTTCTTAAAGTAAACCTACAGAAAGCCCTGTTGTGGTAGACAGATTAAGGAAGTTTCCTTTTCTGTACATAACTAACATGGGAATAGTATATGGGAAGTATAATCTGGAGTAAAGAGAACCAACTTTTGAACTCCCTGAAAATCAGGGAGGGTCATTATGAAGCAAGCAGCTATGTAAAGCTGTCTAAAGATTTTTTCCATGCTTTGTGTCTTTTTTAAGATAAAAGAATCCTCAATGAAACACTAAATTATATTAAAAAAAAAAAAAAAAGAAGCCATGTTAAAGTTCATCAGAGATTATGTATAGTTAAGTTGGACCTGGGACTGAAATATGTGAGGTTATATTTAACAAATATGGATGTTTTGTTTCATATGCTAATTAAGGAACTTTGAAAAGCCACCAATTGCCATGATACCTGATTTCTAATCTCTTCACCTAAGTAGCCTTGCTACTTAATAGGTTTGTAAAGGACAAGCACGTGTATTTCAATGTTTTTTTTAATTTGAAAAGTCAAAGAAAGCAGAACAACACAGATTTTCCTCTAATTTTCTTAATTTTTTGTCTTATGAACTTTTTTATATTCTAAAAGCAGTGGCTGTGTTATGATGCTTCTGCTAAATCCCACTCATTTACTCGTATTCCCAGATGCCCACACAAAAGCACACAAAAACCTCACCTTTGTAGTGGAAAAAAAAAAAAAAAAAGACCATAATCCTTCTGGGAATAGAAAACACAGAGACTAAATCAAGCATCATCTTACTGAAGATTGTTTTTCATGGTGCATAACATTATTTTTAAGCAAAGATACCTCACTCAAGTCCCAGTGAAAATTTTCCCGACACAAAAGGCAGCCTCTTCAAAATCTTTTTTTTTTTTTTTTTTTATGGGAGGCTTTGGTACTGAGCAGTAGAAAGTTCACATGCCTCTGTCCTTGACTTTCTTGTGACTTTGTGGCACTCTGATTTCAGACAGTCCAGATGCTTTTTGCATGCACCAACTCTTTGCTGTGATGAGCCAAATAAAATATTAAAGGTGAGTAAAAGATGCATTCTCCTCCCTCTCCCCTCACCACCAGAAAAAAAAAAAAAAAACAAAAAACTAAGAAATGCAGTGGTTCTGTTTTTTTTTGTTTGTTTGTTTGTTTGTTTGTTTGTTTTTGTTTGTTTGTTTGTTTGTTTGTTTTTCACACAGATAGAAAATATATTACATACCGGTGCCTAAACAAGAGGGATGAAGAAATCTAGGTGCAAAGCTAGGATGACGTTTTTCTGTGTAGTGCTCCACTCTATTTCCTTTGGTTTAATCAGGGGAAAATGCTGTGCTTAACACAGCTTCCTTTTAAAACCCAAGTTCACATTAAACTGGTCCAAAATTAACTTCAAAGTTTTGCAAATTCTGTCCAACTTTGTCCTGGCTAATTTAAGCTGGAAGCTAGCAATGAAATCCAATACCAGGAGACTTCTGTGTGCTTTGTACTTCAAAGGGGAATTTTGTACTTTCCAGAGCTCTGTGGTTCTACTCCCTTATGCTATAATGGTGTATGCCCTCACCATCTCGGAACAAGAACCCCTAGCTGACAAATCCCATTCCTCTCAGTGACAGTCCCCCTTGGACTTAGCCAGAAAAGGCTATTTTAAATTTCTATGAAATCTTGGTTCCTTTCTAAGCAATAGCCATTGAATTTGTCACACAAATATTGTTCACCATGTGACTGCCACAGTGATTACTAATTAATATTATGTAAGTACATTTTAATATTAGTAACAACAACAGCTTTTCCTTTTCATCTCAGTAAGACTTACTAGTGGTTCTGTGTGGGTTTATTCTCCTTGTATATGGCAGTCACAGATACTCTTGACAAGCCTTCAGCTCAATCAGTGTAGCCACTGACTTACGCTTCTGAAACAATAGGCTAATAAAGGTCCCATTCTTAAAATCTGGGCCCACTGACCTATATATAAACATTTCTTTTGCCAAATTTGTGAAAGCATGCCTATTAGCATGAGCACAATGTAAAAACTGAAAGCACAATGTTCTTGACTACCTTGTGTAGACCAGCAAAGCCCCACCAAACTGAAGTGGGCTACCTGATCATGGGTTCACGGTCTGCAAACTCCCCACAGCTTCTCATCTTGTATTTTTTACCTTACCAGTTGCCACACACACACACACACACACACACACACACACACACACACACACAAAATAAAAATTAAAAAAAAATCCTCAGAATATTATTTCTCATCAAACTGGTCTTTCCAGAGTATATGAAAGTTCTATGGAGCTATTAGCTACCTGAAATAAATAAATAAATAAATAAGAAGTATTATAGTCCTGAGTATTCCAAGTATTGAAGGGTATCTTGTAGAAATACATGCATGTTAGACTAAAATGTTTTCTTAATTACTTCTTTAGCAACCAGAAGAATAAATTCTCCTTTAACTAGCAGAACTGCACACATAAAAGTGAAGTAGGAATCTGGCCCACTGTGGCCCCAGTTTGCCTTGTGCACAATTCTTATTATTTATTACTAGTCCAGTTAAAGCTTTGTTTAATGGCTAATGTGTATCTCTACTGGATTTAGCATCATTTTCAGTTTTCCATAATACGTATTCATCTAACCCCAAGAGCCATTATGCAAATAAACATTTTTAGCTCTCAGCTTGATATATGTATTTTGGCTGATTAATTTTCAAAATACCTATTGGTACTTATGCCAAACAGCCTGCTATTTCCATACAAGCATTCAGTTTGTATAGCAGCATTTTATAAACCTTTAAATAACATCTCCCGTGTTTATTTTTCTTAGAGAGAAAATCCCATTTAATAAATGTGGGACTCTATTTTTATACACATTTTACTACTGAGAGGGTAACTGTGCTGTTTTCTAAATCATATTGATTGATTTTATGATTGTATTTATTTATTTTTAATTATTGGAAGAGAAGTCGTTAAAATAATACTAAAATATGTGCCACTTCTGGTGTGGGCTTTATCTACACATAGCTTAAACCATAGAGGCATCATTTCCTTGTCTGATGGTACTGGAGAAACCTACTGTTATGATGATAGGAAGGGCAGAAAAAAAGGCACTTTTGTGGAATTGCAACCAGTACTTTGTCCTCTGTCTGATCTCCTAAAAGATGCTTACCTCTTTTCTGATGGCATTTGGTGACTTCCACTGTATGTCTTTCTTCAGGAGCTTAGTTTCTTGGAGTGAATTGTGGAGAATGCCTCTTAAGGATGTACACAGACAAAATATACTTCCCTCCTACCTAAGAAGTGCCGGTCCCACTTTCTTTTTCAGGAAAAGTACACAAATTCAAAGTAGACAGGGGGGAAATGACACTGACAGCAGCATCCTTTCTCATTCAGCAGCAAGGCATCATCCTGACATTCAGTCAGGGCTCCCCTGAGTTCAGATATGAGACCCATAAAAACATCTATCCTAATTTTGTCAGACCTTCTCTCTCTCTTACCAGTCACAGAGCACCCTCAGGTCTTCGGTGGCTATTGTATTCACCACAGTTCCTAACAGGTGACACTTCAGTATATGGTCCTGATGCCATAGGCAGTGAAATCAAAATTATTTATATGGCTGTATGGTGGCACTGAGAGGGCCTCTGTGCCTCCAAGGAAGCAACCATGATTTTATCATGTATAACCTTTAATCCAGGACACATTAACAGTGTAGCAAGAGCAAGCCTAGAGGCTCTGTATGTTCAAATATTTATGCTTCCTGGGTGAGTCTGGCAAGAAGTGCTGCCAAATGTACTGCTATCAGTGTCCTGTGCTGGCTAATTGAAAATTAACTTGGGCACTGCCTGCATGAGTTGCAGCAGCATATTTGATTGAAACGGTTGTGCCCCTCCAGGCAGGATAAGGAGCTCATGGGGAAGGTGGAGATGAGATGAGTTATTTTTGTGCCCTTCAAAACCTGAGCTGCCTTACCTTGTCAACTGCAGAGACTATCAGTGCAATTCAGACAGCACTTCAGCAGTGCTGGTGAGAGCACCTTAACAAAAGGGGATGTGAAAGAGGACCATAACAAGCATTTTGCACTGTACCTGTGCCGGGGATGCAATTAGCAGCTGTAGGGAAAATGCACAGGGTCTGGTGTCTTACCCCCATGCTCACAAGGCACTTGGAGACCTGTGGCACTAAAAGAGTACTTTACAGTTGTAGATTAAAATTAGGGGCATCCTTCCTATGGCTTTGTAAGCAGGACAATAGTTTTCAGGAACAGACAGAAACACTTATTAACAACAACAACAACAACAAACACTAAAGGAGTGGGAGGAGACAAGAATGGGCTGTGTCAGTTTTGTTGTTTTATCTACACAGTTTTCTCTGGGTGTTAATTCCTAAATTGCGTCCTGTTCTTTTTGTTTGTTTGTTTCCTCTTGAGGAAAACATTTCATTATCATTTCAAAAGACCACTAGTAAGCCTGAAAAAATACTGAGCATCTCAGAGTATATTTATTTATGGACTTGCTCCAGAACACAAACTGTTGTAAAACGGATTCTCTCATTTCCCGGTGCCCTTCTAATTACTTACACAGAAGTATCAAGCAAAATGAAAGCTTCATTGGAGTTCAACAGAAAGCCAGTAAAGTCCCCTGCCACAGGAATGATCTGGCGTATAGGAAATCAAGGTTACTGTTCCCTGATTATTTAAACAGAGCACAGCCTACTTTGCTCTCGAGTCTCCCGTGTAAGCAGTTTAAATGTCAGTCCCTGCACTGCCAAACCACGTTTTATGTTTGAGTAGCTCTCACCACTCACTCTGCTGCTTTGCTGGCAAATAGCTTCACTTTGCCATGCCTATTCTGGGAGCACGAGGCGTATCAAGAAATAGGTTCTTAAACAGAAACGAAAAGAAACAAAGCGAGGAGTTTTCCCCGCGGCCGTGCAGTGCCCTGTAGGATTATCTCAGGTTTCTAGTTTCCTAGGAACGTAGTAACTTCCCCATGGGTTGTTTTGTGGGCGGTGTTTTTGAATATATGCTAATTCAGCTTTCCTGACAGGGAGACGTGCCGTGCCGGGGCTACGCTGCTCTCCTGACAGCAAACTGTGGCGGGAGGCGGCTGCAGGGTCAGGCCGCGTGCTCACTTGCGTGACAGGAGCCCTCACCGGCCGCCTTTGTTACCGACATGTGCCTATGACCATGGAGATGAAGGACTCGGGCAGCGTGGTCCTGACAGCCTACCACCCCCACAGCCCCGCCAGGATCCCCGGCATGGAGCAGAGCTTTGTGCAGGACATCCCTTCCAGCCACTCGCCCAGCAGCAGGTAAAGGCCAAGGGTCGGAAATGTTGGGTGCGGGTTGGGTTGTGAGCTTCAAGGCTGCCCGGTTGCTCGGCCACTTGGTAAGCGCTGTGCACTCACACGTTTCTTGCCTCCAGCCGGGAAAGTGATTCAGCCCAGTGCTGCTGGTTGTGGCCAGGAGTGGAAAATCCAAGTGCTTGTTTTAAACTGTGTAAATGACAGATTGAGCCTGTTTCCCGCCCGGGAATCCCAACAAGACAATCCCCAGGCACATGGCACGTGCGCCAGGCTTCTGCTCAGGTCCTTTAGGGAAGCCAGAGGGCTGGAGTGACTGAGGCTGGCTCCCAGAAAACTGATCCTGGCTTTGGATTTGGCGATTATTTGATTCCTTCCCCACTCACCCACTGGGTCAGGTCCAGCCCTTGCCTTTTTGTGGAAATGAATTTGCTGCTTTGCACACCCCCATACACACAATGGGAGCCCGCATCGTCAGAGAACTAGTCTAAATAAGAAAATTCCTTTGTGTTGCAGGAAACTAAGTATTGTCTTAATTAATGCAGTGGTGTGTATGTTTACTTCCCTGCTCTGTATGAATGCATGCATTTGCACAGTTCAGAGTTTTGCACGATTGGGC
Source organism: Oxyura jamaicensis (assembly GCF_011077185.1). Taxonomy (NCBI): domain Eukaryota; kingdom Metazoa; phylum Chordata; class Aves; order Anseriformes; family Anatidae; genus Oxyura; species Oxyura jamaicensis. The sequence goes on from NC_048894.1 coordinate 107,601,954, forward strand.
AATTTTATTGTTTTAGAAAAATCTGACCTTTCTCCTAAACATAAGTGTCTGTTCTATGCAGTTTTCTCCAGTAAAAGTAGTGTGGAAGTTCATACTGTAAAAAAGTTGAACAAAGTAGAGAACATTTTTCTGTGGCTTGACTGAAAGAAACCAAAACTGAAGTCTGAGGAAACAGTAGATATAATTGTCCCCAGGAATTAAGTCTGTGTCTCCTGTTAATAAAAATAATGATATTTACTTCATATTGTTTATTTATAACCTGATGGTTATTTTATTTTCATTGTCATTATTTAGGTTAGCTGCATCTTCCTGTTCTTTGTGTATTTCCCTGGCTGTCTCATAAAGATAACTTCTTTGTTCTGTTAAACTGTTGTTTGAGAGCAGTACCAAAATACACAATTTCATGTTAAGAAAAGAAACACAGCTTGGGCTTTTAGACGCAGTAGGAATGGCATTTGTTACTCAAATCAGAGAGCAGTGGTTTGGCAGTGAGTGAGTGGGGAACATGTCATTTCTTCCCCAAGGAAGAATGCTAAACTGAGCCTCCCTTTAGGCCTGAGCAACGGAAATGTGGTGTTTTTCTGTGTTGCTGGTAGGTGTGCTCATTGTTTTAAAATGCTCTTGAAACTTAAGCCCAGAATGTCTGAAAGTTTAAATCATATACACAACACCCAAGAAGAGGAGAAAAGGAGATTTACAAATTGCAGTTCCTAAAATAAAAAAAAAAAAAAAAAAAGGAAAAAAAAAAAAAAAAAAAAAAAAAAAAAAAAAAAAAAAAAAAAAAAGAAAAAAAAAAAAAAAGGATCCTGGCAATTTGATGAGAAACATGTTTTGGAAGCTACTGCCATGAGTCAAAGCCATGTGTCTCTCTGTATATCTGTGTGTCCATAAGGTTTTGGTGCTGTATTCCCTTTCTTGTCTTCAACTTCCTGCAGCTATCTAATAGCAATAGCCAAATTCTGCCATATGGGCAGTCAGTGGCCATCTGAGTTTCCAAAAGCTGTTCAGGAGAGGGATTTTATTAACCCAGCATGCAGTCCTCTGGAATGCAGAGTCCATGAAGGCAAATGTACTAAGCTTTTTAGCAAATAGTAGAATAGGCTCTCACTTAATCCCTACTCCATCTTCTAAGAACTGTTTCCTGGACTGCATTTTCTATATAGTTTCCTCTGCCGCCATCCTAATGCAAGTGGCTTTACCATAGCCTCTGTCTGGTGTTCCTCGATCCTGGGGCAGCCACCCACACTACAGCATGCCATTTCCTTGACTCTAGCAGAATTATTTGAAAAAGCATGCAACAAACAGAAATGTTGTCTATTTTTCATTTAATAACAAAAACAACTAGGACTCAGAGCGTGATTTTCCTCTGGATTCTGTTGGCTTTAGTTAAATGTAGCTCTAACAAAGTCCATACTTCAGATAGGTATCTGTATGAACAGAATCAGTTTTGGATTTTAGCCTTTGATTTGATAGACTACTGGTCTATCAAGAGCTTTAATTTTCTTTCATCTCCCCAAAACATGTCTCTGGCTTTGGAGTGATGCTCCATTCACATCAGAAGAACAACTCCACTTGCCAGACTTGGATGTGAGTCTCTCCCAGCTATGCTATGTTTTCTCTTACACTTTCACTTTGGGAACCCTCTAAGCTGAGGTTTCTCACAGAAAGGGGAAGCTAATGCAGCCTCTGTTGGCATTAAACTGCTCTGCTTCCCACTATTTAAGGAGGCCCTGACTGAAAATAATAATAATAATAAATTAGGTACCTATCATGTACCTCATGTACCTCAGAATAAATCAGCAAACTTAATTATTCTTGCCAAACCAGGTATGCAGCTGAGAAGTTCACAGACACAAAAGTTTACACAAACAAAGTAACTTTGCATCAGACCACTTGGCTTCAAATTCATCTACTATTCTTGAAAGGCCAATCAAGTGGACGTCCTGTGTGCATGTCTAAAACATACCTGTGCAGCATTAGCCTCAACACAAAATATAGCAACCATAATTTTTTTCATTAGTAAACCCAATGAATGGAGAGGGTATCTGCCCAGTTATAGATTAGGTGATATTGGTGGCGGAAGGTCAGGAGATCAGGACAAGATGTGCTTTAGTTACTTTGAGTGGAAGATACAGCAGTGTGCAAAGAAGGATAGTAAATTCATATGTGTAACAAAGTAAATTCATATGTGTAACAAATGGGAGAGCGGAATGAAAATTTGACTACACAATGATACCATTACTGATTTGCAAAGGGAGAATTCTATCTTCCAAATTTACTATTTTGTACAATTAATGAAAGGGTTAAGAAGGGAGGCCACTAATTCCATCCATTCTCCAGAACAAGAGAGCTTTAGGGGGACTAAAGATAACTATATTTAAATATCTCTTCCTCAGTGATCTGTATCTTTCATTTCTATCATCTTATTTTTGCACCCTCAGACTTGCTTCACCAGTTCCACAAATGGGGTGAGCTCTGAAAACTGCTCTGCTGATACTAGTAGAGGTCCAGGGGAATTCTCCATCCTCATCTTCCTTTAATTCTGTTAATGCAACTAGCAAGATCATTTTTCCATTTTTCTCCTGTGACATTTATGTCTCTTCACTATCCTTGTCATCCACTTCACATGATTGCAATTGTTTACAGCATTCATATTGTTCATATGTTTTTGTAATTTATTGTCTTTGAGAACTAGATGGGGGGGGGGGGGGGCGGGTCTCTGTTTTCTTTCACTATTAGCAGTTAGTCTAATTCTGCAGCATATAAGGACAGTGAGGAAGGCTCCTCTGCTTGTGACACTCACTTGTTTTTAATCCCCTTTATTAGAATTCAGATAACACAAGTACGAGTACCAAACACCTCAGAATATCACACTACCCCTTTCGTTACAGCCATCGGTCCAATGCAAAGGTGAACGTGTTTATTTGTGTTTAGCACTGGTCACCTTTTCCATCATCACTTCAGAGAATGAAGGACTTTACAGCTCTGCACAAATACTGCTCCTAGATTATATACAGGAAAAGTGGTGCCACAGCCATATGTCTTCATCACATCTCCTTTTTATCCTGCTTAGTAGAAGAGAGAAGTGAGGAGGAGTTATTCCTGTACTCAGAGGAAACCGGAATGACCTCTCTACCAAATGGCCAGTGAGCTCTCTAAGGTAATTATGCAATTAGGGGAGTACAAAGCATTCCTGGGTGAGTCATGCTCAAGCTTTCCTTGACTCAAGTATGAGAGTTAGTGAGTTCCTCAGTCCGTTTGTTACTGGCATATCTACCAGCAAAGAACTCATCCTGCACTGAAAATCACAATTATTTCAATTGCAATGAGTGGCTTAAGCTTGTATGGGCATGACATCAGAATCAGGGGAAAGAAAAGGCACGTTAACAGGCTTTGTTCCTGCAGAATGGGTTAGAGCAGATATAAAGGGCACATCATTGTAATGAATAATCATGCATCCTACCAAACCTACGCACATGCTACAAAGGACAAAATGGATTTCAGCACCACTGAGCAATGCAGCCAGGAGTCCTTTCATAGCTTCTCTCCTAGTCAAGAGAAAGTCTGTCATTTCCAGTTGTTTTAGGTAAATGGCTGTCCAATCTCTACATGTTTAGCATGTCTGCCTCTTCCTGACATCAAGGGGGGACTTTCAGGCAGGCATCACTAAACTGTAGACTCAAATAAGAATGGGAAAATTTTCTGAAATTTCTCTGTCACCTCAAATTACCTGTTGACAGCTTCAAGGATCCCTGCTCTGCAAGTCTAGGACTTGTGGACTTGGGGCCAATAATATAATCATTGCACGAGACAAGCATAGCAGGAGATCCTTGTGCAATACTCATCCTCTTTTGCTGGCCCCAAGATTTTACAGAGATATGTTAGGGTGAGGTAAAGTGTCCTGAAATAATGACTGTTGTCTCTGGAAAGAGTAAAACTGGAGAAGAAGCCCTTATGCACCAAAACTTAGCTTGTGACATGAGGAACTTCATGAACAGTTCAGGTTTTATCCCAACAGAAGCAGATTTTATCACAGTGAAGTAAGGTCTGTATGCCCTGAGGCTGGGTGATCTGGGTTTAATTTCTGTCAGGCTGATTGAGCAGCTCCCCTGCTCAGCTGTATACAAGTGATGTCAAGAATGTCTTCTAAGTGATGCAGGATAAACAACCTTAACTACTTTGGATGTTTATCTCGCTCTACCATAAACTTCCCCAGAAGACAAAAATAAAGAGCTGGCTCCTTTTCCACAGCAAATCTTGCAATGGCTTGAGCCTCTTGCAGTAACTTGGACTCAAAATGACAAAAATAAAATTTTAAAATGTACTAAAAGTGGTAAAAGAAAGCTCCATGAAACAGAAGTCGAGGAAAATACTGTACTAGCACAGACTGGGCAAGAAGTATGTTTTGTGGAAAAATTAAGACTTTTTATAATTTCCATCAGCTTCCCAAAATATGGTTTTAAAAGTATATTTTTTATAGATACTAGGTATTATGATTCTTAATAAAACATTTAGTGAGAGGATGCATATAAATAAGTCAGACAATAGTAGACACGCTTTTCCTGTAGGTTTTAGAAATACCTACAGAATGTCCTCTGGGAGCCTCACTGAGGAATGTAATATTTATAGCCAGTTCCTCATGTTATGGTTGAAACTGGAGTTGGCTTCTCTGGTTTCTTTTTAGTTTGGTACTCCTGCTGCTCTCCCTGGTACCTCCATATGCAGAGTTGATGGAAAACATCTGGCACTGTCCCTTTGATCATTTTGTTTGGTTGAGCATTTAGCCAGCTGCCCCATTCATTTTTAACTAAGTCACTTATCTCTGATTACACGAGGGCTGGAGCTGCCTGCAAAAAACATAAGACCTGAAAGCCCTGCATGCCCTACACAGACACCTTCAGATTGCATCTGGCCCACTGACAGCACTGGCATAGCAAACAGACAGGAATCAAGAACTGTGAAGTGTTATTTTTGCACAGAAGATCAAAATAATTCCATGTAAATGTGTGGAAAATGTGCAGCAGTGGGGACTGCAAGACACAATTATGATATACTAGTAAAAGTCCTAAGTAGGACAGTATCTGAAAAGTATCTGGTTAGCACTGTACAAATATAGAATCACGTCCTGAAATAGTGCTGAGTATCCATAGCAAAGGATCAAATTAACGTCCTGGATTTTGGCTTACCACAGTACTAGCAACCACTTGGCCCTCTGCGGTGCTTTGCTCCAGCTGGCAGGCAGCGCATCTGCCATTGGGGTGGGACCATGTGCAGCCTTCAGATACCATCATTTTGTGTGCCTTAAAAGAACAGGAGAGAAACCAGGAGAAGAGTGGACAGTGGCCCAAGCTGATGATTGAAGCATCTTCCCCGGGTTGTTGGACCCTTTGCCAGCCTCCTTCTTTCTCTCTCTGTAGCAATAGTCACTATCGTGGTCCTCCGAGTCCTGCTGTGTGTGCCAGGGACTCTGAAGGGAGAGGCAAAAAGAGAAAGCAAGGGACGGAAAGGATGACGGTAGCAAAGGAAGGCAGAAGGACCTGATTCTCCTCTTGTGTGCAAATGAAAGGAATGAGAAAATGAATCTCTACCAAAAGGATGTGTGGTGGAGCCATTTAGAGTCGACCCCCAAGTCCCAACAGAGACATGTGGCAAGGCGTTTCCAAACGACTTTTAAGGTTTTGATTTGAAGTCAAAATCTGAAATGGTTTAAAAGGTTGTCTGAAAAAAAAGAGCCCCTGCTACTGTTAAGGACTGTTTTAGATGAGGTCAGCAGAAGTGCTTGAGTTGGCATCCCTTGTAATTAATGCAAGGGAAAGACTGATGCACTGTGAGGGTTCCCTCAGCTCTGTAATTCATTTCTTCCTCCCCTGTCTGTATCTGTTAACTTTCCAGACACTGCTGGAGCCTCTGGTGTCTGAAGAAAGAGAGAGGAACAAACACTAGAGCAGAGAGCTTATTATCAGCTTGTTCGTTTGAAGGCTGCTATGTTTTCTTATTTAGGGTGCTATGTGTAATATTCAGCTACTGTGAGCCTGTGGGATTTTCAGATGTGTGAAGTCACCCAGTGTAGGATGGACATACACTGGAGGTTTAAACAGAAAAAGGCTGAAAAAAGGAGGGACAGAAGAATCTGCTACTAAGTGTTGTCATTATTGCATTTCCACCTCTGAACATGGTCTGAACATGTCATGAGCAAAATAATGACTTTAAATCTTTTCTTGAAGGGTAGGAGAATCCTATCAGTGCAGAGAGACAGAAGGCAATATATACTGAAAAATTGTATCATATGTAGAAGTCCAGTTGGGTTGACATCATTTATCAGCTGAAAGATGAGTAAAGCAAGAGGCAAGCTTGTTGGGGAACTGTGTTTTAAACATCTGTAGGCCAAACCTCGAGACAACTCTCACAGGTTGCTGCTGGAGATGGAAGAATCTCTGCACCTGTAAGTTCTCACATTTTGCTACAGCTGATCAGAAAGATACCAGCTTCACAATGGACAGATCTGCGGAGAAAATAACTTTATGTAAGGCCTGAATTTGTCTCAGTAAGTGCTATGTATCTTGCTAACTACTCCACATCAATGAGTCTGCAGTTACCCAGGCCCTGGGTTGGTCTATGCAAATTGTAGGGGTGGAAATGGAGAGCCTCTTCCCCGTCAGTTTCTCTTTTTCTGGCTAATAAAGGCTCAGAACAAAATATCATCTAGGCTTATTTTCTGGCCCAGTGATGATCATACCTAGCAGTCAAGAGGAAATTTAGAAGTGAGAAAGTCAGATCAGTTTAAGGTTAGCCTTAGTATGAAAGCAATACCTGAACTGTTGTAACATTCACTCTAACTTGAAATATTATTATATATATATGTAATATAATATATAAATATATTCTCCTCTAATAAAATGTCAACAATGAATCCTGCAGTGAAACATAATTGGGGATATAAGCCTTGCTCATATACATAGACTGAGTTAATGTGTACTTAGGAGATGTGCAGTCAATGGAAGTTTTACCTTTGAGTTCACTGGAAATTGTATAAAGCTGTCAGAACTCACAGGTATTGTCAATAATTTTGCTTACAGGAAATGAGTGATCTGATTATGCCATCTCTTCTTTCAGCTCAGGCTGACCTCCTGAATAAGACATTAATATGAAGTGTTAAGTAATTAAAACATAATGGTACCCAGGCCTGTCTTCCTTTTGCAGTGCTTCCCTCTGTTATTACAGTGAAAACTCAAGTTCTAAGCATTAGTCTGGATGTGATGAAGATAAGCGTAAAATCTGTGCTGTAGTTACAGGTGAAACATGAAGCGGGGAAGCCTAGGGCATTCTCTGAAGATGTTTTGCAGGTTTGGCTGTCCTTGGCCATTTCTAGGCCAGATGGTGCCCAGATCATGCATGTGCAAGGAAGCGAAAGGAAAGAGCAAGCTTATCCTGATGAACAGAGACAATGGAAGCCTTTGTACTCAGACAGCAGCAGGATTTCACATTGAAAGTGCTCCCTTTTTGAGAGAGGGTGGGTAGAAGGAAGGAAGCACAGCTGGCCAAGTGCAGGAGAGAGGTCTTTTAAATATGTGTCTGTCTTTAGTGTCCTGCTCAAACCATTGTGACCACTTTCTGTAAGGTCCTTCTTGCATCTTCTACTAAGAGAATTCATTTCCCCATAATCCTCAGTAACCTGCAGCAATCCTTCGCTGCTGCCTTGCTTGCTTGCTTCCCTCCTCTCTTTCAATTAGCAAAAGCAATAAACTATGAGATTTTAAAGAGAACTTTACAGAAAATGTGAGGTTTCTGGAAGTATTAATTTATTTCTTTATGTGTGTGTGCGTACAGTATGCACAAGTCCATAGAAGCATGAAGCTTAGACTACCCATGTGTCACTGGCAATTCACGAAACATATGGCATGCATTAGAACTACATGCCTACAAGTCAAAAATTAACTTTAGTCTTCTTGAAGCATATTTCTTCAAGCCATCTGTTGCCTCTGACAAAGAGTGGCAATTAAAAATAAACAAAACAAATGAAACTACTATGTCTCTTTCTGAAAAGCCTTCTTCAGCATCCAGAACCTCCATGTTCTGTATTTAGGAAGCACACCACAGATTTTTGGGAGGGACATTGACTCTGCAGCTGTTTATTGTGGTCAAGATACATTGCAACCTTAATGGGCACCAGCTTTTATGGCTTTTTTTAGCTTTTTTTTTTTTATATATATATAAAACTTAGCTAAGCCAGGACTGAGGTTAACTGTGCCACTCTCGGAAATGCAATGAGACCATGCATACCAAACCAACTTGCCTTGGTCTATACTGAGAATAAGTAAATCTGGAGTTAATTATGTTATGTGCCATGTACCAACAAGTCACTGTAGTTGCAAATAATCACCCATTCATACAGGGAGTTTATTGTCATAGGATATCCTTGGAGGCCCATCTTCTCTTTCCAGATTCAAACATGGGGCATGATATTCGTATAGGTAATGAGAATCCCTATAATTAACAGTGTTATAGCACTATCAAGAATTCTAGAAGATACAGTAGATTTTACTTTTCAGGGTTAAACTTCTGCTTACATGGAGACTTACTGAAGCAAGAAGGAGGCATATTGCTTTTTATTTAATTTATTGTCCTTTTTTGGTTACTGTCAGACACAGGACGCTGAAATTTGTGTACACGAAGTATGTCAGGCCCAGACGTGATGCCTACATGTTGATACCTCTTGAAAATCTTTATTACAGGCAGAAAGGAAAAAAAGAAAGTACTGAAAAAATCAAAAAGCTTTCTGACAACACAAGCTTTAGTAGCGAGGTAATAAATCCATAGACTTAGTGAATTACGGCAAAATTATTACAATATAGGAATTCAGATTATTTTGGGGGTGTGTCTGCAAGCAAATCCAAGCCCTCTTTGCCAGTGTCCAGGGGATGTATAGCTGTGTTACCACAGCATTTTGCCCAAGCAGTGCATGGCTGCAGCTTTGCACTGCCACAGCTATACAGCTTCTGATCCTTCTGTGTCCAGCCTGCTGGCACAGTGTTGGAGGCTGGAATTCAAAGTGTTTAGACTAATGCTTCAGAACTGATAAGAAAAAAAGGGTATGTTTTTCTGAACAGGCCAGTCTGCTGATTAATAGGTTAGGCTGCCTATTTTCAGGGCTAGATGCTTAAAGTAAATAGGTGAAAAGCTGTGCTGCATTTTTCTCAAATGTTTTGCAGGCTGGAGGAGAAACTTTATCTAACTTGCTCGAACCATAATAGAATATCTCATTCATTTATGCAAGTTGGATTCCTAGCAGAGCAAAACACAAGAAAAAGGAGTGGTGCTTGTGATATTCAGTTAGCAAAGTTTATTGACAGTACTCATCATCTGAATCTGTGCAGACTCCAGCAGAAGAGTCAACAGTATAGAGCGGAGCCAGAAATAGTCCTGGTGAATAAGTTCAAAGAAGATTTAAAAATGTTATTAGGTTAAATTACTTTCCCCTAGTTTAGCTAACCTGTGTGAAAAGTAGAGATCTGATTCTCTTAGAGAACAAGGCATGAAATGTATTTTATTTCTTAAACAATAGATAGGCCAGTCAGCATCTGACTACCCATTAGTATCTCCTTTCAAATTAAATCTCATCTGCTGGATCAGGAATGTGATGATGTTTGCAGGCTGAATTGAGCCATATTCAAACACTGTAAATAAGGTTCATAACCTTTATTTTTTAAATACCAATTTAGCCTTTGGTTTCTGATTCAGTTCATGGCACTGATCCAAAGTTGCAGCTTTGCTAAAACAGGCATTGACCACTGCATAAGTGGGTGGAAAAACATCATTCAGCAGTTAGGTGGGTATATCTGCTGAAACTATGTCTGTAATTCTGTGAAGGCGATGGAGTTACTAAGAACAGATTCGTTTCTGAGACTGCATCAAACCCAGCCAGCTGTAGTTAAACCCTCAAAGGCTGACAAAGTGCATTCCTAATTATATCAGTGGAGTGGACAGCTAGATTAAGTTACCTCCTTTGAGAGTATTGGTGATGAGTTTCCATCACTGGGATAGATCTTACATTTTATCCAACCCAAAGGGGACCTCAGGCTCTGCAACTGTTTTCATAGAAATAAACCAAACACTGAAATGATACATGTTTATAGGGCTACTCTAAAGTCTGCTGAGAGACACAACCCACAACTTCACCAGGTGTTGCAGTAACATTTGACAGGCAGTCTTTGAAGACTTTAAATACATTTAAACTTATTATTGGATTCATCTTGGAAGTTAATTAAAGCGGTTTGTATCAGGTACCAGGAACAGCCAGGAGGATAATAGACAATAGAAAGAGTTTTGATATCTTTACACAGAATATATATTTATGGCTTTGGCCATCTTCACGGGGTCTTACAACATTCTCTGACGTCAATATACTTAAGAAACTGGAATAGCTAAAGATAATAAACTCAGTAGGTATTTTTCTGTGCTTTTCTGTGTTCTACATTTAGTTTAAATAGTAACTTTATACCACTTTTTCATCATGGTTGACCATCCATAAAATGCATAATGCCCTATAATGTGGTTACAACATACCAAATTTAGCATCCTCTGAAGATAATTGGAAAGCAATGAGTAGGTCTCAAGGATAAACAATGAACACAACTTACATATGCTGAGAGGACTGACATATTCTTTCAGAAGGGGAGGAAACTTCCTAATCCTCAACATCAATTTTACATGTGAGGAAAAGAATTTGCTCACTTTGCAAAACTGCTGCTGTGCATTTTATGTTTGGGAGACATAAAGAAAAATCCTGTTTGCTTAAGCTAATATTTATGTCACCATTGGCCTTTCCAACATTTAAACCATGCTACCTAAAGCCAGAGAGATGATACAGTACTCTGTACATGCTACCTGGAAAATCTTGTTTAGAATTACACAGTGTGATCAGCCGATCAAATAAGTCTTGCTGGTAGAGAGGACATGTTTGTTTTAACTGTTGAACTGTAGAGGTTACAGAGAGTTGAATCTGTGTATTACTGATGTATTTGACATCTCACAACATTTAAGGTCAGATCCAAAACTTTTCTTGGCTGCAGTAGGCTTTGAGTTTGTCTCAAAAGATATAAATGTGTTGTGTCGATACTCTGCAACCAACTCTCTATCACCGATACATCCTGCAGTGCTTCTTTTTGGTCGTTGATGGTATTCATTCCATTCTTCTCTTATTTAAAAACTCTTAAATTCCTCACAGGGATGAATCAGTTATTGAAGTACTGTGTAATTACATTTCTATTGAATCCACTTTGTGCATATATAGGACTTTGATAAAAAACAATAAACTTCAGACAAAAGCTGCTGAACTACACAGAAAAAGATAATAAAGTGGGGCAATTCTGTAATGGACATTCATGATGGAAAATGTTAGAAACTTCGGTACTTTTTTTTCCTCTTAGAGTCATCATAGACACTTTTTTGGATTGCCCTCAGAGAAATATACTTACAAATGGAAATATTATCAGAAGTTAGCATTGGACCCCCAAATCCAAACTAAACAATGAAGCAACACAGACTTTCCTTCCTATTCTGATTGCATCACTGGAACCACTGCCTAATAAAGGGTTTGTGTTTGAAAAAACATCCTTATGTGTTTTTTACAGTGCTGTGTGTCTGCATTCCTGTTCATTTGTATGCTTGATTAGCTGAAATCAAATACAATGATGTGGATCTCCAAGCAGCTATAAAAGCTCAAACTAGGCAAAGCTAACGGCAAAAAAAAATATTCTGCATTACCATCTTCATGGGAATTGTTCAGCAGAAAGCAGAAGAGCTGACACAAAATCATGTATGTGTTTTTCCTTCTTGTTATTTTGTCATTATGTAACTGCTCAGAAGTTTGCTCTTTAGTAGGCTTCAAATAGCTGTGTGGACAGGTTACAGAGGATGTATTTATTGTGTCTCTGCCTCGTACACAGCTATTCTCTGGCTGGCTGATGGAAAGAAGTGGCTAGATTTTAAGAAATTCTGTAAGTATCGAGCTGTGGGATTCTTCCTCTGCCCATGATATTCTCTATGCTTTTTGTATTAATATTAACTTTTGATGAGTTGCTCTTTTGTGGCCTGGTGATAAGTCCTGTAGAATTTTAGAACTAGGAAGGTATTTTGGTCTTTGTAGTTGATGTTGTATTTCCTAGGGACAAATCATTGAATTGATTCTGACCATAGTCATCAATTTAAATTAATAGGAATATGATTTTTAAGTGGCTAAGAAGAAAGAGATGGATGGTGGAGATTTATATCCTCCCGTCTGTATTTTTGGAATGTTTAGCTCATGTAAAGATATAATAAAATAACACAATAACGAATCAGACACCTAAGAAATCCTCCAATCATTAAAAGAATCAGAAGATTATTCTCAAAAATATTCTTCTCAAGAGAAAACTTAATCTCGAAGGATACAAAGTGGCTATAGTGGTTAATTAAATAGGAAATAAATGATTAAGACAAAAAAAAATCTAAAAACTACTTTTATGACAACTAAGCATTTTAATGCTTTTGTTATGAGGATAAATGTTATGTCTTGCATTTGTCTTATCATCAACAAAAATTTAGTTAATCAGTCTTTGAAAAGGAGACATGTTTGAGAGCATTGGAAGAGATTTTGGTGAGTACATTCTTCCATTACCAAGCAGTGAAGTGATGGATAGACTAAAAACATGATGAAAGTAGATGGAAGATCATGTAAATTTATTTAGTTGAAGCTTATTTTAAATGAATCTTGATTTCAACATGTTGTTTTGATGTGGCGCTTTATTTAAATTACTGATTTGATCATGCAATTGTTGAAAGCAAAGCTGTTGAAAAGTTTTGTAATTAGATTATATGGAAAATAAAGTTTGTGACTAGAATATTAAACACTGATGGTTGAAATCAAAGCAGTTACTCAGAAGTCTAAACAAGTAACTGAAACACACAGATGTCACCCGGCATTTCAACAACAACAAAAAACCCACATTCCATATACCAGATTTGATATATATATATATTTTTTTTAAAGATCAAATCTGTACAATTCTTTTATGTAACCTTTTAAATGACTAAGGTCAAGTGACTTATTACACTGTATTTCAGTTCTGACTATTATCCTATACAATATGTAAATAGGAAAGTCCTGTTTCCCTGAAAATTATGATAAGAAAGCTGCTTCTTGCTTAGCTGTGACCTCATGCTACATGCCTAACAAAAATGAAATTAGTTTATTTTGCATGAAGAAAATGATCTGATAATATCTTGGGTGGAAATTCCTGATTTATATACTGCTACCGTCTATACCATAGAATGTTTTATGACTTGCTTTAATTCTGAGAACTTTGATCACATTTTAATGGATGGGATCTTCTTAACCCTAATAGCAAGATAAACAACAAGAGCAATTTTGTAGCTCCTTTGAGGTGCTATAGTTGTTTAATTTTCATTGGACACAAATTTTATCATAAACTTTTTCTTGGTGACACTCACCCTGCATTTCCTGCAGCATTTCCTGGGCCTGATTCACACATTCTTTACTCATATTCTTTAGTTTATTGACTTGAATTGTCCTTTTGTTGTGGAGGAACACCTGGCTGCTCATGAGGGACAGAATCAGGTGACATCTAAACTTGACTGTGAGATGTGCCAGGGAGTGCCCTGGGATCCTCCTTATCCACCTCCCAGCCGAAATCATTGCCTCGAAGCATTACAATGAGACCAGAAAACTTTCCCTGTCTCTCTTCAGAAATGTAGCTCTGCCTATGGCAGACATACAGACACAAATTGTAGGGAAAAAAAAAAAAAAAAAAAATGTTGCCGACAAATAGAAAATGGCTTAGTTTCAGTTTGTTCTTTATTTGATAAATAAATATATATATTGTCAAATTCTCACCAATGCCACAGGTGTTATCTGGTGGCCAGATACCCCCAAATGACTTTAATTCCCTCCTACTGTATTAGGACTCAGAAACACAAACAAGTCACTCACAATGATTTAACAAGCTACCACTTAGAATGTGGGATTTTGTAACTGCTCAAGGACCTGCTCTTAACATGGAGCAAATAAAAAGTAACTTAACTAAGCTTTTATGTCTCTCATGACTGAATAACTTTGAATTATATCATATTTGCTATGCTCTAAACTTCCACATGATAGTTAATGTGGCTCAGGTGCCACATGGGAACTTTTCCAGCAGTAACAATAACTTTGTTTCTCTAAGTTCTTACGATGAGATGTACCTGAAAATCCAAAAGAACACCATAAGTACTCCTAAGAAAATAATGTTTTGGAGTGATACCTGGGCATGGAAAATAATAATAATAATAATAATAATGGCGCATTAAAGCTTTCTGCCTGTCTTTCTTAGATAGGAAATACTAATAATAATAATAATAATAATAATCCATGTAACTCAAAAGTTCTGGGCCATAGTAGTTACTGTCAACTTCTTAAATAACAGCACGGCATCAGACATCCTTGCTCAAATGATTATGCTATGTCATCTTCAAATGATGTTTGATTTACATTAACCGTTTCACCAGCATAGTCATTTATCAGCATAGGTTCCACTGTACAAACATCTTGGAAAAAGAAAGCTGCTTGAGAACATGTGCTAAGTTCATTTAGGATTTCTCTCCAAGGCCAGGAGAAGATTAATGCAGTCATGAAAGCAAATGCCCTGGAGCCTCTGCCAGCTCCTTTTCCAGTTGCCTGAGTGCTAAAATGATCACAGAAATTTCCTCAGGAGTCTCACTGTACAGCCCACATGTGCACAGGCCCAGCACAAGTGATGGCTGCTAGCCTGCTCAGAAGAAATACCCCAAACCTGCCTGGCAGCTGGCCGACTTGCCATAATTCAGGCTCCAAGGCTCAGACATGAGCCTGGATGGCTGTGTCTTGAGAGCCAGCAGTGTCAGCAGCACAGACATAGAGCATGCCCCATGTTGGCTGCTTGCAGTGCCCTTCCTGCAAGAAGGTAACTCCAGCTCCAGCAGGGACGGCTCCCAGTTGGGCAGCACTCAGTTTGAAAAACATCATGTAAAAGCTGGCTGCTGCACAAATTACAGAGCTGAGGAAGTTCTGCAGATAACTGTCATTGTGCTGGAAAGGAAGAAGTGGAAGGCCAGGAGCTTGCCTGAAAATAATAATAATAATAATAATAATAATAATATAAAATGCATCTAGGGTTTTAATTTCTTCTCACTGCCTTCTGGCAGATGACCGCAGTGGGTGAGTGAGAGCTGAGCAGTACATGGCAGGAGTCATGCTTCACTTTGAACCCAGTTTGTGAACTGGCAGACAGCTGCCTCTTGTTGGCCCTGCTCAGCCATCCTAACTCCCCATCCCAAAAAAAGACAAGGCATTGGAACAACCTCTGATTCAGGCATCGGTGCTCGCAAACACAATGGCACACTCACCACACAACCACTGCATGTGTTTAGGGAACTCACTAGAAGGCAGAGTCAGCATTTTTCTATCCTCATCAGGGTGTCCAAACTCCTGATGGTCCTTGTTTGAGCACTGCTGATGAAGCTAGATCTGTGTTACAATCAAGCAGCTATTTTCCCAGCTCCCGCTTTAACTCCATGCTTGTGAAAAGGCAGCGTGGAAATTTCAGTACATTGCCCTCTTCTTCTAGTGCACGAATGGATTGCTTTACAGAAAAGGGAAAGCACAGACGGGAAAAAAAAAAAAAAAAAAAAAAAATGCAAACCAAAGAGCTTACTAACACAGAAAAGCTAACATAATACCATCTGCTCTATGTCTGGTCCCCATTTGGAGCTTGATCCTGCAGGGTTCTTAGTGCTCAGGCTATTTCCTATGGCACCCTCCAGTGCATGCTTAATGTTAAGTGCTTTATGGGATCATGGCCAGAACTCTGAGCACCCCAGGAATCAGCCCTTGCTTAATTTTCCTGGTTTGTAGAAAAATCCTTCTCAGCTATGAGTCCTAGCACTTCTGGGTGCAGTTTTCCTTCCAAGCCATCCCAACCCCCATTTTTTAATTTTTTATGCTGAATAGTCATTGCCAAGCAGGGCTAGGTCACAGGTTGCCCATGGAGGAAACTGCTGTATAGGCCCCAGGGAGAATGATCTTTTATCCTGAACTGAGGTCCTACCTGGCGTTATTCAAAACTCCTTTCACTCAATACATGAAAAAAAAAAAATATATATATATATGAAAACTTCAGCTATAGATGAGAAGGGAGAGTATGTAATAAATCCTCAGGCATTGTCAGCATATATTCCAAAGAAGCAATTGGCTTTTAAATCAAATAATAATAAAATAAATAAGTAAAAACTAGGGAAGCAGGCCCTGTGGTGTGCCTGACAACGTGTGCTGTATGAAATACTTCAGTTCCATAACTCCAATCACTTCTGTCACCATGGTGTGCACCTTTTGTGCACTTGGCCCCCATTTCTTTCCAGTAACAATGAATCGTTGCAAAGAGCAGCTGTAAATTGTGTCTCCAAAACAAATTTTCAAATTGTAGAGCCAGATCTGTAACCAGCCTGAAAACTAGAATGAGAAAGGGTTGGCAAAGTAAGCAGAGACAGTTCTTGAGAAGGGGCAAGCCTATTCAAGGTTTTCATTTCAGGATTAAGATTCCTAATTCCCCTGTGAGCTGATCATTACTTAGTGCTTTAAAAATCAATACATAATGCTTTAAAAACAGCATTCACTGTGGTATGATCTCTCCTATGCTCTGTACCCATTTGTGTGTCCATACATGTATGTGTGCCTGTGTTAGTCATCCCTATTCACTCTCCACATCCCCCACAACAAAATTTTACTAGCATTACGAACCTCTGGCCATCCTCAAACAGCTGCTAGATTTTCTAAGCAGCCTGCCAGAAAGAAAAACAAAAATAAAAGAAATATTTACCTCTTCTCCTCAGTTATAAAATTGGCCTAGGGCCTGGGAAAGACAAAGTATAGTCCTGGATCACTGATTAGATTAAGGGCTTGGATGTCCCCATATATGTCCATACCCTCTGGGGCTAGAAATAATTCTTCACTGGATCAAAGCACTAGTTGTATGCCTAGCAGGACCCGAGGCAGCAGCTTTAAAATTGCCATGTAATTGAGTATGGGAAAGACACTGACTTTTTGTTGTTATTGTTATGTCTTTCTTATATCCCTAAATTTCTGAGCTTATGTAGTGAGGAAAAAAGCAATTCCATCTCTGAAATACAGCTATCTTGGGGGTACAAAATGTCATTTTATGCCTAAACTGAGGTCAGGACATGGCAAAGGAGCTCCGTGCTCTACGATGGCACAGGTAAGCTCCTGATGGTAAACAACATTTTTCAGTGTAGCTGGTACAGTGCGCAGCATGAAGGAGGCTTTTCCTTCTGACTCAGACCTCCAGTGCATAATAATAATAATAATAATAATAATAATAATAATAATAATTTTTCATTGCACACAGAAACAAACACAGAGAGCAGCGGTGGTGTGAGCAGCAGACTGAAATTTCATGAGTGCTGTAAACAGGCCTCAGTGTACCCTGGAATTGGGCCAGAATACTAGAAACAGCACTGCAGCCCTACCAGGACATGGCCACAAATTGCAGAAAGATGGTGGGAAGGAGGGAGGAGGTATGTCTCTGCCTTCATATACTGCCTTACTGGTACAGATGCCCCTTGGGGTATATGCTGGCCCAACCCATCTGTTGGTTATGATCCCATGGGATTTCCTGGTGGCTCTCTCACATACACACCCCAAAAATGGATGCAAGGGGGACAGGGGGTAAGGGACATCTTCATTAGGAAAAGTTTTTATGAGTCTCTTGTGGGTGACTTTGTCAGATTTCACTGCCATCTTTAAAATGAATGATTTTTCTCAGCTACCATAACCCACCACTAAGTAAGTTGATAATGCATGTCCTGTAAAACATAACTTGTCCTCTTTACTCCTGTGAATCTGCAGAAGAATAAGAACCTGAACCTTAGGAATCACTTACCCACCACTGCATCCAAAAGGTTCTGCCTGCAGTTGCAGTAGCTGGCAAAGGACTACTGCAGTCCTGAAAAGTGCTGCCAGGAAAGCCTTTCTGAAACACCACCTCTTATCAAATCTGCCCCTTTCAGATCCAGCACTTTGTAGAAATCACAATCAACGTTATTATTCCATCTTGCCAAGAAAGCCTGGCCAGTGCAACCACCAGCACTTGGGTGGATGAGCATGGTGACATGGACAACAGGGAGCCAAAGTGGCCCAGTGCAAGGGACAATGCTGCAGGAGGAAGTAAGTTTCAGCTAGTCACCTTGCAGGACTGCATGAAATCTGTGACGTTGCCATATGGCTGGTTTCCTCGGGCCTCCCAGAGGCATTTTAGCAAGTGCGAGAGGGACTGAGAGGGAAAAGCTGAATGGCAGGTGACTGCTGGCCCTGAAAGTGTGCTCTGTTGTCTACGGCAGTTGATGGAAATGGTGGCTCTGTGTATAGCGGGTTTGGGCACTATTATTGAAGCCAGGGATCTGTAAATCTTGATAAAAGCCTTGATCCTGAAAGCAAGTAGGAATCTCATTGTAGCTTGCGAAGGCATCATTGAGAAGGGGTATATCCATTTCCCAAACAGATAAAAATGCATTTGGGGGCCTGAGTCTCCACTCTCTTCCACTTGGATCTGCACAGATAAAGGTAAAACACCATTGTCAGTAGTGCTAGCACCATGGCTGTCATGGTCAAAAATCTCATTATTTTGACCACAATACTTGTTCCAAGCCCTGACCCTAGTGGTTCAGGTAGGTCTCTGGATTGTAGTCAGGCAAGGGAGATATCTGTCTTCTGTCACTCTTAACGCCATTGAATTGTGTCAATGGTAAACAGTAGTATTACACTGACTTTTGAGGGGGCTTTTTGTTCTTTTTTATTGTTTTTGTTTGTTTGTTTGTTTTTCATATCAGGCTAATATTTTTTAATTTACCTTTTAAAAAAATTTATATGTTGAAATGCCTGGTGGTTCACACTGGAATTGCTAACACTTATTTCTTCTTTCACACTTGCTAATTAAATTCTCTTTCTTTCTGCCCTCTTTTTTCCTGTATTGTATAAGACAGGCCTCTCAAATTCTGCCAAGCCCAGTTCTGCTTTTATGTCAAATAATTAATAATTTTTTTTAGATTAACCCAATATTTATGTTATACATGGTAATTAGATGTGTCTTTGACTTATGTATGTTTTTGTTTGAAGAAATGAACTTTGGAGATTGAACATTTGCAACTGATTGAGCTTTTTCAGAGTCATAATTATGTATACAAAGTAAAAATTTTTCCTTTGTCTGTTTGTGTCCAACGGAGTTTACAGACTGTTTAGCTAAGGATTTTTTAAAGTCTTTTTACTGGAACACATTTTATGATTTACAGTCCCCCTCGAGTAATATGCAATAAAAGTGCTGATTAAATTAGCATTACCTAATGGGTGAAACTAAGACATTTTGTTCAAATTAGATCCTCACCTTTAAGAAAATGATAATTGGTTGATAGGCCTTTAGATGCTCACCAGAAACTCACCTCAGTTCTTAAAATAATGATTACTGGCCAAATAGGACTTTGGCAGTTATGGTTACTTCTAAAGTCATATTAGTGAAGAACATCTGTTAACATAAAAATATCCCTGATACATTACAGTGGTTTAACTGTAGTTAGTTTAGCAGGGCTTGGCTAACATCTCAGAGAAGAGGGGGAACAAATGTCTTGCATTTGCCAATCAGTAAGCCAGGACTTTTACCCATTGCTTAGTCTTGTTTGGGTTTAGACAAAGTTCCTCTGTTTCTGTTCAAGTCGCAGTAATCCTTCATCCCTTGATGTCATGCATTCTGGTTTTCCATACTTTTTATAATACTCTTTGAACTCTCAGACCACATCATATGTTATGAATATTCTTTCTTTGGACAAGAGAAGCAGGCAATCATTTTAGACTGCAGGAGCCCTACCCCAACACTTGTCTGCGTGCCACAAGGAGCAACACAAAGGAGAAACAGCAGCAGAAAGACCAGTATGGAAAGATGGTTTTGGATGAGGAAAACCAAAATGTGAAAGGATCAGTGAAAAGAATGACTTTCAAGGGTCAGAGAGTCACTGCTGTTGAGGGCTTATTCAAATTGTACCTGGAAAGCCTCTTCAAGGTCACACCTGAATCAGGGCAGGAGCATGGTCAGGCCATTGCTGCAGAGGAACAAAAGACAGAAAACTGTCCTGCTGAATGTGAGCAAAGGTACCAGGCTACCAGTTCAGGTTCTTCTTTCCCAATAACTATACATTGCAGTACAGAGATACTAACAGGTAATGATTTTTTTTATCTTCTTGCCAGGTGACTGATAGGATTTCTTACTAATTTGCCCCTCATTCTGTGACCCTTCCACCAGACAGTCATCTTCTTGCCTTCCTGGCTTTCTTGTTCTGTTTTTGATATGCAGGAATGCACAAAGCTGCACCCAAGGAGGTTTAGACTGGACATTAGCAAAAAATTATTGTGAGAGTGGTCAAAAATAGGAACAGGCTTCCTGGAAAGGTGGTTGATGCCCCATGCCTGTCAGTGTTCAAGAGGCATGTGGACAATGTCTTCACTCATATGCTTTACTTTTGGTTAGCCTGGAAGTGGTCAGGCAGTTGGATTAGATAATCTTTGAAGGTCTCTTCCAAGTGATCTATTTGCTCTGTTCTGTTCTGTTCTGTTCTGTTCTATTCTATTCTATTCTATTCTATTCTATTCCATTCCATTCCATTCCATTTAACTTTGAAAGAAATGACAGCTCTGAGGGATGGTAAGCCACTTCCCTTGGGACTTGTACTGTAAATCCTTGAGGTTAGGATAACTAACATCTTCTCTGTGAGTTAGTTTAATGTAAGATGGTTTTGTTGTAGGGTCCTAACAGGAGTATATTGTTGAACATTACCAGATGACTGAAAGTTAAGGTGCAAAATACTGTTTTTCTAAAAATCTGAAAGACACCTGTAAAAAATCCTGTTTGTAAATTTATCATAAGAAATTATTCCCAGTCACATGGCTTCACATACTGTTTCCAGTGTACATACAGCCCTGGGTTAGGGCCCTCACAATGGCACTGGAAAACAAGCTTAGGCCCTTCCTGTTAATTTACATGTGGAGAAGGTTTTTTTTCCACCGGGCAAGTTCATCTGTCAAGGTGACCTTCATAGCCAACACTGAGCTTCTGCAGATAAAGAATGCCGTGTCAGCTTATTTGTGAAATTCAGCGAAGTGGCTGGCAGCAGGACTCCTGTGAGGCACAGGCACATTGCAAAACAAAACTCTTCCTACAGGCACTGGGAGGATTTTTCTGTTCCGCAGCTTTCGTACTGCACATTTTGCAATCCGTCTTTTGTCATGCTCTGTAAACCCTCCTCTCTTGCCTGGCTGGTTTTCTATCTAAATGGTCTTGGGGTTAAATAGTTTCTTTTGAAAAATCCCTGTTCTGTAAATTAATGCCCTCCTCAGCAGATCTAAGACCAAAATTAAATCTTAATCAATCACAGTTGTTGATAGGAGATTTCACAGATCCCCTGCCAAAGTCCAGGCAGAAGTGGATCTCCAGAGATCTCCTTTGAGAATGTTTAATCTTTCATGGCATTTGAGGAGCTGAAGTCAAGTCTGGGTTGCCTGGCTATGAATGACTATCTTCTTGCTATCTAAATAGTTGCTTTAAAATACATCACTTATTAAGTTTTGGCCATTACCTTTTTTCTACCATGAAAAACAAGCCAGATTTGGACCATGTGCGCATAATATATCCCAGTGTTAACATAAAATTCAGCCTGGAGAAGAGCCCCTGATTTTCGCTCTCTAACAGCTGGAATAGATCAATATATAGAGACCCTGGAAATAGCAGTCATGTTTCAGAAGAAACCACCACATGATTATGATCATGCCAGTTTAATTTCTGTGGAATAATTAATCCAACAATATTTCTTCCAGTTCCTTCCTTGTAATTTTATTTTCATGCTTGCCATATGTTAGACAAGTTAGACAAGTCCTTAAAGCAATTCCCCAGCAGCAGTGACAGAAGACTGTATTTAGAAGTGGGACCAAAATAAAAGGATTTTTTTTAAGGAAAAATAAAAAAATAAAAAATGGTTGGGTTGATCAGACTAATCTACAGAGCATATTTTGAGCCAAAAAAAAAAAAAAAAAAAAAAAAAAAAGGATGCAAAAATCAGAAAAAGATGAAACATTTCATTGCAACATATTCTAAATGATCTGTTTTGTTTCCAATTTGTGCAGATTTAACTTTCAACAGAAAAGTAAAACAAAGTCAAAATCTCTGAGATCAAACTATTTATTGTTCTTCTGAATTTCTACAGGAAGAGAATGGTTTTGCTTCAGATAATGTTTAAATGAAGATTTTGTTCAATTACGTGTTTGGATAAAGCCCTGAAACGTCAGTTATTTTAATAGCTAATTGTTTAGGACTGGAACTTACATCCAGATGCAGCAATGAACTTAAGCATTTGTCTCATTGTAAGGATAATCTATGTTTTTCTGTAGTCATAAAATGGAGTCAACAGCAGGCCTACGTTATGTCTCAGCATTTAATTTTAGAAAAAAAGAATAGCATGAAGCCACATGTATCAGAATTTAACTGTTGTATGACATTCAGTATACCTGCTGAACTATTTCATCCTTTTGTCTCTTCTGTAAACTGTATATGGAATTAGCGCAGAGCTGCCTTTGTACTGACCATGAAACAGAGTAATCAAACATGCATAAAGATACTGGTGCAAGATCTCTGTGTCGTCCCCACCAGCATGAGTGGGACACCTGTGTATATGAGTTGACCATTGTTTATTTTTCGTAGGACATCTGTGATTAGGGCTCACCATTGTGCTGATCCAGAAACAGTCAGGAAAAAAAAAAAAAAAAAAAAAAAATGTTGAAGCATACTTAAATTGTTTATGCCCGGGCTTTTAACTCGAAGATTTGTTTAAATTGTACTTTTAAAAAATACTGTATTTTGGAGGTAAAACATGTTAAGTGCAAGGACACTGCAGGGAGAGGCTCACAGTTCCCTTGCTTTCAAGTGTTTGTAGAGTACCTAATGCCCAGTGAGCAGTTATACACTTGCAGCCTTTAACAGCTCTTTAGTGAGTCCCTCACTGTCCTCTGGACATTTTATCCATCACTGTGCTGAATTGCTCTTTGGAGGTGACTTTCCTTCCACCAGCTGTCATCAGGAGCCCACAGCAGCACAGACCTAACTCACACATCCCACTTCAATGTCTGGTGATAGACGAGAGGACCCAGCACTTACTGAAACACAGAGTGTTTAATTGCTGACAGCAGCCCAAGGGAAGATACTCTCATTGTGAGTTGCTGCAAGTGAGCTGGCCTCTGCTTCCTTCCCCCCTTTCCCAGCTGTGTTTTTCTGTACTGTACAGGCAGTGAGCTGCAAGGGACTAGGTTTGCAAATGGGAACCTGCCTTCATATTTACAAAACACAACCAAATCTCACTTTAATTCCTAGGAAAGCCTATGTAGGGCACTGTTACCAAGGCTTGCCTAAATCTCATCAGAGAACAACTTTGGGAAAAGGCAATCCAGTATTGATATTTATATACATTTAAAATGTACTATACTATACTATATTTATGTATATTTAAGCTACATTTGAGTGTTTATACAAAGTCTAGAATTAGGTATACAATTACCTTAATTTCTTCATACAGCAACAGCTTAAGGAGAAGCAACAGTGAATCACATTTCTAAAAAGAGGGAAAAGACATCCTTGAAGGAGGGGGGCAGTCTTGGGACTATTCAGCCTGGAGGTGGCCTCTGAATGCCTGTAGGAGGTGACAGTATAGATGTTTTAGCTGGGAGGATATGGACTAGCATCACCATGTCATTTCATGCAAAACAGTAGCTGCTGGGCAGCTACTGGTAACCAACAACACCAGCTGGACTTACAGCATGAATAGCCCTGTAGTCCACTACCAAACTCATGAGCCACACTTTTCTCTGCAGTTTATACTTTAAAATATGACCCAACAGTCCCTAAGCAGACCTACAGGCAATGATAAATGACCTGAAGCTTTCAAAATTTTCAAGGATTTACATCATTCTAAAAGCTGACCAGAAGAAACAGAAAGGCAAGATTAAATCCAGTTTAAAACACGAGACAAATTTAACTTCAAGATGAACTGTAAAACCAAACCACTTCTGGTTTTGCTGTTTTCTGTCCCTTCAGGAAATCTGTGTCTGATTCAGGAAATCCTTTCCCTTCTCTTTTCCTTTTTTTCTGCCTGTTTTTTGTTTGTTTGTTTGTTTGTTTGTTTGTTTTTCTCTGCTTGTTCTGATTAAATAATAGGCTTTCTTTTCCCTTTACTCTGCCAAAGGGCTTTAGCCATGTGTTTGGAGGAAGTAAAGAATATCAGAAAGCTCATAACCAGAAAGTCACCTTTTCCTCCTGTATGTTGAACTGGAGGAATGATGACAGGAATGCTGCCAGTTTGACAGCTCAGTTTAAGTATTTCAACAGATAAGTAAAAGTTCAGTAATGGGAGGTTAGTTTGACTACTTTAAGTGCTTTCTGTGTTTGAAAGTTATTTCTTGGGCCTCTTTTGACTGCAATAACAGCCTGTGGTAAGGAACTGATTGCACATGGGCTCTCCCCCAGCTGCAGCTCCAGGCATCCCTGAATTTTGAGAATTTTTCTAGCTTGTGGCAAAAAACTATTGTGGGCCACTGTCCATGCAAAACCTGATGCATGCTTCTGTCAGTATTTATCTGTGTTTCCCAGTGAACATCCCACATAAAGAAAAAAAAAAAAAAAAAAAAAAAAAAAAAAAAAAAGACAGGAACGGCTTCCCCATAAATGTTTGATTTCTTAATAGCTGTACTCTGGCTTGCTTCTCTTTCCTAGCTGGTATCGTGCACTGGAGAGAGCTTCTCATTAATTTACATCTGGTCATTTACGATTTTTTGAGTTATGTTAATGGTAGTGTCTTATATCCCTTTAGCAGAAAACACATAAATTGGCTCTGTCTTTTTCTGAGCCACCCCACAGGGACTCTCCTGAATTACAGCACAGCTAGCACTGATTACTTTTTTTATTTCTCCTCTTAGGAAATGGATAAAAGGTTTAAGTTCTGACACAAACAGGAAAACACACTAAGAGGATTTATCCTGAAGGCATCTACTCTTTAAATAGTGATGGAGCAGTGTCAGTCTGTTTCCCACAAGGACCAGAAGCTCCACTGCTCTTTGTTCCCGCAGCCCCTGTATGACTAGAGGCAGAATATCCTATCACAGGCTGTCAGATATCTCCCAGAATAAGCAACTTTGTGATCATAGGCTGAGAAAGAGCTCATTGCCACTAGGAGCATGAAGAAGTTGAGTTTCAGAAGGACTCTGCCCTGCTGTTTTAAGGATAGCACCAAGGGTTTATTCTGCTGTGAGGTAAGATTTGCAGAATTTTCTAAATCAATAACTTCTCAGCCTCCCAGACCCTGCTCCCTCCCTCTTGTTTTCTTAAAAAAAAGAGTGACAGGAGGGGGAGCAAGCTCTCAGAATTATCACTAGTGGAATTTTCCAGCTTTACTGGGCAGGAAAGGGGGGGACAGAAATAATGATCCACTGTAGAAAAACAACTAGACACAGTGCAAGAGACTGCAGGATAGGCAGTCTCTCAGCAGAATGTTTTGTATTGTCTCAAGTTGAAGTAACATGAAAATGCACCTCAAAAATATATCAATCTGGACCTCTTTAAGGTTTTATTGACAAGGTGTGTTTCTGCAGTATTATACTCTATTGTACAACTTTTTCCTCAGTGTTTATGCTGTTTAAAAATGTATGTCAATGGAATAATGCTCCAGAGGGAGCAGAACATTTACTTCAAATTAAATTAATCACGTTTTTCCCCTTTTTTGCTTTTGTTTGACTTGGGGTCAGAAATTTGCCTTTTTCAGTCTTTATCTTTTGTTGTTGTATCGATGTTTGTGATATAAATACATATTTCAGCTCGGTGTTGTGGCCGTAATTTAACTTGCACAACTAAAGTTTTATAGAAACCTAGCTTTAAAGAAAGAAGAAACTTAGATATATATCATTCAATGGGAAGAAAGCCAGGTCTGACAGTTTAAGTGATGCATTTGTATAGACTTCATGGCTAAACGAGCTAAGGTGTTTCTATATTCATGAATACTTTATCTAAATCCATATTTTTCAAACTGTGCTCAAATCTGGCTTGGTTCTGTAAACTTGGTAGGCAGGATTTGCAGGTAGCACCAGATTTTTCTGATGGACACTTCTGATGGATAGTTTTAAGGTGCTTATGTCTGGTAATCACACACACAAAAATAAATAAAAAAATCCAGTGCAGCAGGGGACTGGTGGTGAGCAGCAGGTAAAACTGTCTGCCTGGTCATGAAAATTGAAATAACTCAAGGGAGCTGGAAACCAGGACTAGTCCACATTTCTTGGATGAATCTGGAAGCTTATGTACATAGTCTAAATAAATGAAAGTACAGACAATAGACCATCAATCCAGCACTCATGGACAGGACACGTAGGAATTCTAGGGAGTTCTCTCCTGCTGTCTGGCTAGTGTGACACACACATCTCTGCACCTCCAGAGCAAACATCAGAAGTGTTTGAGGAGTTGCATTTAGGAAGCTCCTGTTCCCTGATAGCTTGCACACACTGAAACGGCCAACACAACGTTTCCAGTTCCAAAGTTCCCCTGTAGTAAAATATCATGAGCCAGGGTCATGACCATTTGACAGAAATAATACTCCTTGCCTTGGGGGAAACTTTTCAAGGATTTCTTACCCTGTTGTTCCCTTTGTATAGGCAGCACAAGGCCTATACTGAAGATCAAAGGAAAGTCACAAATGGCACAAGATGCTGCAGAGCAACACAGTATGATGATCATGATCCAATATGATGAGTACATAATAGATTTTTGTTGACTTTGATCACAATGAAAGAGCAAGTACTTTCTTTTTACCATATCAGACACAAAGTCTCACTGAAAGAAAATCTAGGCAGCTAACATCCCAGATTTGACTTTTGCTAGCTAGGTTTTTGACAAATTTGTTTAGAAAAAGAGAAGCAAATCAGCAAGTTGATTGTGAAATTTCTACTCTATTATTAAAATCCTAGCGTTAAGAGATTTTTTTCAGCAAATAGTGTCATTATGAGCCACAGAACTGTTCTGTCAGGTTGGAAGAGAGGGCTTACTGGCATCAGAGGCAGTGCCCAAACTGCCTTCTGTGCTTTTGTGACTTCTTTTTCATATGTATGGAAGAATTCTGTGGGGTTTCCCATCACTGCTTTTGCTCCTGTTTGTTCTCAATGACAGTGATCCTGTCCATGCAATGAAAGGGCAGCTAATTCTTAGGTGCTAGGATATTTTCAGGCAGGGCTTTGCAGTGCAATTGAAAAGTGATTCCTAATTCAGAAAATTTCTGAGAGATAAAGAAATGTGGATGGTTCTAAACAGGTACAAATTCTCTGCTGTTGTTGTTGTTTCAAGGTAATGACCAAATTCTGACGAAAATGAACCTAGCAACACTAAGCAATAACATAATTTCTTCAAGTTTTAATCACTCTTTAGTAAAAAGTCTCTTAAAATGCATTATTTTTGAAAACATTTGGTGGTGAACTATGCATAAGTGGTCATAATAACATACCAGCCTCTTAATTTGTTATGTCTTTCTCCTACCCAAGAGTCCAATGACTTTGAATATCAAAGTCTGTTCCATTTTTATCTTGAATTAAGCTTCCCTTTAGCAGCCAGTCAATGTTGATCCCCTGGTTCATGCCTTATGAAATATTCCATTGTATGTGTTATATGGCTTCTTCACAAAGGCTTTTGGGAGATTACTAAAATATTCCTTCCCTTTGTTCCAATCTTTGTTGTGTATTCATATGTATATATATACATTTATTCATATGTGAGTATGTATCCATATATATGTATAATAATCTTCCCTTTAGGGTATTATGTGTGTATTTCATAAAGGAAAGCACATTACAATACAAACAGACTGACTTTATGGTGGTCTTGCAGAAACTCCTGCCAAGCAAAAGAATAAATAACAGATGTTTTAATCAAAGCCAAATTTAAAAGATAAAGCTTGAATTTAGGTGGCCAAAATCCCAGAAAATTGGGTGAACTTAATGCCCACAGAAGGGGATAATGAGTGTAATGGTATGCAATGAAGTTGAAGGCAAATTTTCAAACATCTCTATGACTTAAAATCCTAAATGTCACCTTCAAAACCAAGTTTGAATGTAGAAGTATTTACTCTAAGTGTAAGTCCATAGGGTGTGTGCTCTAAACTCTTCAATTGTTTCTGAAAATGAGAGTTAGGTGACTTACCCCCTTAGTCTCTTTTAGATGCATAACCTTTAGTCACCTGGAAGGCCAAAAAAGATACCAGCCCAAGCAATGGCTAAACACCAAATAAGGATACCAACTGAAACCAAAGAACTAGAGTTATAAGCATGATTGTTCCCTTATTTTACTGAAAAGCTATCTAGTGTCTCTGTTTTGGATTAAACGTGAAGAAGTGTTAGCCTGTTCAAAATCCTGTGGAAGCATTTTGAATCAATTGTAACTGATGTAAATATAGTGCTTGACTGGAAATATTCCAGAGCAAGAGAGCTACAATAGTTCAGCCAAGATGCATTATATCAAAAGCATGGGTAAGTAATTCGGTGTCCTCGTGGGAAGGATAGCATTACAGCTTCACAACATTCATAAAGTGCCTGTGTTGTGAAAGATCTAATGTGATCATTAAAAGATGGATGAATGCTCTGTGAATCTTTACTTCCTATCATGGATCATGGCTCTTATCTAGGCAGGAGTGGGAAGAGGACTATGTATTCATGATGACAGAGGACACAACAACAGCTTAGTTGTACCCATTTGACGTGAGCATATGAGCTTTCAGGCATGATTTACTATGTTTGCATAGCAATATTAATTACTTTTTAAAGGCTATCCAGCCAAGAATATGTACAGGGTTGACAAAGCTCATTTAGAAACTTCAGCCAAGCTCTGTAGGACTTACAGAAGATTAGCAGTTCTATTAGTCACAGTGTACCAGACTTTTAAATCATGAACTATCTTTTGTATTTATAATCCTCTTCAGTGGCAAAACATCTGTGTGATTTTAGAGATACCACTTCACCTTCCTTAGTAATTCTTATCTGACAACTTCTTGGTGCTCCTCTTATGATGAATTAGCACTTGCCCATGTCATTAATTAAATGCCACAGGGGGTAGCTGGGATGTTTTAGTAGTTACTAAATTCTTGATCATGCATCTATCATCCACTACATGATGTTTTTTGACATCTGGGTTCAGATTCTCAGCTGTGACTGAGGAGCTCTCAACACAGCTGAAGAGGCAATTCTCCAAAGTCCTTTTTCCATTCTCTCAAGAAGAGTTGGTGCAAGCCCAGTACAGCTTAGAAGAAGTGAGAACGAACCAGTAGCTGTCAAAATAGCCAAGAGTAATACCTTCCTGTAATACATGATGTTTATTAAAGGTAGTACTTCCTGGCATGGTTCTGGACCATCTTGCATTTGTACTTTCCAGGAAAACATGAATGGACATTTTGTACCTGTGTTAAGATGCTTGAAACTAAGATAATAGTGTCCATCTATACCTTCTGTCTTGAAGACTTCCTTTCAGTGAAGGCCCATTTTCCTCAGAAATTTCCAAGGTCTACATCTTACTTCCCCAAAGTCAATATTAAGAGACTTGAACTTCCAAACCTTATACATAAAAGTTATTTGCCTGGTTTCAGCAAGGCTGCTTGTAGGATTCAGACTTACTCAAATCACCAAAGAACTGCAAATGAAGGCACCATATTTTGTAAATGTTAGTAGTCTCTAGCTCCAACAGCTTCAGGAACTGCAATGTATTTGAATAGCTAGCTTTGAAATGCATGGCATGTTGCAGTTTCCCTCAGAATGTTTATGGATTAAATATATGAGATAAATCTCTAAAATAAAATAAGCAGGAAAAAAAAAATAAAAAATAAAAAAAGTAGTTGAGGGAAACCGGAAAGATGCTGTGCACTGTGAGCTGGTATTCTATTTAAGAGGTGATTCTTATTCTGTTATTCACCTTTTTTATAGACATTGTAGAGAAATGTAACTTAGTCAAACATTTCCAGCCCTCACTGGAGTCCAAGTTGTTTGGAAGCATCACTGATTATTTTGGCTCCTTACACAAAAAGGTCTTTAAATTCAGGGTGTTACCTTGACTATTCCCATGAAGATGTTCCTTCTATCTCTTTATCATGAACCTAGAAACCACTTTAAGATCAGAAAAAATCTTTTATACCTCATTGATAGGAACTCTATAGCGGAAGTATAAGAAAATGTGGTTGTTTTTTCCCTTTCACTCTTCATTATTCTGTTGAAGTCTGGAGAATAAAATAAAGTAAACTTGATTTTGTAGTCATTTTTTTCCCTTGCAAATGGGAATGTCTGTTCTTTGGAGACCTGTGATCTTGTACTTGGTTTTCCCTGGCTGTTGGCTTCATCTCCTTCAAATTTGCCTTACATTCTTCAGCTTTGCTCTGTCCTCTCTTCTGGTTACATCTCCTATCATCTCACCATGACCCTTCACTGTACGGATAATGCTATCAGACTCATCTGACAACTCAAGAGCTTCTTGCCAACACATTTTTGTGCCTACATTATAAATGAAAATTCTCTAAGCAAATATCCAACAGGAGTCTACTACATCCTTTTCTTTAAATTCAGCTGTCTTTATGCTTGCACAGTTATGCTTATACAGGCAGTTATGCTTATACAGGCAGTTATTCTTATACAGGCATTTATACCCTGATGGGAAAGGTTACCAAATAATATATCATTTAATTATAATGTGAATGAAACACCCTAAATTTTTGAACACAAAGAAGACAAGTGAATTAATGAGAAATTAGTTGTTCCTTGTTTCCCTTGCAAATGTTGGCCAAAAAGCTGTTCTAATATAGCTTACTTTTTATGGCTTAAAGGCGAAACTTCCATTGGCTTCAACAGAGCCATAAGAATTTACCTCTGTTAATATGGCCTAGCTGTTTGGGATTTTTTGGTAATTTATTTTTTTTAGAATGCAAAGTATGCTTGGTCTCTGAACTTTTTATAAATATTTAGAACTGGTTGGAGAGAGAGGCTGGTGCATGACTTTTCCTGATAAGGAAATATGATTGTCAAATACCATTGGAAAAAGATGGGGGAACACACCCATCAGCTGCAGTCTCCATCCCTTGCCTTGTGTGTCAGGTCCCCCCTGTGTTGCACTGGTATCTCTTCCATGTGGCTGCGTGCAGAGAGCCCTTCTCAGATGCCCTCCTTGCTCCACCTCTACTTGAGCTTTTCATCCAGCCCAGCAGCACTCACCTTCTGCAAAATGGAAGAGGTAGGGAAAGAGGAGGGTTTGGGGATGGCTGCAGAAAGGGAGATAGCAGTAGAGATGAGGCTTGATTTGCCTCAAGTCATCCAGAATAAAATCACAAACTATTTTGGACGTTAACAAAAGCAATCAAGAGGCAACGTGCTGAAAATCTACATTTCTGTATTTTCTACGTTAGCTGATATATAACCATTTTTCTTCAGATAAAAATAGGGACATAGTGCTTTGAGATAAGTCTTCCAGATACCTCATCAACACTTTTTTATTAAGCACTCTTTAAGAAAAGAACAGTCTCTTCAGCAAATTTGGGACTCTTTCCAAAGCAACTCGTATAATCGTTACAAATGTGCTTGAGTGGCGAAAAATAGAATTATGCACACATCTTGATTTGTATTTGGCTACAATATTTTGCAGAAAATTTTTCATTCCTTCTCACTGATTCAGTGTGCCGCAAAGTAAAATACACTATGGAAAATACAGTCTGAGGGTTCAGAATTGCCTGACAGCCATCTCAGAGCTGCAGAGAAAAAATTAAATGGTGAGAAGTAAATTTGTTCATGCAATTTTTGTAATTTGTAATAACTTCAGCATTAGCAGTACCACAAAGAAGGATGTTCTGAGTTTAACATAAGGGATAAATTAAACTAGCAAGGTTGTAACAGTTTATAACAATCTGAAAATCTGATCCTGGATGTTAATAGTGACAATGCAAAGTTGCTCCAAACTCTGATGAAAGATTTAGCAGTATCTTCCCTGCATAAGCATTGTTTTCCAGTAAAATAACTTTAAATGCTTAGCTTAAAAAATTGCAAGGTATTTCAGCATTTCAACATTACTTCAGTCCAGTCCTGTGAGTACAATTTAGTAAGCTGTTTAAAATGTTTTCTGTGGATTGCAGGGTAACTGATAAAAGTCATGACTAAAATGTAAATGAATACATTAGAGATATTCATATTTTGTAGCTCAACCATCTCCTCCCATATAAATTAAAACTTTTTAAAAAAATATAGTCTGACAAAAATAAGTACTGCTTGTTTGCTTAGTTCCTGAAGCCTTCAAAAAAAAGCATTTACTTAAAAGTGTGCATTAATTATAGGAAGGGACAGAGAAAATGTTGGAGTTCACTTAAAGCAAAGCACAAGAAAAACTTCAAAGACATTTTGCATGACTTCAAGCTCCCATTCAGTTTACATGTTCACTCCCTGGAAGTATCTGCCTCCCTTTTTGGTTATATTAGGGGCTTAAAGAGCTTACACTTGCAATGTATGTAATCACATTAGAAGCTTTCCAATAGATAATATGGTCCAGTTCTTTATGCTGTTTGCTTAATTCAGCTAAAATTACTGCATTTGTCTCTTCAAGTGCTTCAGAGAGACAAAGTCCTATAAATACTCTGAGCTCATTAATGATAATAATCATGTTGGTTGAAAGGGTAGTTCCTTTAATAATGCCTAAAGTAAAAATAAGTAGATATTCTTCCACAGTTACATCAATGTAGGCTATGTTAGGAGGTGTACTGAGAGCTGTAGCCCCCTTATATTTCAATGTTTTCTTCATGACTGACAAGTATTTTCATATTTCTTTTTCTTTAGAAAACCTAGTTTGTGCTTCTAGAGACAAAAGTCTCTTAATGCTGTCCATTTTACACCCCCTGTGGGTTTTACTTGGTTTGCTTCTTTGTTGAATGATTTAGGCCTCATCCGAGTTCTCAAACCTGTACACTTCCTGTAGTTTTAGCTGTATCTAGTTGTTTTGTAAGTAATGAGTCTGACTAAGTGTGGGTTGTTGACAAAGGCTTATCAATTTTATTGTGAGAGAAGATCCTGGACTAGTCTGCACACTGCCCCGCACCCTCCTAACCTCCTTAGTATTTGTAGTTGCACACACGTGCATGCATAGTGGCTTGACATACTCCAGTGGGCTTGAGATGATGCGATCCCCCTGGGAGTGCTTACACAGCTGTTGCTTACCTTAGAAGTGACACTGCCAGGGCAGTAGGAAGCAAAAGAGAAATGCAGCTTTTCCACAGCCTTTTGTGAGAGTTTCGTCACTGCCATAGACAGTGATGAGAGGAGGAACAACATGAATGTAGCAAAGAACATTGGCCTTGGTGCAGTATCCTAGTTTAGATAGGATCTAATGCAATTGTACTCCTCCCTTTCATTTTCATTTATGCAATTCTGCTTCATCTTTCCTTGCTACTTGGGGTAATACACTAGGTAGCTGCTTGCACCCAGCTGCAGAATGAAATGTGTCTGCCTTATCCTTGCCATACAGCTTAAACAAGCACTTCATGCCAAGGACAGGTATTTTATAGCAGTATATTCAGGGTCGTCATAGATCTTGTTTTCAAATTCTTTCTATGTCGAATCTGAAGAGCTTGTCTTGGATTTTGGCGTGGTCAGCTACCTAGCAGTCACTCTGGACAACTTCCAGACAGATGTAATTTCTGGAGCCATCTACTCAGCATGAGTAGATAAACTATAAAGTGCATGAGCATTGACCCCAATGCTCCTGAAGGTCCTGATCAGCATTAAGGTGTATGTAGAGTGAACTGTCAGATTTACTGGGTTCAGTGTTCAGACACAAAATATTTGTACTACACATGCACGATAGATCAAATATTTTCTGGTAGCATGGGATTTACTAAAACTACAGTACATGGACCACATTCATATGTTTCTTCCTGGAAAACTCGGTCTGCCCTAGATATGTGGATTTGTTTAATATAAAATTAATTGGGTTTAAGCAAACACCAACAGAGAAGAATTTTTCACCTCTAACAACATAAATGTGTTGGAAACATTTATGATGTTTAAACTGGCTGCGCACAACCACAACTTTTGCCTGCTGTAGGCCATGTCTTTTTAGGTTTTTATCTTGCCCATACCCGTTGAAGCTTACATCTACGATATTCTGCCACAGTCTTCTAAGTCTTAAGGATTCAAAACTAGTGTATCGTGCTGACTCTTAATCTATAAGAAAAGAATTCTTTTCCAATTCACTTGGGGAAAAAAAAAAAAAAAAAAGGGGGGGGGGGGGCAAACAGAACATACTCTCATTAGTGTTAATCATTTGGGAATCCCTTCTGCCCTTTAGAAACAGCCTTGTTAGGACAATGAAGACAAAATACAGTCACTTTCAGATTTTGACAGACACACTGAAACTATGTAGTGCACATAGCTCTCAGTTGCATCAGGCCAGCTCTGAAATGATGTGATTGCCAGTGTGGAGGGGAGGTCTGGGTCATGTCCCCAAAGGTCATCATTGCCAGCAGGCAATACCTAGAAAGTGTACTCCCGCACTCCCCTAGCTCAAAGGGTCTGATTGTGAGAGCCCCCACACTGACACGCACAAACAGAGAGAGATTCTTCTGCAATCTCCACGCTCAGCCGCAGAGCAGTCACAATGTGACCCTTGTAGATGGGGGACTTCCGTGCCACTTATGAAAAAGTTGCGAAAGAGAGCTGAAGAAGCCAAGGTGAAATGCATTTTTTAAATGCTGGCAGGTAACACAGCTGTGCGGACTTTATAGCTGAATGTCCTGACTCCTGCTACTACCTTGATGAATTGCAGGTGAGTAATGAATAAATAAATGAAACTCTTTTAAGTATTGCAAGTCCTTTAAGTCTTATAAGTCTTTTCTCTATTATGCCTTTAAGTCTTAATGCTAGTCAAATAAGTCCTTTGGTCCAAAAAAATGTTTGTGGAGACAGAAAAGGGTCCTTAAAGACTAAATGAATAGTTAACAGGTATATTTTGTAGAATGTTTTGTAGAATACAAAGACATAGAAAGTACTGAATTCGTGTGTTTCCAAGTCTAGCTGATATAGTAATGTGATAACTCTGTGTGATAATAGTTTATTTTCAAACCCAGCTTTATAATGAAGCAATGAGTTAATATGATTTTGGAGTTCTGCCAGGCAACATAATGAAGAGATTATTACTGAAATTAAGTTATATTTTTCTTCTCACTCACTCTGTTGCAAGGGAGGCTCAGTGACACTTCTGTGAAATCAATGAGTATGATAGGTTATGTATTTTCTATGCCAGATGTTAGAGAAAGAAATGTAAAACTTACGGGTCCAACTTTCCTAACATCTGCAAGATAATCAAAAAAATAAGTATGCAGATGGAGTTTGGGGGCTGGGGATGTTGTCTGAGATAAACTCCTCTCTGTAATTAGATGCCACTGAGCACGAAGAGAAGGAAGCAAGCAGACAGCAAATAGAACTGGATATGGGTCACAGGAAGGAACCAGAAGATGAGAGATTCGGGGGAAGAGTGCTGCCTAAAAACAAGTCATGAACTGTGAACAAAGATAGCATTTCCCCCTCTGCCTACAGATTGTACATGTTAAAAAAAAAAAAAAAAAAAAAAAAAAAAGTTAAAATAAAAATTAACAATGAAATATTGGTACATGATTGCTTCACAAAGATTCAGAACATAAAAAAAAAAATGTTCATAACCAAAAGGAAGAAGTGTTGTTTCTTTCTCAATGCAAGATACCATCCCTTTTTTTACATTTGGGAAAAGCTGAGCAGAAACAGAGTAATTATTTTTTGTCAGGAGTTGGTGAATCATTATGATAAACTGAAAAACAGAAAGACAGGAGACAAACAACTGCACGGTACTCTGCCACTGTTATGTTATGAAGGTGCTACTGACTTCACTGGACTGACTGGCTATACTGACAGAATGATTACAATATGAATAGGTAGCTCTTGGTGCTAAAATGACCGGGAGAATTTTCTTTCTTCACCTTCCCTATTCCTGTAAATGCATCTAATTATGGTGAAGCGGGTTCAGAACCTGCTGAATGGAGTGAAACATAATGACCTACAAGAGTTAGATGTCCTGTCTTTGTGTAAACAAGGATTAAATACTGGTTTTAACTACAAGGCGGCTTTATTGCTCCTCATCTATTTCATGGATTCTTTACCACACATTACTTAATTAAACTGAAAACACAAGCCTAGCTTTATCATTAGTCAGCCTGGGAGCAATCATTAAGTGTCACCAAACCAGCTCTTCATGTGGTTTGACTAACCTCGCTTTGGGGATCAGATAAGAATTGGTCATTGGATTTGACATGGCTATCCCAAAATCAATGTGTGCTGTTAGACCCTGAGCAGCTCACTTCTACGTGATATACAGAACGTAAAATGTAAGTTCAGTGGGCCTGCTTTGCTATTGCATTTCATTAGCACTGCAAACACAACAACAGTGCAAACCTGGAGTCACATGCTGTTGAATCAGCTTCCTTGTGCCCAATGGAAATACCCAGCTTTGCAAAAAAACTTTCCATGGAAAGCCCTCTACATGATAGCATTATGTTTCTCCTTACTTGCACTCTTTAACTCCTTTTTTATGTGACCAATGCCCAGCAATTGAGAGTTTTTTTATAACATTGGCCATTGTAGTATACTTTTCCCTCCTTTGCTTTTCAAGTATTTGTGCTTGTGTCTGCATGAGAGTTTGTTGGTTTGTTAGTTTGTTTTTAATTTGCATCCTGAGAACAGTTTCAACTCATTCAGTGGAGTCACTGTACTTCTGTGTCATGTTTTAAAATTCATCCTTTTCTCCCAGCATTTTACATCTAGGAAGCCAGGATCTGAGATCCCTCTTGTATTGAATTTTAGTCAGCCTTCCAGATTAGCTCACCACTGCATCTGTGTGTGAGGGAGCAAATGAAATGGAGCATGAACTTCATGATTGCTACTTGTCTAACAAGACTGCTGTTCAAACTTTCTGTAAGAACAACACTTGGCTTAGTAGAAAAAAAATATTATCCTTGTAAACTTTTATAC
Organism: Oxyura jamaicensis; assembly: GCF_011077185.1. NCBI lineage: Eukaryota > Metazoa > Chordata > Aves > Anseriformes > Anatidae > Oxyura > Oxyura jamaicensis. The sequence continues at coordinate 107,639,164 of NC_048894.1, forward strand.
AGACACTGAGGAAAAGGACAAACAAGCCAGAAAGCCTTGAGGGTGAGAAATCTATTGGGAGCATAGTTTTTCTGCTGCCAGAGTTCCCAGGTGACAGGCAACCTGGGCTTGTTGAGCTGTTTCTGAGACAGGCTTGCTGAGTCAGTGCTCATTGTGTCCTTCAAGAATGAATTAAAAGGAGTGAAGAATATGCTTTGCTTCCTTAGTAGGATTTCTTTTTTCCTGAAACTGTTTTTAGCAGCTTTAGTTGGAGGAAGTGGAGACAACTGCTATTATCACATAAAAGAAAGACCACTTCCTCCAGAACAGAAGCTTCAGGTATATGGGTCAAAATGGCAGCTGGAGAGCTTTTCAAACAAGTCAGTTTTTAATAGCAAGACTTGGAATAATTGGAGAAGGTTTGTTCTAGACCAGCTGGAAGCAAAGTTCAGTTATTTACCAATAAGGATAAAGCATCTCTGCCTGATCTTTCTTGTTACGGGAATTTTACACAGTGTGATTTTATCTGTACTGAGATAACAAGTCTCAGATAAAATGTTCTCAGGATACTTTGTTCAGCTGATTTTCCAAATAAGCTCCATAATTTTAATATTTTTGTAAATGCATGTTGATTACCTGGTAACCCTAGACGTACTTGGTAAAGCTGGTTGTCACAGCAGTTGTTGCCATGCTACATGGTCTGTTTTGCATTTAGCTTTTTGGTATGGTAATGTTACAAAATAACATACTCACTGTGGGGAGAAAAGAAACAACCCGCAAAGCTTCTTTCATCCTAATATGGTGAAATAAAAAGTATTGGTTTGAGTTAGCTGAAGTGCTGATGGAGTCAAAGCCCAGGGATCAGTCTGGTGTGGTGCCCGAAGAGCACAAGGGTCATGGTCAAGACTCACACTGGGAGGGCAGGAAATGTTTAAATTCCCTGACCATGACTAAATGATGGGAGGCAGAAATGCTGTGAGGGAAAAAGCCGCCTTCTCATCCCAGCACGCCTTCGACTCCTGCATGGTGAGAGTGTTTCTTCCTATGAATGCTGCTGCAGGAGCTCTGGGCTGTGCCATAAAGCAGACGGATGGACTTATGTTTAACGAAGGTTTAGACCAAGACTAATATTGGTTACTCAGTGGGCAGCAGACTGGGATTTTCGGGCAGAGCCCTGGGCTAAAGAGGAAGCCAAAGGAGGGACAGGGCTGTAGTGGGAGGTCAGCACCCACCACCCGCCCGACACCAGCCCTTGCTGTAGGCTCTCTGCTTGTACAGCGTGGGGTGGAAAGGGGCCCCAAATGTCTCTGGAGTGCCAGGAAGCTTTGCCTTTTTCCTTATTTGTGTTCGCTATCACCTCTTAAACAAAGGAGCGCAGCTTTTCGTAGCAGTAAGTCATTGGCTGGTGGGAGCTATTTCCCCATCCTGGCCACCTCCCAGCTGAAGGCAAAGAGTTTTCCTGGCTGCTTCTCAGGGGTTTGGCTTCTCCTAGCTAAGACCTCTGCTTAGGGACACTCAACACAGTATTAACTCATGATATCTGACTGCTGCAAAGCTTGCAATTTTGTTTCCTTGCTGGTGGTGATGCAAGGAAGGCAGAAAAGCAAACCCAGAAAACAGAGGTCCCACAACCTCTGGCAGCTAACTCCAGCAGTTAGGGTTTATCAGGTACCTTGGTCACATGAGGCTTCGCAAACAAACACCAGCTGAAAAGCTCACGTCTCCCCAGCGGGAGAGCTCCTTGGAAAGCACGCCAATAGTTTTAACCACATTTGTGTCGCAAATTCTTCTCGCATTTGGTGAATGGGGCTTGTCCTAATTAAAACAATAAGAGTTTCAGAAATGTGTTTAAAAACAAGCAGTCATTTGCTGTTTGGGAGGAAAAAAAAAAAAAAAAAAAAAAAAAAAAAAAAAAAAAAAACACTGAAAATGGCACCTCTTTTTCTGGGGGATATTTGTCTCCGTAGCACAACAGCACATTTTATTCTGCTGAAATATTGCCACTCAACTGAAAGCTTTGCCTCTCTGCAGCCGGCTAGCAGCACGTGGACAGGTTTGGCAACCAAACTGTCTGCATCACACCCCCCTGTGTTTGGAAGGAGGCAAAGAACTGAGCTTTGCTTTCATCAAGCACTGATAACATCAGAGAAGACTGATTTGTTGTGTTCCATTGTATCCACTGCAACTTTCCAACCTTGTACTCGGACCTAACACATAGAGAATTGCCTGGGACCACCCAAATGATGGGAGGAGGCTCCAGGAGCCTCAGGGAAGCAGGCAGCCATTCGCTGGGCAGGGGGGGATGTGGCAGCAGCGGTGCAAACAGGGAAAAGCATGTCCAGTTGGCTTCATTAAATAACACAATGTTTGAACATCCATTATGAGACCTTGGACAAAAGGGGAAACACTGAAAAGGAAGTGTCTTTTTGTTTTGTTTTGTTTTTTTTTTTTTTCATTTTTTTTTAATGGAGTAAAAGTGATGTCTGTGGTTTTAAACAAAGGACTGTTGGCAGGATGATGCCATAAAGGAAAGGAAGAGAAAGGGAAACCGTATTTGAATTAATGCAGATAGGTGAAGGCCAGAAGAGCTTATGACATAATTTTCCATTAATTCCTGTAGTCTAGCTCTCTGCCATAATTATGTTACCTCCTGATTCCTTTGTACAAATATTGGTTGGTATGACTGTTTACTGTAATTACTGTAATTACACTTACAAAAGCTGCTCATAGTATTGCTGTTTCAATAATGTGAAAGAACAAAGTTAGACAAGACTTTAGTGGTGGGTATTTCATAAAATTTTCTATGAAGTTGTGTAACTATCTTCAGCTGTAAGAATTTACAATGGGAAAAGTCAAAAACAAAGGAACAAGGATCTAACTTCTCAGTTTACTAAAAATACTAAAATAATTTAAGGAAAGGAATTCTTGTGCTGAATCATAACTTGAAATTTGATTTTTAGTGAATCAATTTTCTTTAAAGCTTTGATCAAAACGTTCCAATTGACCTGAAACATTATTTTATTTCAAAAAAAAAAAAAAAAAAAAAAAAGAAAAGTTAATATTTCATTTAATGTCATTAAGAAAAAAAATGGGTTATTTTAAATAGGATTTTCAAACAGAAAAGGTAACTATTTTTCTGAATTAAAGTATTTCCTGTGTATTTTTTTCATTATAATATGCATAGTTACTGAAGTCAAAATAAGTTTGTAAAACATTTCGATGTTCCCAAGTCTAACTACTTTTCCCCGAATAAATTTTCACTTAAGAATTTCAGCAAGTAAGCAAAAAAAAGGAAGGGGGAGAAAGAAAAACTGAGACACAAAGAAGATAACATATTTTCACATTGCCTCATTAGATGGGTAGCAGAGTTAGGAAAATAAATTGAATATCCTGAGTTCCCCTCTAGGGTGTAAACCACTAAAAGTCATTAAAGAGATAAATTGTTAGATGCAAAACAAATTTCAAGTCATAGCTGTTATGAGCAACAGAGATCATGAAGACCACCAGAACTATACATATTGCCTCCAACATCTTTTTCCTGCTTTCTTGGTACAGCTACATTTGAAGCCCTAGTTGCATGTCTTTTCTACATGCTAGAAAAAATAAATAAATAAATAAATATGTATATTTATTTCTTATCTCTCTCTCTTTTCAGAAAATCTCTTCCTCGCTGCCGAAGAATTAACAGGATGCTTTCCAATGAGTCCACGCCTCCTCCTGCATTCAGTCGCTCCAACTCGCAGGCCTCCATGGACAGCACCTCCATGGAGGACTTCTGGTGTGAAGTGGAGAGCATCAAGGAGAGCAGTGAAGATGGGCCTGAAGAAGCAACGCTTTTGGAGTTCAAACCTGCTGATGGTAAGCATGCGAACGCCACTTCTTCCTCACACCTTGGCTTTGCCTTGTCTGATCAGTGATGTCCTGATCTCCTTCCCACCCAGTATGAGCAAGATTAAAATACAGACTAGTTTGAGCCAGAAAAGAGAGGCAATAAATGAAAACTTTATCTCCAGCATTAAATAATCTAAGCCAAAGGCTAAAAAGGGAGCAAAAAGTTCATTTAGTATATTGGAATTTTCCACTTTCTGGCTTTTGGTAGGATATAAAGCAGAAGTTATGAAAATCTTGAAGCAATTTTTAGTTAGATATCATTTGGTGCTATCAGAAATTTGATAACTGCCTGTTTCTCTGAGATTGCCCAATTTAGATGTAATTCAAGGAAATATTAGACATGAGTTTGAATACACAGATACATATGTTGTTCAGCCTCTTCACTCTAAAATTCATTGATCACTTATACAAATTATTCTGAAGGTATTATTACTTCATTCTGTTCCCTTAACATTTTCACCTCTCCTTTGTCATACAGTATTTGGAATAACATGTAATAATTTGCATTAGTTTGTTGTTATGCAGCTATGTGTTGGATGATTTGATAACATCTGGAACAGCAGTTCTCAATTTTTTTCCAGTTACAACCCCACTTACAAATGCATTATATTGTGCAACACAAAATACCAGCTCCTACTATAGGGTGAAACTGAATTTCTTCTGGGGTCATGACCCACAGATTTCTGCAGCCCTTTTGTGATCATGGCCACAAGCCTGGGAATAACTGATCTAAGGATAGATTTTGAAAGAATAGTGTATTCTTTCCATGCAATTAGTAACACGAGTGACGGTGTATTTTCTTACCTTTACATGCAATAGGATGTCATTCATTCTGGTACCAGGAAAAAGGTTGAAAAGGGGGAAAGGGTGCTACTTTACTCAGCAATCAAAGTGTAACCAGTCATGTTAAGTACCCTACACAGAGGTATCTAGCTCCAACTATATATTGTTTCCATGGGGAATACCTCCAACTCACTAGTTCCAGGTAGAGCTCTCTTGGGAAGACCTCTGTCTCAGTCTGCTATGAGGGCCATGATCTGTCAGCTCAAGTCTAAACTGCACTTCTTTGTGATGGTCTGTGGTCTCATAAAAAGACAGATCAAGGTGTAACATTTAAACTTTATGGTTATTGTTATAGTAACTCAGAAAAGCAATCTGCCTCAATTAGTTTGACCTTGTTGGGGAAATGTGCCCTTGAGGCTAAAAGGCTCTTGGGTGCACTCAGCAAAAGTATTGCCAGCAGATCAAGAGAAGTAATCCTTCTGCTCTTCTCAGTGCTGGTGAGGCTGCACCCAGAGTGCTGGGCTGGCCAGCACAGCAGAGACTTAGACTTACTGGAAAGAGTCCAATGGAGGGCAACAAGGATGTTGTAGGGACAGGAGCACCTTTCCTATGAGGAGAAGCTGAGAGATTTGGGACTGTTCGGCCTGGAGAAGAGAAGGCTCAAGAGTGGATCTTACCAACATGCCTAAATACCTGAAGGAAAGGTTCAAAGAAGATGTAGCCAGGCTCTTTTCAGTGGTGCCCAGTGCCAGGACAAGAGGCAGTGGGCACAGACTGGAGCACAGGAGGCTCCCTGTGTGTACCAGGCCACACCTGTGTGCTATGCGGGTGGCTGAGAACTGGCACAGTGGAGTGTGCCAGTGGAGTCTCCTTCTTTGAGATCTTCAGAAGCTGTCTGGATGTGGTGCTGGGCACCCTACTTGAAGAGGCATTTAAAGTAAGTGACCTCCAGAGGTCCCTTCCCACCTCAGCCATTCTGTGAAAACTTCTGTCTGATCATGCTGTGCAGATGGAAACCCCAGAAAGCTGAGATTGTGAATCTCATGGTGACTCCTTTGTGCAGCTGTCAGCATGTCTGTGACTTGTATCCAGGGGAGGGTCGCATATCTGTGAGGTACCAAGCCAGTTAAATTAGCAGGACAAGGCAATACAGGAGCCCATTTTCCTAGTTCTCACAAGATTCTGTTGCTCTCATCACTGCTGAACTAAACCTTCACAACAGTGCAAACTGTGCTGCAGTCCCATGTTATCGTTTGTCTGATTGTGCCTCATTAAATTACATTGATTTTTTTCTCTCTGTCGTGAATTAAAAATGAGACCACAATGTAAACGACAATACATCTCCACACTTCATTTACCTTCATACTGTTGTTTTAAACACATATATATTACATACACCCACACACAAGAAGGCAGTACTTGTTCTACTTATTAACTTCAGTAAAATATTCATTCTGAGATTATAAATCTTGGAAATAATCATGAGTTCTGTTAAGCAGCTAATAAGATAATACTCCTTGCCAAATATCAAAACACTGGAAATTGATGTGGAAGTCCCCAGGATAAAATTAAAACAAATATTCATTACCTTGTTGAGATTTCTCTGGGAGGAAGAGGTGCAGAATCCTTAGGAAGGAACCAACAGGGTGGCAGCAGCCAGGCACCAATGATATTGTCAAAGCCATAATGCTGCTTTTTGCCAGATAATATATGCAATAGGAAAATATCTGAGCACTTATTCTGTTGACATGTGTAACTAAGGGCAAGAAGAGTAGAAGATCATAATAAATGACACAAGGAATGAAAACGCAGGGGAAGAGGAAGTCTTGGGGTGTTTAAGATGGCAGTGACATGCAGAACTCCTTTTAACACTTAGCGTTACAAAGCTGAGATGGTGTGAGTCATTTGGGCTTATATCTGAAATTCAAACAAAGTCACACCTCTTTCCTAGCGGTCTCTAAGTGAAGGAGGAAAGAAAAAGAGAGAGAGAAAGAGAGAGAGATAACAAGAACTACCAGCCAGAGGGAATCCTCTCTATTACCTGTTTATCTTCTGATGGAGCAGAATCAACCAGTGTCAAGACCATGCTGTATATGTAGCTACCACTGTAAAAATAATGTTTTGTAAAATGATGTGATTTTATTAGCCCTCATTTAAACCTATTTTCATAAAATTTTGAGGATTTCTAATGCAGGATAACTCTGTAATAGTTTTACTCCTTTGGTTGTTGTCGTTATTTCTTAGCCTATTGTTTGTGAGCAGTTGGAAAAGGAAATTGGGAAAAGGCCAGAGAAAACAAGTCACATGGGTGGCTGGTAAGCAGGCAGAATTACGTGTCTGCTTTACTATTTTTCATAGCACCATGAAAGCCAAGTTTGATTAAAAACTAAATTCTTGGAAAGAATATGTCAGGACAAAAGCCAAAATGAATATAATTAAGAAAATGGAACATGAATGGATATGGCTAGAACAGCAACATACAGAAATGAAAAGAGGGCTTGTTAGAAAGAGTGAGGATGGCAGAAGTACTACAGGTTTGAAACTGACAGAGGAAGAAAAGGAACAGCCAGTCATCCTGTCTGTGAATGCGGAAAGTATCCGAGTGGAGACAAGCAGTTTCATGGGATACAGAACTAGTCACACCCCAGTCTAACACAGAGCTGGGTTTTTAGAAGCAGATTTTTTTAGAGCTTTGCAAAGAGACAAGGCAATTAACAATGAAGTCAGTGATGGCACGTGTAAGTTGCTTTCCCTTGCCCCTGCTGACCAGACCTTTAATTTTCCCTTTTGTATATCTAACTGCCAAAGTGCTGTAAACTGGTGTCCATCAATCTGTCTGCAATCTGGTGGTGTCAAGAAGAGGCAACACAGAAAGAGTGGGAATACCAGCTTGCCATTAAGACCAGTTCTGTGAGAGGAACAATGAGCGCATTGACTAGTTGTTTTACAGAACAGTCTGCAAATTAGTCCATTTCCTCTTTGATGTGTTTATTTGTAATACCTTTCCTTCAGTCAAAGCTGGAATACAATTACTGTTTTGATTGCCTTGTCTCAAACAGCATATTGCTGAGCTAGGATCATTCACAAACAGAATAAAAATGAAGGTCCTTAAGATCTCCTGTGTGAAAAGAGATTTAAAAAGACAATGATTGTTTACTTCAGAAAGCAGATAAATAAAATGTCAATGACAGCAACATTTGAAATTACAAAATGAGTCAGAGAAGGTAGATTGGAAGTTTTTCCCTGTCCTACAGTGACAGGAAATGTTCACTCAACATAACAGCAAATCAAAATCCATAGAAAGCAAGCAATGTTTCACACAGTGCATAATCTCACTGTGGAACCAGTTGGGAAGCAGGAATTGAACAGGACTCAAGTTATTAGCCACTGATCTGGGTATCAGGAAACCCTGGGGTGTAGAGTTCTAGCTAGCATTTAACTATTAGAAATTGGATGATATTTAGCATGCAAAGTTAGCAATTTCTGCACCTTCCACCCCTGCCTGCCCTCTTTGATACCTATCCCTACTTCCTCATTAGTGGGTGGCTCTGGCTCTTAATCATCTTGTCCAAAACAAGCTATTAGACTGCGTGGACATCGACCTTTTCTCAATGTGTCCTCTTCATAAAGCATGTTGTTACTAGCTAGCTGTCTGGCTGAGGGTTTTTATGCATTTTAAATCTTCTCATCCTTCATGTGGAAACACATTATTGTACTGTATCACTACTTCAGTATTTTTGCTTATTTGAAATGGAATGACAACTTAATTTCCACCTGCCAAATGTTTTCATCTGTTATAATGTTTTTTAAGTGATAACTGAGGGGTTTTATGCTCTTGAATGAAGGGTTAGCTTTTAGCAATCTTTCTATGTCAGGGTAGGTACTCTGCTGCCTTCTTCACATGAAAGCATTAATGCACAGTTTACAGATACCTCCTCTGTTCTTCTCCTAAGGGTCTCCTGTGCAGACACTGCCAAAATGAAAGCTGGCAATAGGTTGACAAAAATCATAATAGCTTGCACTTGTGGCCTACGAAAGTTTAGACATTCAGTCTTCTCAATGTGTAGGCTAATGCAGTGATCCTCCTTGCCACCTCCATCCCTTCCTGCCCTCCTCTCCCTCCACACCAAGCCAAGCCTATAACTTGCTCTCTTCCTCCACAGAAGGGGAGCTGGAGGCCGAGTGGCTGCAGGATGTAGGTTTATCTACACTGATCTCGGGAGCTGAAGAGGAGGATGGCCAAGCCCTGCTGTCTACTCTGACCCGAACACAAGCTGCCGCTGTACAGAAGAGGTACAACACCTACACGCAGACCCTGAGGAAGAAGAACAAGCACACAGTCCGTGACGTGCGAGACATCTTTGGCACCAATGACTCTTCTGTAAGTAGCTGATGCATCCATGGGAATGCTTATGAGCTTAATTTTTATGTATTTTGCAAGTAGCCCATGAAGGCTTCTACCAGACAGGAATTCTTGTCTGCTGATGATGTACAGCCAACCCGTAACAGTTCCTGACATTAAGTCCAGGCTTTTAATGCTGTATTTGCTACAGTTTAAGAGGAGGGGAAGAAACCAAATACAATAGATGGCACACAGTTTTGTAAATAACCTGTAACATAATTTTGTATCTGTTGCCAGCCTTTCTCCTGCAATCTCCTATCAAGACTAACATTTACTCCCTTATTTTTTTGGAAATTGGTGAGTTACTCTTGGCAGTTATTCAAATTTCTGCTGGCTTCTGGGGACACTTGCTATTTACTCAGCAGTCTCAGCAGTGAAGTAAAGCTTCTCTAATGAAGCAACTGGGGTTCAAATATGCATAAGCAATTAAACACCTGCCAGCACAATTGCAACTGGTACACTAGCTGTTACATTTCACTTACATATCAAACAAAAATCTATTAACAGTCCATTTGTTTCATGGCTTCAGAAATAAGCATTACCCCTGGTGGCTTCATCCAATTTTCCCTGAGGACAGCTCTAAAAGCACCAGTTCTCCTCACTTCACATTTTGATTTTGGTGAATGCAGTCAACTGTCTGAATTTAGTCCAAAGCAACATGCATGAATTTAGATGTGTGACTTTAGATATCTTAAACAAGAAGGACCAATAAGCACACAAGTTCACCTTTAAGAATTAAAGTTTTTATCATTATAAAACTCTAGGAAACACTTTTTATCTGAAATTGTTTTATGTTTTTCTATTTTCCTACCTTCTCCTCAAGGCTTGGCATCCTGAATGAATTCAAAAATAAAATAAATAGCAGCTGCATAATTATTTTAAGATTACAAAAATACAATGGTTGGGGAAATTAATTTTTTTGTCTCTGGGTTCTTTAGAACCTCTTGCATATATCCCATAAATATTTCCAGAAGTACCCAGTAGTTTCCTGTGGGCAGACTTTCTTGCATGAGAAATCCTTAGGCATGTTTGCATCAACATTAAAAAGCTGAAGGCACTTCTTATTAGATTAACACATTTCTCCTGTTTCAAGTATCTGTAAACCTGAATGCATTTATAGTTTTAATAATGTTAACAAAGCTTACATTTTCTAATAAATTTAAATCAGCCAAATAGTGTGTCCATTCCCTTGGATGGACACACTATTGATGGTTTTTTGACCTGCTTATTTTTCTCCCGTTTTTCACTCGCTAAAGGATTCAGAAACTTCTAATCCATTCTCCTTCAAATCATTGTTTTGCCTCCTCAGAAATCCAGCTAGCTTACTTGTTCTGTACTTTGAGAACCTGAAAGATAAGGCAGAAGAAGTAATTAAGATTTCTAATTCTTCCCACAGAAATATGCAGTTCTGCAGGGTACTTGCCTAAATGTTAAACACAGATGCACAAACACAGCTGCAGAAGCCACCAACACCTCTCTCCAACAGACTACAAAGCAGACTGTATTTCTAACAGCCTATAAGGTTCCCAACACCCTTTGGGCACTTTAGTTGACCATTGCTCCTATCTCTGCTGCTTATTATGGGATTTAGAAAGCCCATCCTAATTATCAGCTCCTCAGGGATGGATGGGTGCATTTTCAGAATGCAGCAGACCCGCTTTTTAGGGGGTGCTTGTTTCCCAAGCTGAGGTTGACATATTCTGGGCAGTCCCAGCTGAACAAGTCCCTCGTGCTCTGCTGAGTCTTTAGGCATGGCATTACAACCACTGGTGAACCTTTATGATAAATCAGTTTGGGAAAGCAATCTGGATTTAAAAGAGCCCAGCCCAAAGAAGAAGAGCAGTAGGGGACAGGGAGTGCAAATCTTTTCAGCACAGTTGCTGCAGAGAGACTGGTAAAAAGATGGCTTAAATGCAGGAGATTCTTTACTCTCCAGTCCTGTGTTTTTTGTTGTTGTTGTTTGTTTTGTTTGGTTGGTGGTTTTTTTTTTTTTGGTGGTGGGATAGAACAAAAGGGGCAGAAGAAAACATGTTGCAAATAGCAAAACAGCTCTAATTGCTTCACATAACTCTATAATCCTCCCCATTAGTAGGATGGATTTACACTTTCTTCCCAACAACCTAAACATTACAGAAGCCCAGAGGGATGGGTCACAGGATGTATTACTCTCTTCTGTGGCTAATGATGAGAGAAGAGGTGATTAGCTCACTGAGGTCACCTGAGATGAGATTTACAGGATGACTGAAGCTGCATAAATAGTTGTCATCCAGAGGGTGGAGAAAGAGAGAGAGAGAAAAAAAAGTGGGAGTTGGAGGGAGAAGAGAGTGGAAGAGTTTTACCCTCATTTCTTTTATATGTTCTGAAAAAGTCTGTCTGGTAGGTTTTTTGCTATTATTGCCTGGTGGCCAGCCTCTGTATAGGTAGGTCAACACAGAGCAAAGGGAGCCAGGGCAAGAGTGTTCCCTCAGCAGTCCAAGTGGACTGAAATGAAAGCCACATTTCCTTACTTTTTATTCTGCTGGAAAGGTGCAGTGATTACTGAGGGTAAAATCCATCACCTGTGGTACCTTGCCCCCTACAAGAGTACCTCAGTGGAGCACCTTGCCCCAGCTGAGGTGCCTCTGCTCTATTTCAGGCAGTCTTGCACTCAACAGGCTCGTCTGACAGCCATAGTACAAGGGTTTAAATTGGATGGTTTATTAATCACAGTGGCCTGATTTTCCTTATTGCTGGTACCCTGCTGTTTCCATCAGAAACTATCAGCTCTGCTAGTGCTCAAAGCCTAGAAAAATCAGCAACAGAATACAAATGGGAAAAAAAAAAAAATGATTTTATTATTGGAGGGAGGAAATGAAGCAACATGCTCATTAACAACCCATCCCTGTATGTTGTGATCAACTAAAACTCCTCAAGAGTTCTCAGAGCTTTCTACTTCAGCAATGCACGAGAAAATCTTATCCTAATTAAAGAATAATCACTAACTAACCCAGAGCTATTTGCATGAGAAGACAATCATGATGACAGCACATGGAAATATGAATTAAACCAAAGGACTTGCAAGATGCACCCTGACTAGAGCTATAAGACTACCTCTTTTGCTTTCATTTTCCTTAGCTGGAGGGCAGACAACAGAATTTGGTTGCTTTGGTGCTCCGATTAATTGTTTTTACATCTTTTACAATGAGGGTAACTACTAAAGAACTATCTATCTCATCTCCATCTTCTTCTTGCTGTTCTAGTTTCCTCTTCCCATTGGAAATTCCTGTGTACATTATGTTAATAAACACTGGGATCATTTTTAATATCAGATCAAGAGAACTGTCTAATGAATCACTTTCAGTCAGAAATCAGGATATATGAAGTCTTGCCTTGACAAGAGCCCCAGCCAAATGAATAAATCTGTCCCAGTTTAATTAAGGACAAAATCTGACTGTTGGCCTTTCACATTCATTAAGATATGAGCTTCCAAAGCTTTTAATCTTCATTTTTACTAAAGAAACAACATGGAACTTTAAAATTCATGCAATGTAAAGGTTTTATTCCCAGCCCACCCTCTCTTTGTATCATATTATCCTGTTGTTGTTTTTTTTTTTAAGAAAAAAAGAAAGAAAAAAAAAGACCAAAAGATCCTGTTGATCTCATTTAGAAGAGAGTTCCGCAAAAGACACAAAGGTTTTTCTTATACTTCCCCTGTGAAGGCTAGGAAATTAAAGCAAGAACATGATGCTTTTAGTTATATTGTACATGGCTCATGATATCCATCTGCTACAAGCTCAAGCAGCCTGCAGGCTCTTGCAAGCACTGCTGGGTGGGAGACAGAGCCGTGCTCTCAGCTCCCCTTTTCCAGCTCCCCTGTGCTTAGCAGAAGCTGCTTGCTTCAGCATCTTCATTATTGATTTCACCTACATATCAAGGCTGCAAGGATTTTTTCCTTAATAAACTTGACTCACTGTAAATCTATTCTGAATACCATTTGTAGGGTCAGACATTCTGCACAGTGAAAGTGAGCCTGTTGCTAATCATAGTACCATAGAATATTTACCATTAATTCCTCCATCTGGATCTCAAGAAGATTTTAAGCAATGTTTGATTTTCCAAAATTGCAGATGCAAGTTTAACCAACCCTTCCACTTCCATACTGCCACCTGAAATGCACTTATTTTTTATGTTTTAAAAATGTTCGTAAAGATGTTACAGGATTTTGTACTAACAGCATCCTACAGTTCTCCATTAAAATAAATAAATAAATAAATAAATAAAAATAAAAATCAGTGGTTTGTACAGTCTGCTGGCAAAGGAAGTCCATGTGACTCAAATCCTGTTTGCTGTCAAGTTTGCAGCCCATTAAATGGACTCTCTCAGGAGAGATCTTATTCATGTTATGTTTGACTTTGTTACCCAAATAGCTCAGAGGATAAAACTGAATAAAACAACTTCAGTATTATTTCAGGTTTCCAATTGGAAGAACTGTCTGCCTCTTAAACATCTGACACATTTTTATCAGGGGAAGACAACAAATACTGCCCTGAGGCATCGGTGCTTGTTGATAAACTGCCAATTTAACAATTCAGAGAGCAATTTGAAGAGCTGTTGCTGCAGGCTCACCGGGGCTCTCAGCTGCATGTTCAGCATGCTGGGAGCTGCTCCTTAAGGCTCAGGGGGGTGAGGCAGCAGATTGGTGGGCTCCAAGCAAGATAATAAAGGACAGTGAAAAAGAATACAAGGTTGGCTGAGGGCATTGTAGTCATTTTCACTGAGTACAATTCAGAGCATTTTTAAATTACAGCCTTTTTTCACCCCCAGATGTGCAGGTGAGCTGCAAAACCCTCCACAAGCACACACACACATGCACACTCAGATTTGGTTTTATCAGTCCCCAAATTGCTGAGCATAAGGGCAAAACCCAGCAGCCAGAGAGAGGTGATTCTGCCTGGAAGTCATCCACTAGGCTCAGAGCCCTTTCCCCTCCCTCCCACCATCACACAGCACAGAATGATTTATGGAGCAGAATGAAATGAAGTTGATTATAAAAAAGATCATTTTTCCCCAAAACTGTATATTCAGTTCTCTGCTAAAGTGTTAGTATATAGCCTATTGGAGGACATCCATCAATTAACAATTCTCAAGCGCCCAAATATCCTGAAAAGTGGTGAACAGCCTGGTATCTGCCAGGTGCTTGGGATGTTCAGCATGTGCCAGAGAGTCCCCAGAAAGATTTGTGACCAAAGTGATTAAAAGCAGGATGGATTACAATTTGACAGGGACCTTTCGCTTAGTACAATTACGAACAGCAATTTATTTAGCTAATTTCAGTCATTACACAGGGCAGGACTCATTAGCTACAGTGAGCTGCAATATCACTGACCTCAACATGATCCAAATCTGTGCAGCCTGGGGAAGATTAATTCTCAGGCTCGGCTATGAAAAATGTACTCTGGCAAATCACAACAGGTTGTTTAAACTTGGCAAAGGGTGTAAGCTGAGAATGATTCGCTGTTGCTTAAACTGTAGCAGTTTCTGTCCATAGAAGTTGACTTTCACTGCAGTCTGATCATTTTTCCTTGCCTATCAGCCCACATTTGAGACAGTTCCAGTGTCACCAGTTCCTTCTAATGGTATCCAGCTTCCTGGGCAGAAGCCAGTTTGGAAATCAGTTAGCTGTGAGTATGCCAACGTGTAACCAGTGTTCACTTCCTCCTAGAAAAATGATAGACAGAAAGATCCTTTTGTGGTTCTGAGGTTAGCCCCCTCCTTTGTGTTGGGGCCATGCTACATATATTTTCTTAATATCGTTGTTAGCTTATTGTCATGTAGGACCCAAAATTTCCCATTCAAGACTGGTGTTTTAAGGACACAGACTGATGTCTCTGAGGCATCGATGTCTAAAATGTACTGAATATTGCAAGGCTTGGAATGTGAAAGTAACCTCCAAAGGGTATGGTGCAGAAGTTGCCAAAAATATGTCTCTCAGTGGTATATTTTCTCATGGCAAATCATAACAAGAAAGATGCATATGTCCTCCATATTTCTTTTCCAGTACTGCAGAAATTGTAATGATAGAAATTTGTCATCTTTCTAGTTCTTCCCTATTATTCTGGTATACTAATGGTGTCAGTTTGGACACCCCTTAAACATTTTGCCCTGGCAGTTATTGGCAGTGCTAGTGAAAATGATAGCTCTGCTCTACTCAGTGTCCAGACAGCTGTCAGTAGCCTTCCAGGGAATGTCCATCTTTTATTTTGAAAGCTCTTTCCATCACTACTGTTCAGGGCTTAGCTAAAGTGTTATTAATAAGTATTAATTTACTGTTAATATAATAATATTAAGTTTCATATATATGGAGTTTCTAAAATAGACACTTAGATATTTAACTTTAGATATAGTACCACAGACATTTTCCTTGGTTGCAAAAGCTGTTAATTTCACTGTTCTACTGATACTCTGCCCCTCAAGCAGTTGTATTGGAACAGATTAAGTAGCAAATGGCCAGGGCCACTGCAGAGAGTCTGTGATACCAGGTCTAAGGATGGAAAGAGAGATGGAAAGCATCTTAAAATTCCTTGGCCATTGGGTAACGTCTGAAGCCAAAGTTCAGAAGCCAGGCTTACCTTTTTCATACCAGAATTTCAAAATAAATGTTGCTACAACATGTGTTGGGAAAAAATAAAAAAAAAAAAAAAAAGTTATCTGTAAATGAAATGATTCAAAAATCATGGGGAATGCAATTTTTTATGAAATATATAATGCTTTTTAATTCACCTTCTGATTTCCATGGCTTTTGAATGCATTTGGGTCACATCAGTAAACTCATCTCTGCAGTCCTGGGGGCTGATATTTTATATCACTTTCAATGGAAACTGTGATCTTGTTCCAATTGCATGAGTCTAGGACCTGGACCTTAATGGAAAATGTAAAATTGTCCTGAAATGTGAGAGATCAGTCATGAAAGTTGGCAACACTGGAACTCATGTATATTATCACACTTTGGACTCCATGACAATACGTTTTTTTCTGTACTTGACTATACTGATCTCAGAAATTTTCCTTTGATATCCACTGATTTCAGGAGCCAAATAAATTTCAGAGTTGTACAGTAAGTCATTTCATAGTATCTATCAGAAATTACAGTAAAAATAGTGTTTTTGCAAACTGTAAAATTGCACATTGAGTCCTGTTTTGGTGCTACACACCTAGACTAACAACCGTGAGAAATGTGAGTACATATGTGTGTGAGCATATAAAATGTATGCACAATGCATATAAAATATATGCACAACATCTTTTGATTGTAGATAAGTCAACAGTGACCTGAAAATGTGTCAACAACATTTTTCTGTCAGATACTTTTTTTTTTCTCAATTGTTCATCACACAAGTGCCAATACTGTTTGCTGGCCTGGACAGGCAAGGACAGAGTACAAAAACTTGATAATTCATGATAAACAGGAAGTTCCAGCTTGACTATCTTTCTCACAAAAAGCAACAAGTTAAATAATCTAAAATTAAAATAAGGATTTTATTTCTAAGGGGTTATTTCCTCCAGACAAAACAGGAACATGCTGTGTTTTACACTGAAATTCCTCTTTGAAGCACTTCCTTTATTATTTTCTCAAGATTTTTGTCATCTTGGTTCAATTTTTTTAATGTCCTGAATGCAAGCATACATTCGGTGTTCATATGCCGTATCCCTTATTTTCAGCTAATAGCTGTCTAGACTGTGGACTAGATAAAGGCAGCCCGTCCGTAACAGAAGAGCTCTCCTATGAGGTCTCTTTCTCAGAATCCATTACAGTCCTTCCAAAAACCCGAGAGTGGACAAAAAATCAGAGGTTCAAAAAGGAAGACTCTGCTTTGCCTGTAAGTTTATTCTCTGTATATTTCCTCAATGTTTGTGGGTGGGCTTTTTTTTGTTATTTGGTTTGGTTTGGTTTTGTGTATTTTTTTTTTTACCCATTAATTTCCTGCTTTATATGCCCAGCACATTGGAGGCTGTTAAGGTACATTATCTGTCCTTTGCAATGTGTTCTTTATGGCAAATCCATATATGAAGTCTTTATGGATCCTGCCATGCTTGCCTACAGTTTATGACCGATTCCCAGAGAGGTAACAAAGATAAACTGGATATTTAAGCCTGGCTTTCAGACGTACCCATCACAAATGATTATATGTAACTCAATCCACAAATATTGCATCACCTGCACATTTTTCATATCGAAATGAAGTCGTTACTGGTACTAATATCAGCAATCATTTTCATTACTGGTCTGCTTTCCTATTTTATTCCCCCACAGATTATCTGCCTTTGTTAACACATAGATTTAAAATTGCTCCACAGATGAAGGAGGGGAAAGAAAGCCTTAGTCCTGCAGCAGTACTGATTGCCTCCAATCAATATTCTATGCAATTACACTTTAGGAGATGCTACATGAACAGCTAAAAGAAAATTAACCATATCATATCATCCAACAAGATCTACAGTGAGCAGTCATGCCATTTTCTGGAATTATTCCTTGAATTCAGTAGATAGTTTTCTATTTTCATCAGCCTTCACAGCTTCCATTACTGACAACTGGAGCATGAGTATCATGCTCCAGATATCACCTCTTTAGTGAGATGTCTGAAACAGCTATTTGGAAGCATTTCCTGAATGTTATGGCATTCTCAGGTCCTGAACTAATCCAAAATTGTTGTTATCCACACAGACATTGTATTGTCTGAGAATTATATAGTTGTCTATCTCAGGCACCACCAAGGAAACAGAACTTTAGATGCAGATTTAAACTTTCTTGTTGAACGGAAGGATAAGATACAAAAGAGATTACAAGATTACAACTAGTATGAAATCCCTGTGTTTTAGTTTTTTTGTTTGTTTGCTTGTTTTCTGTGGTGTGGTTAACTTGGCATCCAGTGGAGAATAAGGTTATCTCTGCATTTGTCATGCCTCACAAACCAAGAGTTCCTCCTTGCTCCTTGTAATAACAAACCTCAGACCCCAGCCTTTACTATTACACACACACACTAATTGTTCTCTGCAACCACTCTGACACTAACTTTCCAGCTGATAGATCAGGAAAACTGGTGACAAATAGGGAAGAGAATGTGCCCCGTTGATTATTTGGGACCCATGGATGCATAATTAGAAAAGCCAAAGCTCATCTGGAGCTCAATCTGGCTACTGCTGTTAAAGACAACAGAAAATGTTTTTATAAATACATTAACATGAAAAGGAGGACTAAGGAGAATCTCCAACCTTTACTGGATGTGGGGCGAAAACTAGTGATGAGAGATGAGGAAAAGGCTGAGGTGCTTAATGCCTTCTTTGCCTCAGTCTTTAGCAGCAAGACCAGTTCTCTAGATACCCAGTACCCTGAGCTGGTGGAAGGGGATGGGGAGCAGAATGTGGCCCTCACAATCCATGAGGAAATGGTTGGTGACCTGCTACAGCACTTAGATGTATGCAAGTCGATGGGTCTGGATGGGATCCACCCGAGGGTGCTGAGAGAACTGGCGGAAAAGCTGGCCAAGCCACTTTCCATCATTTATCAGCAATCTTATCTATCAGGGGAGGTCCCAGTTAACTGGCAGCTAGCAAATGTGACGCCCATCTACAAGAAGGGCTGGAAGGTAGACCCGGGAAACTATAGGCTTGTTAGTTTGACCTCAGTGCCAGGGAAGCTCATGGAGCAGATTATCCCAAGTGTCATCACGCAGCACTTGCAGGGCAACCAGGGCGATCAGGCCCAGTCAGCATGGGTTTATGAAAGGCAGGTCCTGCTTGATGAACCTGATCTCCTTCTATGACAAAGTGATGCGCTTGGTGGATGGAGGAAAGGCTGTGGATGTGGTCTACCTTGACTTCAGTAAGGCTTTTGACATCATTTCCCACAGCATTCCCCTCGAGCAACTGGCTGCTCTTGGCTTGGACTGGAGTACTTTCCTGTAATTCCTCAGACTGTAATGGGACCCAGCAAAAAAATTACCTCTTGGTCTGTTATGCAGATCAGTCACCCGTGCTCTTAAGGACTGCCCCAACTTCTTCAAGGTGGGCCAAAAGGGACAGACTAAAGTCATACTTTTTCTGGTAGCTTTCTTGCATGCTGGTATAATCAGCATCATGGGTGGCATATACTGAGATACATGTAGAGAAATTATGTCATAAAATACCATGTCCTCTGCAGCTTCCAGAGGAGAAAACTCAACATCACTTGCCCCATAGGGTTACATGCAATTTCCCCAACATGGAAACATAATTAATGCGACTTAGCCAAAGATTTTTCAGTCAGTAAGCATTTCAGACCTATCTAAGTAAACCATATAATTCTATATAGTATACCATAAATACAGAGAAAACATGTCAAACTATATCAGACACTATCCTTAGTCAAAATACTAGTTCTTTAATTTTCAGAACACCACAGCCATCTTTGATGCTACATAGCGTGACTCCACTGTTTTGTAAGAAAAATCACTGGAAAATTATGACAGAAGACACAACAAAGAAGCATAGCCCCAAACTTTGTGTTAACATTGCATCACATTATTATGACCCTAGAAATCGACCAGGCAATAAGAAAAATTATTGTAGCTACCCTTTTTAATCAGTTTTGGAGAGTTTGTCATTTTGTCTTGGTAAGCGTGCTTGCAAACAGACTTTGTTATTCTCTATGTTTTATTCTCCATCCCCTCAGGAAATACATATATACTGTGTAATTTTTTTCCCCAAGATGATTTACAGTGCTTTTGGATGCTGTACATCAATGGGGCTGAAAAGACAAAGAAATTATTTTTGCTTATCTTCAGAAGGCCATGATTCATATAGATCTTGTTGTATTATCAAGTCTCAGCATAAGAGTAACAGTAGACTTGCTGCGTTTTGGGGAATAAAGATTCTGGACTAAAATGCCCCAAACATCATGCAAATACATTATTCCATTTCCTGTGCTCCCCAGTTATGATTAACCCTGTTGAAAAGCTGTTTGCAGTGCAGTCCAGGAGGACCCAGCCTACATGATCTACATGTCCTTTGTCTTCTACTTTTGAAATCTGGTGTAATTTTTTTTTTTTTTTCCTGCCTTTTCCATAGTATGTTTGGCTGTGTTGGGTTAAATATATTAAGTTCAAATTTGTTTAAAAAGGGGAGGACTGGGAAGAAATATCCAGAAGCAAAACATTCTTAAAGATTGTTTTATTCCCTGAAGGGAAGAAATTGTTTGCAATGGTGTTTATTTGTACCTCTGACTAATAATTACTAGTCTGAACTACAACTAAATTAAAAAAAAAAATAAAATACAACACCAAAGTTCCACAGTGCTTTGAAAGGCATGCTTTATACTATACTTTGTTATTATTTTTAGCAATCGTGTCAAAAACTGATGGATATTAGTTCTTTCTGACATTTGTACAAATGCTTATGGTGTGATGCAATACTTCTGGCTCTGGTCCATGACACTGCAGCTTCTAAAATATGTAGACATATTCACATGCCCAATATTACTAAGTATCATTTAGTTCAAACCTACTTGAATAAATTATTTCTTATCTGCTGGGAGTCATTTCTATGCCTACATGTTACTTGAGCAATAAAAAGTGCCAGTAAGTGTCAAGTTGGTATCAGGACTAACTGGTTTTATTCCTGGACTTTCTTCAGAGCTTTAGTCTGAACTCCCCTTTAAGACCTCATAAATGAGTGGTAATATGCATAGCAGACGTATTCATCCCTCCCACCACCAATGGATATGCAACCATATCTAAGATGAAATGGGTCAGTTACTTTATCAACAATTAAAAGCACTCTGGGGGAGAAAGAACCAAAGCGAAGTGTAATATACTGCAAAAACTGGGCAAAGTTTAGTTAGTATGTGACTCATTCTTCCAGACCAGAGTACAGGTAGAGCACTGAGGTTAACATTTCTGCTCCACTGACACCAGTTGAACTGCAAAGGAACAGGGTAAGCAAGAAACTAAGTTATGTTTCAGGTGGATGGAAGTTATATCAACATACCAGGGTAATACACAGGGTTGCAGTTTAGCTCTTTGTTGTTACCCAT
The DNA here is from genome assembly GCF_011077185.1 of Oxyura jamaicensis. Classification (NCBI taxonomy): domain Eukaryota; kingdom Metazoa; phylum Chordata; class Aves; order Anseriformes; family Anatidae; genus Oxyura; species Oxyura jamaicensis. Next base: position 107,660,265 of record NC_048894.1, read on the forward strand.
CTACCCTGACTTCCTTTCAAATACGATTATCTCTTTAAAAACAAAAATTCACATGCTAATTCTAGTGCAAATAAAGATGAAAACCATCTCTACTGTAGAAATTCATTGTTCGGAAAAGCCGGTTTGGACTGACAGAGGTTGGAGATCTCTCTCCTGAAGATATGAAAAAGATCCGCTACCTCTCATTGATTGAGCTAACAGCCTTCTACGATGCCCTGGGAGTGGAGCTGAAGAGGAACCGCGCAGAGAGGGTGCGGGGACGAGGTACTGTACCATGGTATCTGCATGGCAGCCACCTGGGCACTGCTCAGCATTGCTAAAAAGACACGTACAAGGCTGTGTTTGCTTTCTTTCACATCTGTTGTTGTTATTTTTTAGAAAATGGTCTTTTTGGAGTTCCTCTCACAGTGCTGCTGGAGAATGATCAAAAGAAGGTTCCTGGAGTAAAAGTTCCCCTCATCTTCCAAAAAGTGAGTATAACGTGACCGTCTAAGCCACTAAGATTGGCATTTCCATCATTTGCACTGACACTCAGAACACACATCAGATAAGAAAAGATGCAAGCTTTGCAGTTTTCAAGGTGTCTTCTACAGGTCTCTGTATGTATGTTGTGTTTTGAACAGAGACAACTATTTTTTATTTTGCATTTTTTCTATGGTGGGGACCTCTTTCAATTTTTGTAGTTGTGTGGCACCATACAGTAAACCTTGCAAAACAAATGTCAGGCTTCTGTTTCCCTTTCTCATTAAATTAGAGAGGCAGGGAAAATGTGTGTGTGTGTGCAGAAGTAGCACAAATGACTTCTCTCAGAAGTTTTAATTCCATGTGAATTCAAACTGCAGGTATTACTTAGCTATTATTTCCAGATTGGTTGTGGTATCTTCCCTTTCAGGTTTTCATGACAAGATAAACGTCATTTATATAAGTCTTTTGACAATATACTGACATCCAGTAGATGTCTTCGAGACAGGTACACAGACACAACCACACATACATTTACACAGATTTACAAGAACTTGACATTACAACAAATTTCAATGTAAATACTTAGAAAAGGGGAAGTGGCAAGGAATGTCACAGGAATGACTGACAGATCTTGAATATTTGCATGGCTTTGCAAGCAGCTTCATGTGTCCTTTGAGAAGTTATTGTTGGAAATTAGAAGGATCCAACAGCTAGGACAGAAAGTAGAGCTGGTAGTGAAACTTCAGAGATATATGAATAAATACTAAGAAGGGATTTTTTGTTCTTGTTCATTCTAATTTCTATTAAAAGTTTTTTCTTTTTTCTTTTTTCTTTTTTAAATAAAAAAATAGAGTGCAAAGCCTATTGCTCTATTCACAGAAATTTCAAAATAAAATATCCTGTGATCATTTTCTAATCTGAGTTCTCAGGTCCCAGAAACATATGTTATCTATAATCCATTCCATTGTGCTCCTCAGGGAGAGACTTAAACATTTCTCTGAGGTTAATTTTCCTTCAAAACACCATTGTGTTTAACCCAGTGTATCTGCCCTTTTATTAATACATTTATGGGTTACTTGTTCTATAGCAGTGCCAAGTCCCAAATCAAGGACAGAGGGGCCTATTGTGTTATCAGTTTTCCGTACTCTCCATATGCCGGATTTCAGGGTCAGGAATATAGAGATCAAATTAGGAAGGCTTACTTACATGATCTGGCTTGTTTTCATTAGCAAATTATTTAGAAATGTATCTTTTTAAAGTTAGTTTCAAGGAGACCTAGGTAAAAAAAAAAAAAAAAAAAAAAAAAAAAAAAAAAAGCAGTATTTTTAAATACTTCTGAGTATTTTCCTGGGTTTTGCTTTATTTTCAGTTGCTGCTCAAGCTTGAGGAAACTGGTTTAGAAACTGAAGGAATTCTTCGAGTGCCTGGATCTGCCTCCAGGGTTAAGGTAGACGTTTGTGCCAGTTTTCTGTCTCCTGGACCACAGCTTCTATGTCAAATAACACAGTACACATTGAACATAAATACTGATGTGTGTAGATCAACATTTCCAGTCCTACCAGTGGAAGGTCAGATTAGTTCTTGGGAACCAATAAATCACAGAGCACGTGGTCTATTGCTTTGCATTTGTTAATGTTCTATATAAAGCATAGTCTTGATGTTGAATTGAACTAAACATTGAGCGATACTTTCAGTTTATTTCTGTCATCCAAAATTGCTGTGATCTTATCTCTTTTTTAATTTATTTCAGAAATCCAGAGTTGTCAAGCTGAGCTAACTTAAGATAAAGATCTTATTCCATGTCATTTTAACCTTTGTGTCATTTTATTTCTAATTTGTCTTCTGTGATCTTACAATTTCATGTTCCAAGTGAGAGAATTTTGGCCTGTGTTCATTGTTTGGCAGCCTAGAATGCTGTATTTTCACAGGCTATTTGCAGGCCATGAACACAGGCTAGCTGGTAACCTTGGCTCTGCCTCTACAGTGCAGTAACAGTTGGAAGTGTTTCTCCACAGACAAACTCAATTCTAAGAGCTGAAAACCTGTGCTAGGGGTAGATAGGGAATTAAGTTTTTTGTTTGTTTGTTTGTTTGTTTGTTTTCTGGACTTTGAAGCTTCTTTTTTTTTTTTTTTTTTTTTTTTTAATCCAAATCTAGCAACTTCTAATTGTGATAACCTCCCATTCACACTTTCTCACCCTCAAGATAACTATTCTTGCTTTCTGAAGCAGGAAGGCTCAGCCTTGTGGCACATGCACAAAGACTAATGTTGGGGGTTACTAAACAATGATGGGCTGGATATCATCAAAAATGACTGTACAAGAAAAAGCAGCATAATGTGAAATGCACTGAAGATAGTCAGTGGCATCCCAAATCCCTTTGTCTTTCTGGATTGATAAAAGTTTACAGTACCTTGCAAAGTGCCACGTCTTGAAGAAGACAACTCCTAATTTGTCCTGTACTTGTCAGCTTCCTCATTTTTTTCATATAAATACTTAGAGTATTATTTCACACAATCTCAAATTTCTCTGATCTCTTTGGGGAGATTGCACAACAGGGCTGTGCTCTACCTAATTAAATGACTTTCTTATTCTTTGCATGTACTGTGCTGTGTCTTGTTCACTCCTTATTCATAGCCTTTACCCAGGGAGATGCTATGAGATATGGGTTCATCTGTAACTTTCCTGTACTGGGTGGTAAGTCAAACGTCCAACAACCAACCAGCAAGAGAGAGGTTTTGTTTTGATGTTTTTTGTTGTTGTTGTTGTTTTTTGTTTTTGATTTTTTTTCTCAAAGTAGATCCAGATTTCATCCTTCAAAGCCTTCATACATTATTATGACATTAGGATTTGAGGGCATTCCAATTTTATTTCAGTGTTGTTTGGAGAAAGAAAAGGCATATGGAAGCAATTAAAGGTTACTCTTCTATAAAACAAAGAATAGAAGAAATAAATAAAACTTTTCCTCTCTAATCTAGTCTCTAATCTAGTTTGTAACAAAAGTTCCAGTGAAACAAAAATGCACAATAATCTACTGTGGGATCAACCATGGTAAAAAAGTGGCCAAAAAGTTTTTGAAAGCATTTAGATGCATGTCTGTGTGTGTGTGTATGTTTTTATGTATAAATATCTATCTCTATATATTCTTGCCTGTACATATATGTACACATATATGTACATGTATGTACATATATGTACATGTTTCAAAAATTTTGCTTTGTATTTCTACTGCTTTCTCAGCAGAAAAATAGAGAGCAGTTCTCCTCTCCTCTTGTGATTTTGATAAGGTGAGGAGTTCTGTTCCACATTTCCCAGTCAGTTACCAAGAGAAAATTTAATCCAGGTGTTTGTATGGTTTATGGGCAAAGGATGTGAATAGAGGAAGCTGAGATAGCCCAGATTACAAGAAGTAAAATGTGCTAGTAAAAATGAGATTGTAACATTATATACCAAATCCTGAATGAGTCTCTATTTCCTTTTGTGCCAGCCATTTCACTTCATTATGTGTGACCATGTTTGATATGTAATTTCCTTCCATTCAAGTGAGGCATGGTAAACAGAATTCATTTTTGAAAGCTTTTCTGTCCAAGTGGGCTATTTTTTTGTGTGTGCTTTTTGTTTTTTTTTTTTTTTTTTTTTTTTTTTTTTTTTTTTTTTTTTTTTTTTGCATAGTAGTAATATACATTTGACAAAAGCATGATCTGAAACCTGAATATCAGCTACAGATGTATTTTGTCAAAAACGGTCTCATAAAAAAAATAAAAAAATAAAAAAATAACGGGCTTCTTATGGAGAAGGCAGTGTTTGGCCAGTAATAATTGTGAAAGCTGTATTATTTATGGATATCCTTATATTACAAGAACCTCCTTCAATTTTATTTAGCCAACATTTTTTTTGACAGAGCTTGAATTTTCCAAACAGTGATCTGGGTTTGAAGCCAAATTCTCCTCCTAAGAGGAACCTTACTGAATATTTCCCATTCACACACATATGAAATATTGATTTGTTACTCTCCAGAGCTAAATATACCTCGGTTATAGAGCAAGATGCTAACATGGAGAATAACAGGATTAAATATGCACCCAAAACAGTATAATCAATTCTATCTGAACTCTCTCTTGGGCTTTTGAGTTTGTTTGTTTGTTTTTATTATTATTTTTTATTAGCATGCATCAAGTGTATTTTTCTGATAATTTGATGATAATTTGGTATCTTCATTGTTCTACAAAGTGATCAGATTTAATTATCACTAACCTAAAATAAAATATCCTTCTAAAGACAGGGAGTCATGAAGTTCAAACCATTTGCTCAAGGCCCCTGGACCAGGATGCCAACAGATTGTCTATCAAGTTCACTGGCAGTGAGGAAGAATGTGCAACTCCATTGTGATTTAAGGGTCAAAACCTCTGGATGAGTGTTTTAATATGTCAAGTATGTCACTGGCAGAGATCTAGCTATAGCAAACAAAATTTAGCCTGCATTGCAAAATATCCCCAGGAATCTGTCTTGTTAACCTGCTCTGAACTCCACACAGCTGTACCAGGACCACTACTTGTTTAGGGCTACTTTAATTCAACTGTGGTGTAAACATGCCTGTTTTTTGTAAAAAGATTTCTGAAGTGATCTCAGATTGCAAGGTCAGAAACAATGACTGAAGGTCAGATGTTCCTCTTATCTTTCAGAATCTTCATCAAGAACTGGAGGCAAAATTTTATGAAGACACTTTTGACTGGGACCAAGTACGGAACAATGATGCAGCAGGACTGCTGAAAATGTTTATAAGAGAACTCCCAAGCCCGCTCTTCACAGTGGAATATCTGCCTGCTTTCATCACTTTAGTGGAAAGTAAGTAGAAAAGGAGTTTGTATAAACTGATGTTGATAAATTGCAGCAGTGCAGAAGTCAAAAGAAAAAAAAAAAAAAAAAAAAAAAAAAAAAAAAAAAACCCATTACCCAAAAATTTTAATTTTTTGGAAACCATTCTTTTTTAAATGAAAAAAAAAAAAAAAAATGTGTATTTAGCCTATAGTATAGATTAATTGTGTGATTGACACAACTGTTTATTATGAGATTTGAACCCTTTGAACAAAAAATGGTTGAGCAAAGTCTTTCATATGTAGGCTAATTCACATAAATCATAGATTTCATAAATGAAAATTTCTGCAAGGTAAGTTCAAGTCACTTCCTTTTAGTTAATATTCTGTTAGATCTATTAATTTTCTTAAAGTTTATGCTGAGGTCAGAATATTCATACAAGATGTATGTGATCACAGATGGCTTCAGGCCATCTGTTTTTGTTTTCAGTGTACACACGCTGTCTCATTTGGAGTACATTTTGTTCGTTTCTATTCCAGGAAGAATGCAGTAGTACCTTGCAATACCTATTGACTTTATTGTGAATTCACTTGAGCTAGGACAGAGTGAGACTATCAGGATGGTAAATTTATTAGGCAGACTGGTACAGAAAAGTTAGAACCTTTATATAAGGCTGCAGCCAAATTTTCTATGTCTCCATGAGGTAGTTTAAAGGGCACAGAGAGGTGACTCCTTGCTGCATCCTTCACATAATTGAGTATGCTCCTTATGAGTCCCAGACTGCATGCAGTGACGATCACTTTCCAGTGTGGTGAAGACTGAACAGGAGGTATCTCTGCAAAATAAAGTGACTATTTTTCTCACTAATATCTTTCTCACACTACCCACATCACACCTTTGTTTTTCCCCCAGCCTCATTCAAGTGGGTGAAAGTTAGTGTATTCCCTTCCCATCTTCTCCACGCAAAAATCATTAAGGTATTTTGTACCTGACATTTAGCTACAATTCTAGATTTGGAACAAATACTTTTTAAGTTATAAACAATTAATGTTCACTCTAATGACACAAGCATTCAGCAAAAAAATCAACAATATTAGTAAGAAAATTTTCTGAAAACAAATATATATTTCAGTTTGAAAGAGTGGAAAGTACTTGATCCCTGTACAACACATTCTGACCCAGATATCAGAAGGACTCTGTTTAGCACAGAAAAATACTGGGTCCTTGTTATTTAGACAGAATTTTATATAGCCTTGTCTCTGTCTGTGACAAAGATCCCAGATGTTAAGGAAAAACCCACTCAGTAAACCAAATTTATACTTGGAATAAAAAGTTGTTGTTAATCAATAGCTAAGCATGCTTATCTGAACTGGTCAGTCATTGCTGTGTTTCTAGAACTGCTGACCAACCAGGTTTTTAGTACAAAACAATTGTAACTGGGATGTGAAAAATGCAATTATTTGTGTTCTTAGAAATCTCCAAGATCAAGTTACAGCTCCAAGCTTTGCATCTGTTGATCATGCTGCTGCCTGAAGCCAATAGGGACACAGCCAAGGTAAGTTCTTTGTTTGCTATCACCTGCCATCTGTGGTGCCTTTAACTTCTAAATGAGAGACAGTTTTTGTTTGTTTGTTTGTTTGTTTTTCTCTTAACAATCAACAATCAGATGTTGCACCATGAAAGTATTCATCTGTGTTTCTTATGATTTCTTTGAAAAGGTGATCAAATTCCCTAGCTGTCATTTCTTTTGCAAGCAATTATAAATAGTTACTGAAGGTATCCAACTCCAAATGTTAGTAAATGGCTCCCAGACATCATTTATTTTGAAGAGTCCTTTTAAAAGAGGCATGTTCCTTGGATAGTTTGGGAAAAGAAGGTTCAGTTCCTGGGGATTCTGTATAATTGGAATTCTCTAGGTTGAAATTAAAAGAGAAGCTGTCCCCAAGGAGCTCACCTAGTACACCCCAAGGGCTGAAGGGCTTCCAGTTCACTGGACCAGACTGAAGGAGGTAATCCAAAGTAAAAACTCCTGAAATATCTATCTACAGCATGGATGTCAGGGCCTCAGCCTCAGCAGTTTTGTTTCACAAACCCATGGCCACAACCCTACACCATTCCCTGATACAAACACTATGGCTACAAGCATTTGGGGTAGTGGGGAGCTCCCAGATCTGGTTGGAGCTGTGCCTTGATCCTAAGAGACACAGTCTGGATCTTTGGACTTGTTTCCACTTAAAGAAAACCTGGGTAAATGAGTTACTGGGGAGCCTCAGATGTTTCATGAGGTCCCCTGCTCATCAAGATCCTGCAGGTTCCCAACCCAAGAAGAACTGTTGGTTAGTTTAGGTATAGTTTTATGAACTTTTCCTGTACCTAAAGGGGGCCTACAGGAAAGATGGAGAGGGACTCTTTGTCAGGGAGTGTAGTGATAGGACAAAGGGTAATGTCTTTAAACTAAAAAAGGGTAGATTTAGATTAGATATTAGGAAAAAAATATTTACTTTGAGGATAGTGAGGCACTGGAGCAGGTTGTCTAGAGAAGTTGTGGATACCACATTCCTGGAAGTGTTTAAAGCCAGTTTAGCTGGGGCTTTGAGCAACCTGGTCTAGTGGGAGATGTCCCTTGATGACCAAGGTAGGGGACTTAGAAGTGCCCTTCCACCCCAAGCAATTCTATGATTATATGATTCTATGAAACCAGGTACTTTATTTGTATTTATTCATGGGTGTAGGATGTGAATAACAACCATCTTCCAAGTGTTAAGATGCAAGGCATTAAGATGTCTTGCCAGTCATCTGTGAACAATGGGAATTATTTCTTGTAAAAAATGTCCATACAGAAATGGAGCACTACACGCAGAACATGCTAGAAGAGTGGCTTTAATTATTGCTAGGCTTTTATACTAAAATAGAAATGATGACATATCTGAGTGTGGCTCTACTTGCAATCTATAATGAGATTTTAGAAAAACCTCTAACACATTTTCTGTTTTTTAATGCCTTGGTTTTAAAAAATATTTCAATAGCAATGTCAGGGTACAAATATAGTGGTTTTAGTGGTGTTGTGTTGCAAAAGGACTCACTGGGAGACCCCAACTCTAACCGCAGTTACAATCCATCCTATTCAGTCACACAAGTAAAATTCTGAATAAACTGTCCAAAAGGGAAACGAGTTTCCTTTGAGTCTGCCATGCATGTGCAGAAGTGACGTCAGAGAATAACCACTGAGTGCTTCTTGCTTTCATTATCCCAGAACAAAAGTCTGGGGGTTGCTGGCATAAGTGCCTCAGATTATATCACATATGGGACTTGGTGTACATTTGAAGAGCGGCTGATCACCCTGATGATGGTAACATATGAAGTCTTGACCAAATAGATCAAAATGGACACTTTGAAACCTATGAAGAATTTAATTATTCCATTGCAAAACCCTTCTATCTGTCCTCTACTACAGGGTTACCACAGCCTTACCACAGATACTGTATACTTGACTTCTATGGATTTGGGATTATGCTCTAAGTGGTACATGATTTATTAAAGTGTATTTTGCTGAACTATTTCTCTGTGGTTGATGTTGTAACTGTGAAAGCAAGAAATCCAAATTAGAATACAAAATCCCTAAATTTCACCTCCAAGTGCAAACATATCAGCTTTCTGGCCATATAGCTTGTGTATCTGAAAATGTGCATTTGGGTAAAATATTTTGTGTCTTATCAAAATAAGTGTTGTTTTTCCAGGCCTTTCTTCAGTTCCTGAAGAAGGTGGTTGCTAATGAAGGAAAGAATAAAATGAATTTGTGGAATGTTTCTATGATTGTTGCACCAAACCTCTTCATCTACAAAGGGAAACGTGCAAACCAACAAGAAATGCAAGCAGCTGCCACCACAGCGCATATTGTGCGGCTTTTAATTCGGTACCAGGACATCCTGTGGACAGTGAGTAATGCTGGTTCCCTCTTTATGGTACCAGTACAGGGAAGGATTTTACTATATACAGCAGAACTGTAGAAAATTGACTAAACTGAGCTTCTTTCTGAGAAAGATGTAACTATTCTTTAGTAACTGGCTGGAGTCTTACATATCTAGAATTAGATAAAGTGGCAGGTACTTCTGGAAGGAGATTTACCTTGCTTATCTAAGACATTCCCTTTTGCATGAATTGCCCTGTAGAGGTACCTATTCCATACCAATTATTTCATAGGAGAATGTATAGGGGAATGATTTAATCTAGATGCCTAGGTGAGATATCTACACTTGAATCAAATGAAATGACTGTTTAAAGTCTAGTCGATCAACATATGGGCCAAAAGTGTATACTACTTGCTAGACTTCTGAAAGTTGGTGTGAAGATGATGACAGCCTTAACTCTTTTCCTCGTAAAAAAGGGAAGTTATGATGTGGATTGCAAAGGCAGCTTCCTAATAAAGTTCCTACCACGGCAAACATCACTAAAAAGATTGATATGGAATGAAAGATGAACTACCAAAGGTGGGTTGTTAGAGGGAGTTGTGAAACCCATGTATCTTGTGGTAATAAATAGAGCTTCTGATGTATGAAATTTGATAACTTTTTGAAGACCAAACACCAATTTTAGGAGGGGGAAAAATCAACTGTTTATTCTAAGCTCTGTTTTCTTCCCTTTAGGTCCCATCCTTCCTGATTTCCCAAGTGAGAAAAATGAATGAGGCAGCAATAAACAACAGCAAGAGGCAGATGATGTTTGACAAAGGAGTGAGAAAACTTCTGAGGAGAAAGACCATGGAGCGGGAGAGACCTGAAAGACCAGAGGTGTGATAAAATATATTCAAATGTCAGCTTTGACTAACATCCCTCCTCTGTTATCTCATAAAAGCTTCTGGGGTGTGGGGAGGAAATTCCCATAGAGGTGTTATAAAGCTACTGCTTCTTTAAATATGACTTCATATTCAATTTCTATTCTAAGTGCTGCTATCTGGGGTGAGTTAGACCAACATCAGACCTTCATTCTGCCTTTCTCCTTAACTCTGTTGAATCTGCTACATAATCCACCCCTTTGCCCTTTCTAAGTGGCTGACTTAAGTTTGTTTATTGCATCTCATTTGCCATATATTCTCTTTTCACCATAGAAGTAATTGTCAACATTATTATTTGCCTATGTAGTTCCTCAGACATCAAGGAAATTGCTCTCAAGAAATTATGGTCAACTACATGTAAATCATGTGTATTTTAAGAGAGAAAACCAGTGAAGGTTTTAGAATAGTGGGTTTTATACAAACCTTTAAAATAGAAAGTCCCTAAACTTTCCAGTCAGACAACAGCTTGTGTATTTTGCCATACAAATAAGCTGATTCCAATCCATAACATCCTGTGATTCTGTGATTTGGGAGCTATCTTGAAAGATGTGCTTCCCATCCCAATATTTTGATAAGACAAAACGCTGGGGATTGATTGAGAAAACTGATGCACGCAGAATGATTTCTTAAATTTCCAAGTTATAAACTGTTACACACGTGATGTTTTTATACCTGTTTTATAAGAAAATGATCATATGTAGATTGTCCTTTACAGTAGATATTCTGCAAATGCATGGATCTCTAGCTGAGTAGTAGGATGGTCCATATTAGTTGTTCTACTTACCCATGCTCTGGCCCAGAATACTTGATATCCTCCTTGCAAGTTTTGGTTTTACAGCTTTGCACTAACTTCCTAAGCAGAAAGAAAATCCAGTTTGCCCTACATAGACACCAAAACTAGGTCTAAATTTTAAGCATCTGATGAAGTAGTTGTCACGTCTGCGTTCACCAGATAGTCCGAGAAGAGAGGTGGATACCTTGGAGGACTTCTGGAGCTCCAGGTCCAGTTCAAGCTTAGGAAAGTCTGATACAAAAATCTTCCTCTGGTTGTCTTAAAGCCACCAGCTTTTCTCCACCAACTTGATGTAGAGTTTAAGAACTTACTTGAGGAACACTACTTCATCAGACACGTAAGATGAACATACATGTTAAGTGTAACATATAAACCAGGCAACACAGAAAGTTGTGCACGTGTGCAACGTATGCAGTTCCTATAAGAGTTTTCATGTGGTACTTCCATGTAGTAACTACCTTTGGTAATGAAGACAGAGGGCCTTTACATTCATTCATGGTGATTTAAAAGAATGGAGATTAGTGAATTACAAGAGAAGAAATCAAGGAACTGGTTGAGGCTCCTAAAGATATCAAAGAATAGTCTGGAAGGAAAAAAGACAAAGTAGGAAGGAGTGGTATGAAGAGATTGTGAGAAACAGAGAATAAACCACCTAACACAGACAACGGAGAAACTGCAGAAGGGAGCATTTGGAAAAGAATTGAAAGAGGATATGTATGAATGGTGAATACATGCTAATTCAGCTTTTTGGAAAATTCATTTGCTGGCACTGTCTGAAATATGCTGTGGAGATGATATACATTTATGATGCAGATACAGACATAAGTATTTGTTTAAAACAGAGGCCTAGGCTACTCTGTGCCATAACTGTCCTCACTCTGGAGCAAGCACAGTGAGAGCTTCTGAAGAGAGCCCATTACGGCAGCCCTGAACCTTCGGAAAGACAAGTTCATTGATCACAGTAATTGGTTTTGCATCTAGTAAAAGGGAGACTAGACATGGCAGGTAGCTGAAATATGAAGGGTAAATTGGAAGCAAACTCTGTTAGGATAACTGAGTTGAATTTTGAGAGCACTTAACACAAACCCCAGGTCTCAGATGTCCTAAATTACACAGCGGCAGAGACTGGAGAGACTATTGTGCTCTGCTCAGCATGGTATTAACTGGATTAGCACTGGAATGCAAACCTTGCTAATTGATTTATCTACCATTAATCATGGAAGAGTGCATAAACTTCATAGATGATTGTTTGAACCCTACGCAAGGTCAAACTGCAAATTAACGGAAACCATATGGTACTTCAATATTTTACTCTACATAAACTTCGACGTAGCTGAAGCTCTAGAAGGTGGAAACAGAGAACTGGATCTTCATGCATCGAGAAATTTTCATCTTTTAAGGGAAGAACAGGCATTCCTAAATACATGTTTACATATTTTTAAATAAGCTGTTGGTCCACTAACCAATGTTAAGAGAATAAATTTAAAAATCTCAGATAACAACTTGACTCAAACTATTATTGCAAGCAATTAAAATCCAAGGGTTGTACTTTATTCTGCATGCATTTCTGTGATGTTTGGCAAGAAGTTTTTGTCTTTGTCTTGTATCTTACCATACTGTATCTATAAATGTGCAATTATATTATTATAAATATATTTTTTGAATAATTAAGTGAATCTACACCTGTGATTTTTGCAAGCAACCTCAAAAGAGTTGCAGAACTGCTTCTGATCGGAGTTACAGTAACACGTGCCTTAGACTTACTCTACTGAATATTCACTTTAGGGAGCTGTCACTTTTCCCCCATACCTGCAGTCTGACATACCCGAGGGGGTGATAAGAGTTTATGCTCCACTGCATTCAAAAGTCTCTATGGCAATTCAACTCAACAGCCAAACAAAAGCCAAAGACATCCTGGCTCGATTCCACTGTGAAAACAGGTGGGTAAAACGGAACATTTTGTTTTTCCTGAACAGCAATGCCAGAACCATTAACGAATAGATTGTCCCCTTTTCAGAGACTCATTGTGTTACAATAATTCTTTTTATAATCTAAAATTGCTAATTCATGGTTACATCAGTCAAAGAAAATTTAACCACTGATTTTATTCTTTATAGTTTACTTAATAATTGGCTCCCACACAGAATCAATCTGCCCTCTGTTATGCCACCACCAGAAACATATATTATATAGGCTTTACACATAAAGAATACAAAGAAATTGTCTTACATCTGCCCATAAAATGCTGACGATTTTATTTCTGTAAAGTAATAATAGTTAACAGCTATGGGAAATGGCAAATTGTGTTTGAAAACCTTTCCTGCAGAATCTTCCAATGATATCACATAATTCTATTCTTTAAATAAATAATAAACAGTATAATAGAAAGCTTAGTTAACTGTGACATAGTAAACTGTCTCTGCAGCAGATATATTCTGCTCTGTTTGGTAGAAGTCCTTGCTTTTGATGAGTAAATTCATCAGAGGAGAGAAAAAATATAAATTTTCTGCTTAATATAGATGACAGTTGATAGGGAGGAAGTTATAACACAAAAAGCAAACTGAATCTTTTTTTCTCTTCTAGCCGTGGATCTTCACAGAACATGAGAGGCCAGATCCAAAGTTTACATGAAGTTGGAGGAAACATAGGTAGGTCTCCTATTTGCAGATTGAATTCTGTCCTTAGCCTTCTAAAACACCTCAGGTCAGAGCTGTTTTCACACAGCTGGGTCTTTCCTGTCCTCCAGTCCACCTGCAAGAAAGGTGTCTGATCCACAGTCGTTAAAATAAATCTAAAGATGCCTGCTGACTCCAGCATGACTGGAGGGGCACCCTGCAGGTTAGAGTGACCTGACGGCAAGATCTCAGCAGGACTCCTTATGACTGCTGTAGTCTTGCCAAATTAATCTGACCTTTCATTTACCTCTCTCACACTCACAATTGGGAATTTTTCCGTGGTTAAGAGATCCTTGGTCTTCCTCTTGTGAACACATTCAACCTTACTCTTACATCTTTTCCTAAAACACATTTCTGTTTCTTCCTCACTGTGTGTAAGTGTTAACCTCCCAAAATATAAACATGGAATGGAGTATTCAGCCCCTGCCTATATGGGTGTAATATATTTGTATAATACACGTGCTTTATTTATATTATGAATTCCTTGCAGTAATGTTTTTTTCTTCTGTGTTTCATGCAGTGACATTTTTGTAATAAAAACAGTGGTTGCCACACACACAAAAAAAGGTCAAAAAACAGATTTTAATTTGATATTGCAAATCCTGACTCTCCCCTTTCTCTATTCATCCTGAAATTCTGAAAGATCTGAGTCTTTTATCAATTGTCCAATAAGACTCATTACTTCTAGGTTCAGCTCTAAACAGTTTCCGTAAAATTATTACAGAACACCACAGACTTATGTCAACAGCAGTCAAGAACCAAAGTCTTTATTATTGCTATGCTCATACAAAGCTTAATTTGACTACAGCTTTGTTTTGGCTGGTTAAACGGGATGACCAAGAGATGCTAACGGATGCTAAAGACCTTTTGAAACAATCCCAAGTATTCCAACATATTCTTGCAAAAAAATCCAGATATTTAATTTATATGGTTTTGTTTTCTTTTGTTTTGTTTTAATATAATCCTAGATGTTCCAGGGTACCTTATTCCATCAATTCATTTATAATACTTTCACTTGAGTAAAATCATTAGGACCCTAGTGACATAACTAACTGAACAAAAAATTTACTACCATCATTTGTGTCACAGCAACATAGCAGTTAAATGGCTTCATAACCCAGCATAAATCCAATGTAATCCAACAAATCAATTTAAGCATTTATTGCCTTATTAGTCAATTAACGAGCACCAAATGCCTCACTTGGTGTGAAAGGCAAATTGTGGCAAAGGCAGCAGAAACTCCCCAGCCAGCCAGTTCCCATTTCCAGTCACCACCTAATGAAACCTTCAAACTGCCAGACTTAAAAGACCTTTTAAAAGACCTTAAAAAAATGGAAAAACAGCAACTGCCAGAAACCTTGATATAGTCTGTATTTGTCTTTGTGAGTTCCTACATGGATGGGAACACATGGTTTACAGAGTTGCTTTTTCAGCATTTAAAAATAGCACAGAAACTAGAGAGTTAGAGAGGTGTAATTCCAGTCCAGTACATCCAATGAAATATATATATATATATACACTGTGGCACTTGCTGTAATAGTGTTGCTAATAGTTATAGAGAAACCATAATATTTGTTTAACATTTGACTAAATGCCTCATCCATAACTCAGCGTAATGGAAGGCATCCTGCCTGGAAGTGGAAGTGAATTACGAATCTCACCGAGTAAATCACTGGCACATTTACCAAGGCCCCTATCTGTATCCAGAATACATTAGCTTGACACACAAAACTCACTATGTGAACATCAGAGATGCATTCAAGGACATTTTAACATAGCCCTATCCCGTTCACTAAATGCGCTCAAAACATGATACGATTCACAGCTGTCAACATTTGTTTCAGGTCAGCACTGTTTGGATCCGGACGCATACATGTTAGACGTTTACCGTGCAAATCCTCAGGCAGAATGGGTGATAAAACCAAAAGCAAGCTGAAGCCCAAAGCTGCAGCGTACTAGACAACGGCCAAATGGACAACTGTGATGCCTGTCATTTTCAGAATCTCTTGCCTCTTGCCAGAGATGAAAACAAAATGGTAGCTATCTACAGGATGTTATTCCTTCCTACCATACTGTCCAACTGATGTTGATCATATACTACTTTCAGTATAAGAATTGTCACTCCAGTTTCTGGCCAATTTGACATTAACACATCAGTTAAGCTTTCATGTGGATTGTGCTTGTGCCAGTTGGCCCAGGAGTTGAGGTGGACAGACCAAGGTACGGAGGCACTGAAAACAACCTGTCGCATATGGAGTTGTTCGTTTCCTGACCTGGCAATAGAATATGGATCTTTGGAAAGGAAAGTATCCAGTGACATCTGAGGATGCATGAAACACTACAGACCACAGCATAACACAGAAGCATCACAGAGACATTCAAGAAAGGAATCTGTCAAGCATAGAACAGAGAAGCTTGACCAGCTGCAGTGCCAAGACATAGCTGTGTGATAAAATCAAACCTTTCTGCTGAAAGTAAACCTGTGCAGTGTGCATTACTGCAATATTTACATCTCTCAGTCACTCCTCATGAGTACTTGGTGCTGGGGGAGGGAGGCAAGGAGGCAAGGGGGAGAACTACTGTGTAGACAGCTATACTGCGCTATGTATGTACCACTGTATATATTACTATCAATCAGTCTTCTGAAATCATCTGTCTGGATCTCATTACTGTGTGCATTTGTAGCACCACAAAACATTTTCTCCGTCCTTCCTCTGTCAGACACACAAGCTTCAGGAGACGAATACTAAGTGAGAAGGGGCACATCCCCTGGCTCCATCTTTTACTTGATACACTCAGATTTAAGTCTGTGTAATGCCACACTATGAGTTATGTGTTAATGGTGCCACTTACAGACACCATCTTTTTCGTTAAACATTATACTTTCTTAATTTGTAATCTAATTATTTTTCTTTTGTTTATTTTAGCTTCGTTGTGTAAGCAATTTTTATACTATTCAGCTGCATTGAGAAGAAAGATCTTTTTCCAGACCTTGTATAACACAGCATGGAGAAGAAAAAGAGCTTCCAATGAGCAGAGGGATTTAATACTTATTTAACATTTGCATACTAGACCCTTAAGACCACAGCCAGACTAGGTCCAGTTGTGCTAGGATTTTTACAAATACATAGCAAGCTGCAACTACTTTTACAGTTTGCATGTGGTCTATGAAAACACATAGGATGACAAGAGAACAGGGGGCTGCAACTGCCATGAAAGTTCAGCACAGCAAATATAAGACAGGATGATTGGCAGCCAGTCACAAGGGTGAGCATCCTTCCTCACCTAATCATCTAGCTCTGGCCTACACTTTATACAATCAAAGCATGTTTGTTAAGTAGGAAAATCACAAGGCTCCGTAAAACAGAAAGTATTTTTTCATCTTTGTCTTAGAAAAAAAGTGGGAACTAACACCTTCAACTAACACCTTCAGGGACACTGCAATGTCCCTGTCATCACATTAATTAACGTATTGCACAATGAGTTCACCCACCGTGTGATCAGTGGGTTTTTTTTCATCATCTGGACACAGATGAGACTGAAGCTGGTGCTCCAGTTACCAGGTACCAATGTAAAAGCCTTCTGAACCAGGTTTTCCAAGTGAACATAAAGTACACTATCCTACAGAGAAAGCCTGCAACTTGGGATGGTCTGCTGAAGCTCTGTGATGATGATTTTCGCACTTAAGAAACCCTACTTCTGGTTCAAAGTTAATTGTGTTCTCCCATAGTTAACTTTCTTTGTCTGTGATCAGTGGAAGAAGTCAACAACTAATCTGTAATTTTACCAGCAACAATAATGTCTACAGAGGGCAGATCCTGCCTTTCTGTTTTTCCTTCTTGAGATTAAAAATGATAAAATTTAGCAACATTTTTTTTTGTTTACTTTAAAACAGTGTAATTTTTATATTTCTAATTTTTGTTTTTCATAACACTAATGGGTGCATAGTTGCAGCCAGGCTAAGACCAGGACCATTGTATTATAACATGCACTGCTTATTTTGACAACTATTTATTTTAAATATATGAGAGAGAGATCTGTGGCTTGCCTATAGAACTCAGCATTAACGCTTTGTCATGTGCTTTGTTCTTGATTCCCTTTAGTTTCCTCTGTGGCCATGGAGAATTCCTTCTGCTGTGCTGCCCTCCTTTTTTTAGCTGTAAAACAGGACTAGTACTTTCCTTGTAAAGGTAATGTGAGAATTAGTTGGAGTTAAATGCTGCTCTCAGCCAAACTCCATGAGCAGAGCAGGAGTTATAAACATCCATTTAGGAAGGACAAACTCAGCAAAGGGATTTTATATGGAAAGTGCTTTGAATACGTAATGCATAATAGAAATGCTAAGCATCATTGTATTTATAGCCAACAAAAGAGCTTTTATGACTATACAGAAAGCCTGAACATTAACTAGAGAATTTGAAATGTCATAGCAAACAAGATAACACTTTCTACAGTACTTTCAAACACATTCTTTCACCGTCTTGCCCACTCCCTTCAGTCTGTGTTCTCAATAACTATGCAAGGGAAAGAAAGGTACAGAGCACCTGTGTTCAGGCTGTAACTTACTCCGCATGTTCTGGACCCATCAAAATAGCTTCCTAAATCTCATTGTACTCTGCATGGGATAGAAAGAGTTATTAAAAGACTTCACCTTTTGCCACTTTGCAACTTAGAAAAGCCAAATCTGATGTAATGAAATCCACTCCATGAACAGTTTTTTCACACTAAAGTTGCCTATAACTTCATAAGACATGCATGTTAGCAGATGAAGTAGATTCTACATACAGTGCCCAGACTACTAAAATGTGGCCAAATACCTGCTGTCTCTGAAACAGTGGTATTTTTTTTTTAATATACAAATGGACCTAATGACCCATGTGTACTGTGGTTAATACTGTTACACATTAAGTTGTTTTGTGTTGTTGTGCTACACTAACTTGAATTAATATTCAGCAGACAAAGTGAACAATCTCACCAATATTTTTAAATGTGAGGTTTAAACTTGAGGCATTAGATTTCAAAATGCTAGCAGAGGTATCTGGAATTTTGCTCCTCTTGACAGCAGTTGAAGTCAAAACGAAGTTAAGTTGAAAGCAATTAGTAAGAAAGTGGTAGCAAGAAGGGACAGTCTTGTTCAAAAAACTCCAAAGATGCCTGAAGCATTTATATACTCCAATTTATATATTCTATGGTTCTACAATGACAATATTTTGCATATCAACACATACAGAGAGTATTGCAAGAAGTAGGTATCAGAAACAGAGTAGAATGCTGTAACCTGTTTATTCAGCTAATGTAATTGTGTGCGTGTGTGCAAATGTGTCTGTGTCTATGTATAATAAAAACTACCTCACTCTCCATTTTCCAGGAAAAAGATTTTGGCTTAGAAGTTTAATATTCCAAAGCTTTCTATTATTAATTTCACCTCTCCGTTACTCTTTTGCATAGATAAAGTGGTTCTCCTTATAAGGGGCAATATTTGGAAATTATCTAAAAATATAGATTAAAAGACATATTTGAGGATATGGATAAAAATTCCTCCAAACCATGTTGCCTTAATTACTGTTTGTAACGTGAGCCTAATTTGATCACCTCCTGGGGTTAACAGTCAACAAATACAAACACACTGTTTCATTCTTTATTTTCAATTGCTTTCCAGTAATGTGTATCTTCTCTGGAAAATAATACAATGCCACTAATCAAAGCAAAATGTTTGCATGTATGTTTCCCTTAAACTCCTCATTATAATGTTAAGTGTTTTGTTGAAGTAGGCCCACGTATTAGTGTATTTGTACAGCAGATTGTGTCCATTGTATTGTATTCATGTCAAAAATAAAAGCAATAACAACAACGACAAAAAATCTTCAAAGTGAAACACATGGTTTTCTGATGGGAGCAGGTGACAGAAATTGCAAAAAGGTGTGGTGAATGTTTCAAAGGCAATTCCATTGGTACACCACCTGAACAAGTATACAGAAAGATAAAAGACCACATTCTGCCCCATTTGCTTCAGTGAAGCACTTTTGCTTCAGGAGCTTTTCTCTTAGACTACTCCAATACACTGAACAAAATGACAGTGCTTATAATCCTGCCTCACTGAAATCAACAACAATGTACTTTAGGATTCATTGGAGATGGTATTTTTTAAAACTACTGTAAAATAAGTAGAATGATATTGACATTGGAAGGAACTGTAAACATGTGTGGAAAATGACAAACAAAATTATGAGGCACAGACAAAAACTCTGCTGGTTCAAAGACAAAAAGGAGAGGGAAGTGACTTGTAAAGAACTACATTTATTTTAGACGCATCTGTATCAGATGTTTCACCACTGGTCAGTGACCCAGTTGATGAGTACACATTCTTACTTGAGTCAGCTTCAGGGTGTAGCCCCTAGGCTACACTTGGGGAAGTGTATGGAATGGAATCATTTTAGAAAAAGAGGCAGTCACAGTAAGAAAAGAGAGAGAGAACTGCTGTCTGGCCTGCTAATTAGGGCATGGAAGGTGTTCCCTTTCATCCTGTAAGAAATACTGTTTTCCCAAGATAGATGCATTAGTTCTCTTTGCCAAAAAAAAAAAACAGTTTTTGCCAAACCAGACCCCAATGGTTGTTTCCACCAGCACAGCACTTCACGTGCTTCTTTGTGCTGGGGAGCTGCTGCTTGTCCTGCAGCTGAACCACCTAAGATAATGTGGCTAATGGGGGCCAGGACTGGATATTAAGCAGAAGGAAAAGGGATCAGAGTTACCATATAAACAAGAAAATTCTATTCATTAGACTCTGAATTTGATACCTTCAAAATTATGCTATTAGTCTCCTGCTCCCTCTGCTGGCACTTGTACTTTTCACTTCATAACCTTACAGCCCTTTTTCTTCTAATTGAAATATATGGAGATTGCTGAGCTACATGAAATAATGCAGTTTATTGTAGTTTTATTACATGATCCAACATTATTACCGGTATATATAATGACCAAGACACAATAAAATGAAATACTGTCAAGTAATCAAGAGAACATATATTGTAAACACTGATTAATAAAAATTCCCAAAAGAAAAATACCCAATTAATGCCATTAACATTGTAGTAGAGGTATTTGTTGTTTAGAAAAATTCTAGTTAAAATTCAGACATAGAGATTCTTACTAAAAAAGATGACCTGAGTTTGAAACAACCAGAGAAAAATCAAAGAGATGCAGGTTCTCACCAAAACCTTTTCATTACAAAATGAGAATGAAAAATAACAGACCAACAAACAAACAAAAAAATAACACTCTCTAATCCAGACAGGCTTTGCTGCTGTTCAGTGCTCAGCCCCAGGGCATGAATGAGGAAAGACTCCACGCAGGTCAAAAGCTTTGCTGAAGTCAAACATTTCTGCCTGTTGGCCCTTGTTCAGCACGAGGTTCCTCAAACAGCCATGGAATGAGCTCTTACTCGTGAGACAGTTTTGCTTCACATCACCTGAAAACAAATATGAAATATGTAGAGTATATCTCCAATGAAATGAAACAACACAAAGACCAAGGTTACTATTTAATTTCTTCCCATCCCTCCCAGAAGAGACAGAATAATAAAAACAGAGGAGCACCAAGTTCCATTAACGTTTGGATGATCTCAGACATCCCACCGTGGATGGGCATTGTTGCCTTCAAGCATGAGCCATGCACTGGGACAACTTATGCAGGAATAAGTTGCCCCAGGGGACAACGACAGATAAGAGCGGGGAAAAGAAAGGAGAAAGCCATTTTACATGTGTCTTCTGACTAAAAATTGTATCTGACAGAATATGAAGCAGCAGCTGAGCTGTGCACAGTCATGGATTCCCTTTGCAGATAAAACATGGTACAGAGTTCAACTCTTTTTTCTATACAACCTGTGAAAAATTTCACTCTACACTCCCTAAGTTCACTCTATAAGATTTATACTAATTAAGATTCAGTTAATTTCCATTAATTTATTTTTCATAAAGAACCAAAACCTTGTCCAACTTAATGCTCTCTAACATTTTAAGCTATTGTCCCTAAAGTTTTCCAAATATTTTTAAAAGCTGAGTTTGCCCTTCAGATTTCATCACTCTGTTTTCCCACCAATGGAAATACCTGAACTGATAAACTGAAACAGCTGTTTTGATGGGCATTTGATGCTTTGTTTAAATGTATAGAATATTAAAAACAATACAAAGCCTACTTAGTAATGATGTGATCCTCAAAAGGCTATAAATAAAATGTATTTGTATATGCCTACAAGAAGGTTAAGCTCGTGATCAACCAAATTCAACCCTCTTAATGAATAACTTATTCTGGCTCAAATTATCAGCTGAGTTACACTATTCCAAGATATTTCAATTATATATTTTTGTGTTACTATCTTTTTATATTACCATGATACTATGACTGACAAGCAGTTAATTCAGAAGGAAACATACACAGAGTGAGGGAGATATATGTGCATCTGCTTCAGTGTGGCTTCTGCCTGCACAGCCCCTGACATTGAACATTAGCAAAAAGTAAAGCAGATAAAAGCACTGTAGAAACCTTACTTAAGATGATTGTAAATGGAAGCCTTATTATGAATTTGACTGTAAGAGAACCAAACATGAACATACACAGGCAGGATGTTGTTAACCCTGAGAGAGACTGTGAAAGACAAGCCACATGTAGGAAATCCTTCTCACGAACTAAGGAGTAGGTTTGTGTAGGAAAGTGAAATGATTCAGCTGATCTTGCCAATACACACAACAGCCAAATGCATTCCTCCACAAAGATAGAAAACACAAATATTAATATGCCATGACTTCAAAGACAATGTGAAAAATGGTAAGTATGTTTTATAACTCAATCATGAACTTTATGACTATGAGCGAGAGGTGCTGGGGGAGCCAGTTCTTATGAGAGAGTGAGCACACAGGAGGGAGAGTAGGAAAAAGAAATATTATTGTACCTACCAGGATAACCTCCAACATAAATGGGATTGTTTGTGTCTGCAGATGTTGACTGAATGTAGGGATTATCAGTTTGAACCAAATTCCCATCAATTATCAGTGAAATACGATGTTTGCTTTTGTTTGCTTGAAGCTTGTGCCATTTTCCATCACATAAACCATTTGTGACTCCTGGTTCATACGTAGTTGTTATTCTGCCAGCTCCATTGTTGACATGGAATAAAACCTGTATAAACAGCCAGATGCCAAGAAAGATATTAAGAAATAATAGAAGAACTAATTTCTCTAGATAAAAGTAAAATAATGATAGTGCAGAGATTTTCATTTTAATAAGTGCTTGGTAATTATGCAAAGCTAATGTTTACTTTGATAGAGTGTGAGTCCTTATTGAAGTATCTTAAAAATCTAATAGACTTAGATCTATCCATGCTGTGATCTGTTGTTTAGATTTGTATAGCTTTGTATACTTGGGATTTCAATGTTTGTTACAAATACAATCAGATCCTTTTCTTAGAGAAGCTGAGATTTAAGATCTGAAAGAAGATCCACTGTATCTAGTTGAAGGGAAAGAGAATGAACTGAAAGCACTTATCATTGCCAATATATGTATTGATTTGTTTTCATGACTTTATTTTTCAAAGCAGTAAACGTGTCCTCAACTCTGTGGTAAGGATTAATATGTAAATATTAACAGAGAAAGTACATCCCACAGAAACAGTTATATTTAATGCTGTCTCTCGCTAGGAAGCGTTGAATAAAAAATGAGCTATTTCTGAGAAAAGAAAATACTTAAGAGAAATCAAATACGCATTTTTACTGCAGGAGATGAGTGGTGTACTATGTATTGATTGTTAAAAGGTTTATGGAACATAAACAGCCAGTGGATTTAGAGTTAATTGCCCTGAGTACTGCTCATGAATATTGAAGAAGAGATTACAAAATGTGTTTTGTACATACAAGAATATGGATAAGTTTAGCTCTATGGCAGAAAAAGTATTAAACTGCAAGAAAGGAACATATTCAGTCTAACGTACCGTACACATTAGGTAATACAGGAGGTCACAGTGGCTGCAGGTTAACATAAATTAAAATTAAAAAGGAAGAAGTTCCAGTAACTTCTGCTAATCTCATACTTTATCATATGATGATGATGAGAAACCTTGAGACTGACCTCTGGGGATTCGGTTCTGACATTTTGCCTCCATCTCATTTCACTGGTGTCTATTTAGTGCTATTCAACAGCCCAGCAGTTCAAGCCTCTCACATTTAAGCAAGCCTTGTGAAATGAGTATGCCAGCAGAGGGCAGCCTACCTTGCCATTTACAATCTCCAGTCCAATGGCATCAACCTTTGCACTGCTGACCCCAAGGAGAACACCAGTCATGGATGTTGTACGAAACTCAAGTGTTATGTTCACATCAGACCGGACTTTGTAACCTTCTTTATCTGAAAAAGAGTTATAAGCTTCTAAGAAAAGATTTGTAAACCACAGTACAAAGTAGCATTCATACATGTTCACTGAAAGGCCTAAAAAGGATGTTAATTTTTTTTTTTTTTTTTTTTTTTGATCTTGTAGGAACTCTGTCAAGTTTTTCCAAAGTAATTTGTCCAAAGTCAAAACTCACATTTTATATAAATTTCCAATGTTTTTTCTTTTATTAATGTAGATTTAATAGTTTAAATTTTAATAAAATTTTAGTTTTAGTTTTAATAAAGTTTAGTTTTAGTTTTAATAAAATAGATTTAATAGTTTCTATCTCATTTGCTGCAGAAACAGTAAAGAATGCAAATTGATATAATGCTTCATATTATTTGACAATTCCCCTGCATCTTTTTTGTTTCAATTCACTTTACTGACCTCAACATAATATCATGAACATAGATATTCTTAGCTGCTGAAGAAAGAGATAGTTTGTTTCTTTCCCCCCAAATCATTATCACCAGAGTGTTCTATCCAGGTCTGGAGCACTCAAAACCAGAAAGATGTGGATCTGTTAGAGTGGGCCCCAGAGGAGGGCCACAAAGATGACCAAGAGGGCTGGGGCACCTCCTTTTCCAACCTGAGCCATTTTAGGATTTTATGACTAGGTCCTTCACTTGCGGGAGATCACCCTTTGCAAAAATGGCCACTTGTGGACATATGGATTGAGCAAGTCAGAAATACATATGCAGGGCATATTAATTACATATAGTTTCAGCAAGGCCTAAAAGTGGTATGTTTACATTACCATTAATTCAATAAGGTACTACTTCCATTTAATGATACTTACAAAGAGCAGCAAAACCACTTCCATCAAAGAAAGTCCCTTCCTGGACTGTGACATAGCATTTATTCACAGCAAAGATGGAGACAGGGCTCTCCTTGTCCAATTGCTTACTGTTGATGGTCATATTGCCAATGCAGGCAGGAATACTGTGAGTCACCTAGACATATGGAAATGCAAGAGTTAATGCATAATAAAAACTTCTCCTATGGTCTTTTAGTGATTTACATGATGTTACCATAAATTAAAAATTCTCTCAACAAAACACATCAAGTTCTAAAATATTTACATAATTACATTTCTAGTTATTATATTTATTTATATAAGGTTGCAAATGTGCATAATGTCTTATAGAAGCAAAACAAATATTGTATAGGAACACAGTATACACTCTTTATAATGTACAGAAAGAATTGCATTTGCTTGAACTTGAGCAGGGATATACCCTACAGTTAAAGGCATTTCATATGTCTCAACAAATTAACATGTAAATCAAGATTCTCTAAAGACACTGTGTAAGTACATATTACCAGAGTTCTATCCAGCAGTAAGATTAATTTGAATTACTCTCTATCACTGTTTTCAACAATTGCAGACTCAAAGTATTAAAATATTTGTTATCCCTACTATACAATTAGAAAACAAGGGTGAAGAAAGTACATGTTGGAATTGAGAAACACTGATATTGATGCCAGATAACAGGTTGCACAAGGAGGAAGGTAACAAAAAATACATTCTAAAAGCATGTATGCTTTACTCTCAGGCAGCTAATCCCAGTCTTTCATATATTTAAGCCCTAGTTCTTAGCTGAATCCAAAGTATTTAGGTACTAAAGTTTTTGAGGTTCTAGGTCATATTTTTCTCTTCTAGCATTAAACATGTTCTGTTCTTCATCTGTTTTCAACAACAAGATTGATAGAAGAAGAAATCCATTAAGAACTATTAATAAAACACAAGGCTAGTACCTTTAGCTAGAATCACTAAGCCATAGAAGGCTGGAAAGATTTATATTTGGTAAAGGGTCATAACTTTCTTTGTTGTTTCTTTCTTTGTTGTTTCCACCCCCTCCCCTCCCCCCCCCCTCAGAGACAGGATACTGAATCAGATGAGTTTGATGCAGTATACCCCTTCTAATATTGCATATTGTCAAACAACAACAGCTCTTGCCCCTCCTCAAACCTTCTTACATTCCCAAGATTCTTCGCCACATAGTCTAAGGGGAGTCCTCCCACGTAGAGCTTCCCCTCCACATCCAAAGTGCTGCCATCTCCCAGGGCACTGACTGCTACCAATTCATGTCCATCCACAATGATGATACCTTTTTTTTTAGAGTATTCTGTCTTTATCTGGAAAAAAAAAATAAAAAATGAGAGCATGAATACAGTAAGCTGAATCAGTCACCTAGTCATCATTTGCCAAAAAAGCAAGAAAGACAATTTTTAAAGGTTAGTTTGCTTTGATGTACTATACTGAGGCACTCTCTTGAAATTCGCTGAGGCTGAGTTGCATTTCAGAATGCAATTAAGCAGCTAAACTGCTTTCTTGCCTCCCTAAGGGCCTACACTAATTGTGTGTTGGTCTACACAAGTTTTTCAATATCTTAACAATTAATATTTAAAATGACTGATTTATTGCTTTAGGATATGAGTACATAACTGAGTTTGAAAAGTGGAGTTCTGTGCTAGTCTGCAAGATTGTCCTGCCCACCAGCTGAGCCATCTTAGGAGTGTGCACTTCGGAGAGCTATGCTGCAGTTTTATGATGGGCAGTGATGAACTTGCTAAGACCAAAAAGCTGCCCAGTCCTGTTTATCTTGTTCCTTCATGACCCTGTGCCTTCCTTGCACTAAAACAGTTACTCACATGCAGATGAGGCAATTGATTTGAAGTCAGATAACCATTTGCTCTTCCCCAGTTACCTGTAGCCACACTCAGAATCCTAATCAGGTTCAACAGGAGGTTTCGTGAACATTTGTGTTGGTAAGGGGATAAAGTAGTAGCAGTGGTAATATGAGCACATGACAGAACAGAAAGTAAAAGCACTTCTTTTGGCAGCAATGCATGATAGCTTAAATTGATTGTACAACTACTGCAATAATCATCCTCAGCTTTGAAATGTTGTGAGCCTTAATCTCAGAAAAAGGTTTAAGCACATGTTTTTCTGCTATTTGTAGTAAAATTAGGTCATCAGACCTCTCATACAGAACCTGTTCATCTCTTATAAAGAGGATAATGTGAGTATGAGGTTTTATGTATATATTCATATACATTTAATATATTTTAATTTAATACATTACATGTATTAAATTTAATACATTTAATACATTTTATATATTTAATTTTAAACAAGCAACTGTAAATCCTGGAGTGTTTTTTCCTTCGGGGTAGGCAGCAGAGCTTGTGATATCTCTCTCTGACAGAAGTTCATGTTTGCTTTCTTTATGGTAGTTTGTACTGTTTCTTATTCGACTGCTTATATTAAAAAAAGTAATTCTGCTGATTCCCTAGGTGCTCAGGAAAGGTGGCAATTCAGTGTCATCAAACACCTTGTCCCAGAGAAGCCACTTCCTGGGGTTAAGGCACCACAAGCAAAGGGAAACTTAGAAGGATGAATATTGTCATCCTCATCTGCCCTAAGGAAAACTCATGTGGTGAGAGTTGCTTTTAAAACTTATGCAGACATCACAGACATTTGCAAAGAAAGCCAGAGCCAACAGTTAGTGGGTTACTCAGAGGTGCCAGGCAGACACAGGCTAATGCAGAGCCTCTGTACAGAAGGCTATGCATGTTACATATTACCTGAAATAAACAGCTATAATTTCTCCCCAAACTCTTCCTATGGCCGAGTCTTCTCCCTCCAACTTCCATTCATTCCAAATATCTACCTATCTCTTGTTGCACCAACCAACATGAGGGAATATAGTGCTTCCTATTCACATTACCCATATGCTCAAGTGCTCATGATGTGAGCACCTATTATGTGCTCAGGTATTAAAGTGATAAGTGGGAGAAAGGAGAAACTGTGCACCCACAGATCCTTTTCATTCTGTCCCACAGTAAACTGTAGGTTTTTGGTAGCACAGTGCATGGAAAGCTCTCTGTGGAAAAGATCAGACTTTCTAGATCTTTCTGTTGGTCTCTTCTCCAGTGAAGATGACTACTGTGTTTAATACACAATGGGTGAACTATTTTATTCCTGATTATTTAATCTGAGATACTTGACAGTAATTGGCTACTGGATTCAATGCATAATAAGAATTTTAAAAGGAAGTAATTATACTTGAATACATCTGTATGGTTTAATGACTGGGTTAAATCCTGTTTGCCCTTCAACACAGAAATTTCACAGGAAAGGAAGTGAAAAGCCATCCAAGTAACACCAGGGAAGAGAAAATGAAGTACAAGATCAGTGACTACCTACCGTATGCCATTTTCCATCATTGACAACAGCAGGGTGAAATGCTACTGCTTTTCCTCTGCCTAGATCAAATGAGAAATAGAGCTGTCCCCCATGAAGCTGTAGGGCTGCATAATCAACCTGGTTCTGGTGAGCCATGTAGTAAATCAGGCCACTGGAGGCAAAGGTTCTGAGATTCAGCTGGACAGAAAGTCTAGACAACAAAAATTCAGCGTTACTGATAGATACTTTTTTCTGCATTGATAAAAAGCTTCTCTGGAGGCAGAGAACAGCCTCAACCAATTTATTTTTAAGAAAGGGCATTTTTTATTACAAAGGCCAGAGAAGTAGAATTTGCATTGTATTCTATGAAAGCATGACCTACAATGTATTTCATAATACAAATCTGTGCTGTACCTGTTAGAAATTCAAAAGAACTTGTCTCACACTGAGCTGGATTTTAAGAGGGATGGGCTCAGCTGTTTGCAACTGCAGGCTTGCCCATTGCCCCAAGGAAGGAACAAATTCCATTACTTTTAGCCAGACTTGTTGGAATATAAATGGGTAGAGTGAGAACAGAGGGAAGCTTGAAGGTTCTAGACTTTGGGTCCCCAAAAGCTATTTATGGAGCAGTCATTTATTATGGAGACACCAGGTTATGACTGCATAGCTTCAACCCTCTGCAATGTTCTTATATTTGCTAGCTAAGAAGAAAAAAGGTTCTTTTCTCTTTGTATGCAGGGGCTTCCTAAGTTGAAAGAAGCATACACAATTGGCTTTCAGGCTGTGTTCTGTGGGCCTCAAACAAATGAGCCTGGCAAAGAAAGGCTAACACAGATAAGTCTCAAGTGTGGTTCTTCCCAGTAGTCTCCTTTGGTGACCTGGGGAGTAATGCAGACATAGAAGGCACAATTGCAGAAAATCCAGAGGAGAGGACGAGGTGTTATCTGCATCACCCAAAGAGGCAGGGAACAGCTGAGGTCTGAATATGGAAAACAGAAATCCAAAAGTGCTTACAGGAGGTACAGTAGGGCTCTTAAATCTGAAGGGGAAAAAAATGCAGAACTCTGATAAACTCACAACTACAAATGTGGTAGGGACATACTAATTCTAATGCAACAGTTGTTGACATCTTCTTCCATGAGGAACTCACAGAAATTGAGGCAAGGTCTATGTTCAAAACTCATAATTCTGCATGAAAACCATCATCCCACTTCTTCTAGCTCAATACAAGATAACACAGGTGTGTGTGCATGATTCAGGAGATACTCACTTCTTCCTGACAGTAGACTGATTGAAGAGCAGTGTCAAGTGGCTGCCTTTGGCAAGTCCAAACTGACGGGCACCTTGAACATGATCAGGCAGCTCATCTTTCGCACATACTACCTGTTAATGGAAGGACTTTATTAAGAACAGTATCAGCTGCCTGCCAGCAATGCTGAATGACAATGCACCCATGCTGAACTTTGTAAGAAACAAAACGGAGCCACATGATAACCACAAAGCAGAGAGTAACATCAATTAGTTAAACTCCTAATCCTTTTAAGCTAACATTAGTCTCAGAGATAACTTGTAGTAACGATTAAGATATGTCTCATGGATAACATTGGCCTTTTCTATTGAGAAATGTTTATAGCTTGAGATGTATTCATTCATGTTTCTCTTAATTGATAGCCCTTTTGATAACGAATGCTGGAACATGGAGTAGAATTTCAGTGAAACTCTTATGGACTTTGTAGAAATATTTTCCCACTTAGTGAAGATGCACATTTTTGTTATGATTTAGGGAATAAAAAGCTGAGTAACAGAGCACGAACCAAAGCTATACTTTAGCTCTAAGAAGGACAGCTTGTTTCTTTTTATAGACACAGTTGTATGAAATGCATAAAATCCTGCTTTCTTTTGCCACAGAAAAATGATTTCAAGATGCTTTGGAAACACTTCATCATAAAGATGCGCAGCTGCAGAAGGAGAAATGAAATGCTGCCTTCTCTCTTGGGAACAGGGACTGTGTGAGAGGAAACAGGTGCCAAGCAAGCTGTATTCAGGCACTGTGTCTCTATAATGGTTTGTGCCTTGTCCTTGACACAGACCAGAGACTATATGTGTGTGACCAGGAAAATGTGAATGCTAAATTGCACAGCTAATGCAAACCTCAGCATGGTGTCACTTTAGCAGGAATACACTAAAGATAATAGTTACTGTCAAGTCCTTCTGCTGAGGGATTATGGCTCCACTTTTCTTTTTAGTGTTGCTGCCTGAACAATGATAAACCTAACTACATTTCACTTTCAAAAGACCTGCTATACACAGGTTTATATTGCAATTTTTCATAGGAAATCATCAATTCAAACTCACATTCATTGACCCTCTACATACGATAGAAGAAGCAAATATATACAGCCCTTTATTTTGAAGATTCTCCACAAAGCTAAAATGCAGCTTTCACCTGAGTACTTTCCTAGAAGAGGCAATAGAGGCTTGTAATACATACTTTTTTTGAATTTGTAAGAGGCCTCAGGGGAACTGGTAAAGCCTGAACTTCAGGTTGAATCTCAACATCTTCTAGCTGTATGGCTGGTTTAGGCTTCTCTGACAAGAAGCAGCTGTCCATATCCACATATTCATACTTCATGGAAGTGGTGAAATCCAAAAGTCTGTGTTTTAAAAAGTAATACTTTAAAAGGTGAAATCACAAATCCCTACATTTTACAAGCACAAGGAGAGTATTTTACAAGGTCTTTCACTAGTAAAGGAGGAGGAAAAAAAAAAAAAAAAAAAAAAAGGCAGCATACTGGCACAAGAAGATTGAAAATAGTCAAATACTCTGTCAATATATGAATATTAATAGAAAATATTTGTGGAAGACTTTTTTATCTATGAATGCAGATGAAATTATAGTAGAGGGTTGCATTTTGTGCGTTATCCATATACACATGAAAGACATTACTAATATTATTTGGAAATGTAGCTGGTAATACTCAGTATTAATTTTCTGCATGTTTTGATAAAAGATCATTAGCATAATGCTTGTCTCATGTTACAAACCAGACAAATGGGTAATTTCATTACAACTATTACAAACTACAATTACAAATTACTGTACAGTTTCCAAAACTTGACAGTTACCACTCTGACTTACTCCTTGTTAAAAATAAGATTGCTGATACAGCCACGAAAGGAGCCAGTCATTTTTAGCCCTAAGAAGCCCTCTCCTGCTGGAATGCCACCAGCGTAGAAATTGGAAATATTCATGGGACTCATTTCTGCTGACGAACCAAGCCTCAGTTCTGAAGGGGTACTTTCATCCACTTGTACAGTTATGATCCTAAAAAGATAAAGTAGAGAAACATTCAACAAGGGCCTCAGACATTCTTATTAAATCAACAATATTCCTTTTACCCTCAGAAATGTCCCGTTCTAAGGAATAAAGATTTCATAACTTTGGTAATCCTTTCAATGCCTAGAATAAAAAAATAGAAGACCTTCTGTAGATAATTTTTAATGTGTAGTGTTTTGTTGAGTATCTTTCTAAGTTATTTTAATAGATATATTTCTAAATTATTTTGATAGCTGTTTTTTTTCTAATACTATTTAGCATTTTCACTCAAGTGGCCCAAGATGTCTGGAGATTTTGAGTGCTTTTAAATACAATTTAATCCATGGCTGTGTACTGTATACAATTACCATATAAATCAGAACACCTCCATTAACAGCAGAAAAAAAAAAAAAACAAAAACAAAAAACACAACTTTGATTTTTTCACCTAATGATCAAGCAAAGGCAGTACCT
The DNA here is from genome assembly GCF_011077185.1 of Oxyura jamaicensis. Taxonomy (NCBI): domain Eukaryota; kingdom Metazoa; phylum Chordata; class Aves; order Anseriformes; family Anatidae; genus Oxyura; species Oxyura jamaicensis. The sequence continues at coordinate 107,692,242 of NC_048894.1, forward strand.
CAGAGAGTGCAGTGAACTGACAATGGTGTACAATAATTAAACAGGTAGAACAGTTCAGTCACATGTACCTCTTACTCCGAATTAGGATGAGAGAGTGTTCTTGTCCATCACTGTATGTTCCATTAGCAGACTGAAGAATTACTTTTCTAGTACTTGTTCTGTCTCCAGCATTAACATGCACCGCAAGATGACCATCAACCAGCATAATGGAAAAGAAGGGCTGTGGATTTAATTAGAAGGTTATTTTTTTAAATGCAACTCAATTTCCTGTCACTTATTCAATGTTTAAATAGAACATAGTTTGGACAAATTTACCCCCAGCTTTGCTCTAAACAAACTTTAATGAAACTCAGAGACTAGTAGGTATATATTAGTACCTCACAGAATGCAAAGCCTTTTAACAGTAGACACGAAAGCTGAAAATTTCTCTGGTCACAATAAAAACTCAGGTAAAAAAAAAAAGGGAGGGGGGTTGTTTGTTTGTATACACGCACACACAGGCTTAGAAGAAGGAAACTAACACTTTCCTTGGATTTTAGGAGCTCCAAAACAGTCCTCCAGGTATGAGTTCATTGTTCATCTCAAATGCTTCACTAATTGACTTCTGACTAACAGAAGTGGAAAGTAATACACAGTGTGTAGTTCACATGCAGTTTTTTGTTCCAGGTATTCTGGATCTTTGCAACAGGTCTCTGCTAACTGATCTTTCTATCACCTAGTTTCTATCACCCCATTGTCCTGGGCAGGGATACCACCCACCAGGTCAAGTTGCGCAGGACCTCATCCAACTTGAGTTTGAACACCTCCAGGGATGGGGCATCCACAGCTTCTCTGGGCAACCTGTGCCAGTGCCTCACCACCCTCTGAGTGAAGAATTTCCTCCTAACATCTAATCTAAATCTCCCTTCTTTTACTTTAAAAACATTCCCCCTTGTCCTATCATTCATTATCTACCCAAGTAAAAAGTCACTCTCCATCTTTCCTGCAAGCCCCATTTAAGTATCAAAAGGCTGCAATGAGGTCTTCCCAGTGTATTCTCTCCTTTAGGTTGAACAGCCCCAGCTCTCTCAGCCTTTCTTCATAAGAGGTGCTCCAGCCCTCTGATCACCCTTGTTCTCCCAGTCTGTACTTATGTCTGGGATTGCCCTGACATTGTAGCACCTTGCACTTGGACTTGTTGAACCTCAGTTCGTTTCATGTGGGCCCACTTTTCTAGCTCATCCAGGTCCCTTTGAATGGCATCCCTTCCTTCTGGTATATCAGCTGCACCAGTCAACTTGGAGTCATCTGCAAACTTACTGAGGGTGCACTCAATCCCACAATCTATGTCATTAAAGATAATTATCTTTAACAGTTTCAGTCCCAAGACAGACTCCTGAGAGACACCACTCAACATCGGCATACAGCTGTTGACTGCAACTCTCTGTATGCAGCCATACAGCCATCAGAAATATCTGATCAGATATTTATTTCTCATCTGTTGCAAATTACATTCATATAAATTTGACTTGATATTTTAAAATACAAATGGCAAAAACAAAATCAAAAAATATCTTTGTTTTCAGTACTTGCCAAATGCGCTTGTCTGCGTTGTCGTTTCTCCATTCTCCTGCTGAGTCCAGCAAGGATGATGCCATTGCTGTTCTTTGTAGCAAAAGTTGCCATCAGTTCTGATTCTGGACTTAAAGACTTGGGTTCCAACTCAATATATCCATTGTTCAAGATGTTCACAGTCCGAATAGGCTATTTTATGAGCAAGAGAAATAATTACTGGCTTGTCCTGTTGTAGACCCCAGCGAGAAAAAGTAATTTCACACATCGATTAATTAGCTTAGATTTTTTCAAGATCAGCCTATTTCAACTCACTATATTCTTTCACAAACATCACTATTCATGGTTCAATAATAAGGATCAGATCACAAAACCTAAGGGTCTCCTACCTCCAGTACACAGCCTTTTCTTACTCCATATGAATTTCTAAGCAAGTCAAAGGTTGAACGGGATATTTCCAGATTCTTGATGCATCCCACATACATTCTACTATTCAGACCTCTCCTGAAAGACAAAACAAGGCTTTTTTCCAATAAATAGTACTTTGAATCTTCAGAATCTTCTGAGAGAAAACATAAAGCTCTTTAGCTCTTTTCAATATGAAGATGAGAGAATCTGGTTTAAAGAATGCAGTCAGGCGAGTGCTAGCGGGGAAAAAAAAAAGGAAAAAAAGGAAAAAAAGGGAGGGGGTGGCATTTGGATTTTACCCTTAACAAATATTACTTCTGAAGAAGAGCTAGATAGCACTGTACTCAAATAGAAGCACCTAAGTATGCGGTGCTGTGTTCACAAGTGAGGCTGTTTTCCAAAACTTTCAACTGAATCTTCAGCTGAAATGCGATGGCTCTTGTGTGAGCAGGTAACTGTAGCTTGATTAGCAAGCAATTCTTTTTCATTTCATAAGTCTGGAGGACACCTAAGTCAGAGAAATCTAAGACTATCCTGCCATAATCTCTTCCAGACTGCTATGCCACCTAAGACTAGCAAGAATGCATCTGAGAGCAATAACTATACAGAGACAAATAGTGCCCTGGAATTTACCTTATTGTTGAGAGCAAGGAGACAGTTTAATTAGTTTTTCTGTTAGTCATATTTATCCTTTCAAAATGAAGCTGCATGAAACTGGAATAAATGTGGCTTTACAAGTTCAGCAGGGATGTACAATATAAAAAATCAAAACTAGAGACCTGCATAAAATATGTATTTGTAATGTTTTTTTGTTGATCGGTTTAAATTTAGTTCTCTTCTGTTCAAAGTTCAAAACTGAATTACAGAAATTCCTTTCTGAAATATAACTTTTATCCCAAAGTGCAGTTTTGACCATAAATACCAGCTGGAAAGCATGAGGCATACAGATCAGAGGAGCATCACTGCAGGCAACGCTTGCTGCAGCAGGACATGAAGACCAGGTGGCTGCTGTGGCAGCTGCTGTGGAAATCACCCGCAGAGGGGAAAAATAGAAGATTGTCCCTGATCTGAACTGCAGTATCAGACATAGTAGTGAAAAGCACCATATTAGAGTTAAAGGTGAAAGACAGACAATTCTTCAGTATATATGATTAAGCAAGATGTCAGACTTTACTGATTTCCACTAATTTCAGTAATATCAAGAGTTTAATGTCCTCCTCTCTTCTTAGACTTAGCAAAGGGGGAGAAGTTGGGCCACACTACCTCAAAGCCCTTGATCTCGGCAGTCCACCAATGAAGATTGGGTCCTTATCAGAGCGGTTCAGGTCTGAGGCAACCCCAGGAGATTCTCCTTGCTTTGTTTCTTTATAATTAAGGTTATATGCATCCATAACTGCCAGCATTCCTACAAAGAAAAGAGAGTAAAGATCTAGAGGAGGACACTAATACAGATTCTTCTATTTTGGCAATCTTGTTTCTAGTAAAGGAAAATGTATGCTTTTAGTCAAACATGTATAGACAATCTTATTTCTAGAGTCATTTATTGATCTCTCATTTATAAGATCTCTCATTGTTTAAGGACTTTTGTTATGTCTTCTGGCAGCTTCTGCACTACCTGCTCTTTATAAGATGTGCCAAATTAAGAATCAGATTTGCATTGTATTTCTGCTGTCTTATTTTAGCAAAGTAATATAGGAATGGCTGCTAAAGAATCTCTGCATTGGAAGTATCCAGATTTGGTTGCAGTGATGTTCCCCTTCGGGTGTCTTCGGAATCTCTGTTTGTAAATGTGCAGACACCTGTTTTTTCAGCCTGAAGCCTACCTTGTTTCTTGTTCCGACTGAATGAAATTTTATACCATGTTCCATTATTGTAACGATTTTCTGTCGTAAGAGCAAGAGGTCCTGAACCTAGATCAACAGTCAGTCTCACTTTGCCATCAACAAGCTCAAGGGACAAGAAATCTCTCTGGGAAAAAAGGAACAGAAAAAAATATATAAATTAGTGGAAATAAAATCTTCCAAAAAGATGCATACTTGGCAGGTTTGGCCTACTATATGTAAAAGGGTTAATGTTTTTTGTACCTAGGCTATTTGTTAGGCAGAAGACACTTATCTTTGCTATATTTAGGAAAATTAAATTATTTGTACTTCATCAGGATGTCTTTCCTTTGTTTTGTTGTTGTTCTTACTTAAATGAATCAGCAAGCTTGATTACTTAGCAGACAGAAGTTTAAACAACAAATGTCACATTTGCTTTCTTATATTTTGATTGAGAGTAATTTGATTTGACTGTTATCATAAAGATCAAACAATACAGCTTTCTTTCTGCAAGACAGAAAAAGCTCCTACTCATCCATTCAGACCAACAGAAGCAAAGAGTCTTTCTGTATCATATTGAAAGTGCCCCCCTCTACGCTGTAAGATTTAAGTCACATATCATTGTGTAATGTATTCAGGCAGTGAATACATAAATCAAATGAATTATGTAGTGCCTCTAGAACAATTTGCATCCAAACAAAGCTTTGTTCTCCTTCAGGAAAAGAAAATCACTATCAAAGTATGTGGTAAGCTGAATGACATGACAATGAAGGTCTGGAGATGGGTCTAGGTTATGCTGCTCTTGGAGGCTAAGTTCTATTTAATTTATTTCAGTTTACTGAATTCAAATCTCATAGCTTTAATTCAATATTTCTATTCAATAATATATTCTCCTCTCCGCATGCAAGCTCAATTCCAAAAGATTTTACATCCCGGCAAGATTCCTCCAACAGGGAAAAATAAATAAATAAAAAATAAAAAATAAAAATAAAAAACACTAGTCTATCATCCCTACTGCTTCTTGTTCTTGCCTTTAGTTAAATAATCATTAATTTTTCTCTTAGAATGAAAACAATGGATAATTATTTTAATTGCTTAATTCTGGCCTTAGTATATGTGAACATTTTCTCTAAAGAGTGATTTATAGGGTTCTTGTCTTTACTCCTTTGTCTCATGCTATCAATCACAGGCGATAAACTATACAAAGATAATAACTTGTTTTAACACAGATAAATTGGAATACAACATAGGAGAAAGCAAGGAATTATCAAGTGATCTAAACACAATTTTGGTAGCTTAAGAATCCAAATCATTTTCTTACAGTGCCATTTGAAGTAAGATATAGAAGAAGCCCATTAGGTGAAAAGGTGCTGAAAAATATTATTATCTGAGTCACTGTTGAGCGAAGAGCCTTCTCCACAACTGAGTATCCACTGCCATCAAAATGGAACGAAGTGTCTTCATCCTGTGGGCTATGGAAGTTGAAAAGAGAGCTAAAATGTTAACTGAAGATTTGTGTTTTCCCAGTCATTTTTATATAAAATATAAGAAAAGTTAGATCAGTTGTTGCAGGCCCTAGGGAGTATGATTAGAAAGTGTAGAAATAAACTCGAATCTTGATGTTATGAATAACTAAAGGATTCCAGCCAAAGGCCATTTTCATTATAGAATCTCACAATGCATAATTTAGCCTCAGGGAAGGATATATACAAGATAAAATAATTGCTACAACATACAACCTCTTACTTTAAACTTGTCATACATTTATCAAAATGCTTTGCCTAATAGCATTTACAATAAATGTTCTATTAGCCTCTTTTTCTGCAATATAAGATTTCTTTAAAAATCTCATCCAATCAAGCAGCACCCTCTGCTGTTTCTACATGAAATGTTCTGCAAAAGGGAAAACAAACAACTTTCTTTTCCATTCCCTAAACATAAAAACAGCACAGTCTTCACTCCCCTTTCACTCTGTCACACACACAGGAATGGGTAGCAAGCTCAGTGGCTACAGTTTTGGTATGGACTTTTTAATAAGTGTGCTTTACCGTGCTTCTGATCCTTGGAAAGAATAAATGTATATTGCAACAAATTACTGAAAGGCAAACATTCCAAAATACTTTGATTGATTGGCAATCCCCACTTTCACTGGACAAAAAAGATCACAGCCATAGAACTGTATTGAAAAAATAAGTATTAATAAGTGATAAAATTATGTACAATTAAATTATTTGACACCACTAGCACATTCAGATTAACATATTCGGAACTGTAAGTTAATTATCAACAAAGGACTGCAATTTGTCTGAGTTTGTTATTTTTAGCTGCAACAGAAATATATATTCTACATTATTCTAAATCTATTTCAAAAAAGTAAGACAAAATACCTTCCAAAACACCCACTGCACTTGCCATCTCTTTCCATGTAGTTCCAAAGACCAATAGATTTGCCATTCAGTGATGCTTCTCCCATGCACCCTTTAAAATGAGTCACCTTAACAGCAGGTGATTTCTGTAAGAGAAGAAATACTTTATGAATACAATTAATGTTAAGTATTCTGAAAATTATACAGCCAAATTTTTGCTTATTTTCCTTGAACTCTAAATTTGTTAGATATAAGTAATAATAAAAGAACATGGTTTAGCATAACTATTAACAATTACCATTTAAATCCTAATAGATTAGATTTGCAGCAAGTAAAAAAGTGAGATGACTATGTCCTTGACCTACTTATGTACTTATGTTTCTCATTGCATGAACAAAGGCAACCTAAAAGAAGACGTGGAAGAACAAACCAAAAAAAAAAAAAAAAAAAAAGAGTTCAATGGGTAATAGCTATGCATCATACATGCACCCAGAGCCTGTCCTGGTGAATAATTTATGCAGAATTTTCCAGGCAAAACTAAATCCAGAATTCTAAAGAACTTCCTTACAATGTCTTTGCTTTAGGTTCAGAGTACCTAGCATTTCTTGATAAGTAAACAACTCATGCAATTATTGCTGAGACAAAGGTGTGTCTCAAACATCATAAAAATAACATATAACAGAATACTGATTTCAGAACTGAACCTTAATTTGCCCCCCAAGTCCTCCAATAAACATCAGTGTTGATTTGTTAACATCTAGTATGCTGGCTGTCCCAGGAGAGGTTCCAGATTTAGATGAAGACTTCTGATTGGAGTTCATTTCCTCTATGCTGAGTGTACCTGTTTTTCCAAACCTGACAATTCAAAACAATAAATAATTTTAGAAATTGCCAAGTTTAATCCACACATGCTATCAACTTGTCTCTTTAAGAATAAGAAGCATCTTGTAACTGGAAAACTCAGTAGATGGTTTGTGTGGTTTATGATGAGTTCATTCACTAAGTAGATAGACATTTCTATAATACAGCAATAGCATTTAAAAAACAAAAGAAATCCTAATTTCAGTTTCCACTGAACTTATTTCTGATTGTCTTTTTAGACCTCCAATAATTATGCCATTCACACTTTAATTACCTGGTTGCATGTATTCTGTGCCATTTGTTGTTGTCAATTTGAAGGTCAGGGTATTCCACTCTTGTTGATCCAGAGCCCAAATCCCAAAGAAGAGCTACCTTACCACGTCGCATCTCCACTGCAAGGAAGTCTGTCTGAAAAACAGCAATGTTTATTTTAATACTTCATATTGAACATGCTGTTTCTATTCTATATATTTAATTTTAACATGTAACATCGAAAAAAACTCCAGATTCATGCCCCCACATCCTTGGAGTTTACTTTTAGTGAAATCAAGCCCAGCGAAAGAAAAACCTTTAACAAAACCAAAAAACTCAGCTTATAAACAAGCAGTTGAATCTTTTCTTTATAGATATATAAAGATGTGATAGTGTTTACATGCCAACATATAAATATGCACTTATTTCTGAGCATATGCAAAGTGACCTACCAGTCTGTGAAAAAGTATTATCACATGACAGTGTGCCACAAGGAGGTAACAGCTGTGCATTTATTAGAATTAGAGAGGGAAGGAAGATGAAAGTAATGTGACACTAAACTGTCATGCTCTTTTTCAACTGAGTGAATGCACTGTGCTCATGAGGGCCAAATTCAGTCCTTTCTCTGTGATAAGAGACAAAATGCTTGATGTACTTCAGCATGCTATATGAAAACATCACACTGGGTGTCACACTCTGTGAGGTTAATATGGAGAATGGGAAAAGGTGGAGACTTGTGACATGGCCAAGATGCAATACTAACAAATCAAGTGCTTTTATTCTCTGCCTTTGAGGACCATGGAATCAATCAAAGGCACAAAAATACTTCCACCCCTACTGACCACTTTTGTCTACAAGCAGCCATATTTGGGTGCTTGGTTTGAATTCAAGTAGGAAAAAAACATATATATGGCCATTTAAAGTATTTGATTAATATCACCTCTGGTGAACGTACATCAGAAACTTACCTTTCCATTGCTACCCAGGTAGAAAAGGAGGTTATCTGGTTCAGTAGTTTTCACATTAAGGGTTAGGGTGTTGTAATTTGTAGATGAAATCTGGGGTTGGTAGGCACGAATGCAATCTCTGTCTGCTGATACTGCAACTTTAATCTGTGGGGAAAAGAGGAAATGGAATCCAAACAAGCTTCAGTGTACACAGCATATATTTCTGGAATACGTACTTAGCTTTTGACCAACCAATAAAAGCAATTTGTTGAGATACTTTGATGTGACTTAAGTATAGCTATTGGGGTTAGATCTTGGTAGTCTCCTAGGTATCACTTGGAAAGAGAGATTCCCAGATAGAAAAGAAAGAAATGTTTCATAATTCACTCATCCAGTTATGAAATTTGAAGCCAATAGATCAAACTATTCAAATACCTCATAAAATAACAATAAATCTTTGGTCAAAAGCTCATAATCAAGAAAGCCAATGTAATTTCACAAAATAAAGACAGAGAAATTCTTAAAGAATTTCTGTGTTAAAAGTGAAAGTGAAGCCAGTTAAGTGATGATACTTACAGATGCTGCCTGCTTCCGGGCTTGGCTGATGAGCTCTTTAATTTCAGACAAATTTCTGCTGAGGTTCTCTTCCAGCATTTTCAGAGGTTTCAGCTTATTAAGTAAAAGACTTGCTTGTGCTTTGACCTCTTTAACTTGTTTTTCAGCTGTGATTGCTGGCAAAACATAAATGAAATGTTGAGGCAGGTTGAAAGAGAAACGCTAAAACATTTAATTGCTAAAATAGTTAACTTATTTCTGATCATTTTGTTTTCAGCAATGTGAAACATCAGTAAGGAATGTGAGTACTTAAAGGCATCCCACAAGACTCCTCTAGAGGTCTTTTAAAAAGTTAGCCCAGTTTTATTGAATTGGGATGAAACTTTCAGTCCATCAGACTTATATTTAATGCCTATTAAACTTTAATATTAGTACTGCTTCCCCAAGCAGTGACATTTCTACAGAGTAATGAAGCAGCAAACTTACCAGCTTTTGATGAATCAGTTATAAGTTCACTAGTTTTCCTCAACGTGTCATTAACTCGGGACAATGTAGATGAAGTATTCAGGAGCTTTTGATTGAAATCCCCAAAGTGGCTTAAACCCACCACGGTGCTGGTGTTTGCAGACACAGCTAGCTCTTTCACTTCGAGCACATATTTCCTTGTATCTGAAAGAAAGTGGCAGTTCACAGATTAAAAAATAAAATCACAGCTTTCGTAAATACTTGATAGCAATAAATTCCTGGCCTGCTTCATAACAACACAGTTATAGCCATAATCAAAACATTAGAAATGCTGTCAGTTACATTCCTTTTAAACTAAGAGTTATATTTTCATCTCTTTGTTTACATCGGTTTGTAAGGGGAGCTCCAAACCAAGACCTACTGATACCTAATTTTGCGTAGCCGTTGAATGCCCTGTGGCTTAGAGAGTGAGAACTTCACCTTCTGTGAAACCGGAAGGCCAGAGGTAAGCTGGTGCAAACTCCTCTTGCCCAGTTAGTAAGGTCGAAAACGTCCATGGCTATGGCCCTGAACTAAAAACATGGTAAATGCTCCCATGCTGGTGAAGATATGGATATAGCTATAGATGTAAATGTCTGTTCATACATGTGTACACACACATATAATAATATATTACTCAAAATATATATACATAATAGAATATATAACAATTTCAATTAAGGCTAGTCACTTTAGATTCTCAAGTATTTTGATAAAAAGATTAATTAAACCAAGTTTTGAACTCTGGATTTTTTTTTTATTATTATTATTATTTTTATTTTTTTTGTGATCAGCTCCGAAAACGATGTAGACACAGAATGATGTGATGGAGAACTTCATTCTGTCTATTCCAACAGGGAGATTATCTGAATACATCAAGCTTCCTGCTTTTAAGTTCCCTGAATGAGTGCTGGCACCCCAAGTCACTAGTCTGAGACTCACTTTTTGCATCCTGCAGAAAGCTGGCAAGGCAGAAGGCCTATTACACCCATTGTTTTTGGATATGAGCACGTATTAAGTGAGCATACTGCTCTAATTCTCAGCCTGCCCCTTACAGTCCCCGTGCCAGCAATAGTGGGAAGATGCTGCAACTGGCACTGAAGGCCTGATTTAGGTCTGCAGGGATCCTTCCTCATTACCACTACCCTAGGCAGAGGGCAATACCATCATTAATCTCTGTCCAGATAAAAAACAGAAAACTTCAAGAAATAAAACAACAAATTTAAATCAAACAACATTAAGCTATGAGTTAAGGATGGCTGTTCTATGATTTTAATGATGCCTTCATTTTTAATGTATAGCTTTATTTCAGATAGCATTCTGCAATTAATGTCCACTGTAACTTTGTCACTAATATCACCCTTTAGTGTGAGTCAAGAGCCTGAGCAATAAAAAGGGTATTTTGAAGCTTTGGACTTAGTGTTCTAAGATAGAACACTAAGCTCTAAGGAGATACAGTAAAACCCAACAACCCATGCAGGAGGCCTTTAGGAGTGTTCATTTACCTTAAAAAAAAAATAAAAAAAAATAAATAAATAAAGTTGGTAAAGTATATCAGACCCTCCCCTTCGCAAGATGAAAGACATTTTCTTTACTAGCTTCTATGAAGCTCTAGGTCTTCTCTTTATCCAAAATAATGACTTTTTTTAAAGGGATTTTTTGGTTTTGTATTGGAAAAACACCAAAAGAACATTTCATCAGCTAAATGAAGTGAGCAGTTACAACTAGACAACATTTGGATGCACATAATAAGACTCGTAGCACGGTGGAAATGATTTTGAAGCAAGCTATCAAAAGAAAGAAAAACATCACAGTTTCATATAAAGTTTCTCTCCATGTGGGATCAAATATCCTAGGATCTCATTCTCTTCTCATACTAGTGTAATTCCATTGCTTTCAGATCTCCTCCTGATTTACAGCAGTGTGAAATGGGAATCAGACTACAGACCCCATAACATAACTAAGTTATGTTTTATGGCTACTAAAAATGGAAAATATTCCTTGTAAGGCAGGAAGCTAAATGAGTCTCCAGTCTAGTTTGTTGCTAGGTTTTTCCCATCAGGTGATGAACAGGATTTTATTATGATTGTACTAGACCTTTCTGTAATAAGAAGACTGTCAATACCGATTTCACTTACCATTAGGCAATGCTTTCAGTGTCATCAGGGAATCATTAAGCTGTTTGACAATTTTAATAGCATTTTCCTGAATCTTTTCTACCTTTTTGTTCAATCCATTCAATTCAAACACAAGGCCTGTTGGAAGAAATAATTGTGACTTTTCTGTGCATAAACAAATACCATACAGTGCACATAAAACCTACATACAACGATAATAAGCATTTGGTTACTTAATCAAATAAAACTTTGTTTTCTTCAACTGAAAGGGTGTTTTAAAAACATTAACCTAAAATTAATGAAGTATGCCCAGATAAACTCCTGTGGGCACTGTTCTATGCAAAGCTATTTTTTGGACAATTCCATCAGACTGAAATGGTAGAAACACAGTCAGGGAGAAAGCTATAAATTAAAATGATTCCAAGATGGCGAACCCTTATGATTTCTATTATGTTCTTGACTTTTTTTGAAATATGACAGTAGCAATTGAAAGGAAGAGTAGTGTCTTTCTTTTTTCTTATTTGTGAGTTGTTTGCAGAATCCTTTCACTAATAATGAAAATATGTAGAACAGAATGAACAAAAAGGTGTGCATTCTGTCCATCTGAATTACATAATTTTTTAAAAGCCACTGATATGCAAAGCAAAAAACATTTTACAGTTACTGTTTATCTCTGTGAAACATGCATCTTCTGTCCAGTTTTGTCCACAACTTCCCTTGGGCCAGATGCTGCTCCTAAGCAAAGTCTCAGAGTTCAAAATGGTTTTGAACTTGCATGGTGTGAACTAAAAAGCTTTGCTGATCTTTTTGGAGTAATAACAAACTAAAAGGATTTCAGAATTTATAGCAGGACTCTGAGCCAAAAGGCACTTCTTTTACAAACAGACAGAAAAAAATTCAGCTTGTTATTGTATTTCAGCTGTGTGGAAGGATGAAGAAAAAAATGTTATTTAGATATATTGTCCTACATACTGGTAGGATACATCCTACTTATGTAATCCATGATCTATTATATCAAATTGGATGAATGCATTTCTTCAAGAATTACATTTGTCCTTTATCTGCTGCACAGTCCCTAATGACTTAATTCATAGCATTCAGGAAAAAAAAAAAAAAAAAAAAAAAAAAAAAAAAAAAGATTTAAAGAAAGCATTACTTGGAGAGAAATGAGGTATATTAAAGGTCAATTTTTTTAAGTGTTTACTTAACTACATTCTTACCAAAAAAAGTAAAATACTTGATTCCTGAACACAAGATTAATCTCAATTGTATAAAAATGCATGCATATTCATATGCAATATTGTAACTTACCTTATGCTCACTTAAAAACATAAAATAAGATAAAATAAATCCATCATAAGCAGGATATGGAAAAAGAAATAGAAGCAGAAATGTGAACTCTAAAGAACTGACCATTACTTTTTTTCTTCAGATTTTTTGCTTCATTTTGAAATTTGGAGCTAAGCAGTAGAGCTTCTTTTCCAAGAAGACTGAGCGACTCCTCTGGCTGAAGAAGAAAGAAAAATAACCTAAAAAAGTTGCCAGAAGTCCAACTGAAAACATTTAAGTATCTTTGGATGTCTACTGCAAGTTACTGAACATTCTCACTATTTAGGTGACATTCTATTTATTATTTTATAAAGCATAAATAAAAATAATCCAAGTTGTAACCTTTTGTCCACAAGTGTGACACAATCTCTTTGAGTCACTTAAAAAAAGAAGACTGAAACAAAACTTATCAAATTCTAGTTTGAACAGTGTTACTGATTCACTGTTGCCTTTTGGAACATCAGAAATTTTAGTTCCAGTTCTAAGTCAAAATTTTCTTTACTGAGCCCTTTTAAGTGAAATATTTGAAAATACCAGTCTTTAAAGTGTTCTTTTAACCCATTTCTCCATTCAGAAAATCTGGAAAAGTACCTCCAAGGACTCATGTTGCGTGAAGTTTTAATAAGACAGTGTGATATAACACACAAGCTCACAAAGCAATTCCATTTTGATCCCTATTTTGATCAATTTTGATCCCTATCACATAAATGCATTATAACATATTTGTTATGTTGGCAGGAATAATGTGCATGATACATGTAAAATGTAGCTGATTCTTTCCTTGGGTTTACAATCATGAAACATGCAAAGAGATAAAAGGGGGGGATAGAACAACATGAAAGTAATAGTAACTGTTTAGGTAACTAAACTGGTCAGGTCTTATTAATCTACTGTTTTAATATCAACCTGATACTTTTGCAAGGCAGAAAAATGGCAGATGAGACAAAAATAATGAGGTGTTCTTAAATAGGCAAAACAGTTGTGGTTGGGAATATCTAGATAGAAGTGGCATAGGGATAGGTCAAACAAAAAGATGGCTAAATAATTCTGAAGGTAGAAGGGAGCACTAGAGGACTGGCAACTTAAGTCATACAGGGATGCATGTCAGATGACTAAATACACAGAGCCAAATCCAGTCCAGCTAAACATGCATTAGATGTAAAAATCACAGCAAAAATAGTACTGTGGCACAGAGGAAAGCAAGATAAACAGAACATGAAACCTGGTACCACTGCTGCCTTGGAGTGCAGGTTCAGGATAGAGTATACACTACCCAGCAGAGAAAAGGCTGCCTCCATCAAGAAGACCCAGATTCCAGCAGGTTTGAAACATAAGAACCAATATTCCAAAATGGTAGGGAAGTTAATTAAGATACTAATATCAATACTTACCAAATCCAGAGGGCCATTCAGAATTCTAGATGCATCATCTGCCAGACTCTCTGTTCTTTCAATCACACTTCTAACATTGGAGTGTGTGTAGATGGCAGCAGTTGCATTCAGAGTCACATTCCTTATTTTAGAGAGGCCACTAAACAGGAGATTAACAAATAATTCTCCTTTTATGACTCAAGCAATACAAGCAACAAGTTCTATGTCCTCAGTTACAACATACACATCTTTCTAGAATACATGATGCACTTTGAAAAAATGAATGTACCCATGGGTCACATGAGGACTTTCATTACAGTTCAATATTTTGAACCAAAAAATCAGTTCCAACTCACCTAAAAACCTAAAGTAATTTATTTTTTTTATTATTATTTGTTGTTTATGGTGAGTTTTTCAATTTATAAAGCCACTTAGCCATTTTGCATGAAGAACAAATCACATCGCCTAAACATAACATAAAAGAAACACATTCCTAGCTGGTGCTCAAAAGCAGCAAAGCAAAATACAGAATCAAGTAGGAAATATGAACATCTGAAAGCTATTCCATATCAAATTTTGTTTTATTGGATTTGTCTGGCTGCAGCAAAATCATCAGAGTTGCTCAGTGTTACTCAAAGCAAAGTCTTCTGTCCTTGAACTTAAAATACATGTCAATTTTCCAGTGTTATATGAGTTAATTTTTTAAACACACGTCTGCTGATTTTATAAGACAAAGTAGCAAGAGTCCTAGAAGCATTCCTGGGACAAAGTATTCCCATTGAAATAACTCAAATAACTTCCCAACTTGAAAATTCTAAGGGTGCATTTGAGTTCATTTGGGATTGCAACCCACTCATTTCTGCAATATGCTTTGATAGCAACAATAATGCAGGCATAGCAAGAATAGCTTCTTGATGAGATTCAGTGATATATTCTCAAAGAAGTATTCATACACAGACCACAAGCTTTTCAAGTCATGCCATGATATATTCACTGGGCACTTAATAACTCGCTAGTTACTGCATAAGTCAGCCACATGAAATTCAAGTCTTGTCAACCCCCTCTGTATCATTTCAAGATACTGTGTGCTACCTTGAAGGTGAAAAGCAATGAAATGAAATAATGAATAAAAACCGATTGTTCCCTTAGTGGATTAAGCTCCTACTACCTATTTAAATTAAATCTGACAATATTGTAAATAAAGCCTCTCAGTTTCATCCTTCTCGAGTCTGTTACCTCTCTAGTGCATCTGCAAGACTTTGGAACTGGGCAGCATGATCCTCAGCTCTGTATACCAGGTCAAGCACTCCTCTCACGGACATCTGCATCACCAGTTCATCCACATGGTGTCGCAAGTTGGTACTCCATAGAACTAGCCCATCCTGGTGGACCTCCAGGTTCTGTACAACAAAATGGTTTCTTATTTTTTTTCCAATTACAAAATCCACTTGACAGTGTCTAAGAGGATGTTAAAACTTAAGAACTTACAGATGTAGAGTTCTTTACATCTTGGACAAGAGCAGCAGCAACATTCACTAGGACCCTTCCTTCTTTAATAAGCATGGTTGAGACTTCTTTACCTTCCTTTATATTCAGCTTTTTTTCCTATAGTATAAAACAATTGTTTCAGAGTAGTTTATAAGTTAACTAGTGCAGGTAAGTTCATATATTATATAATCTTTTCATTTGTTTTCAAACAAGGGTCAGGTTTATTTTGAGTTTTTAAGATATTACACAGATTAACATGTTTAAATGTGTACAGTTTTATGAAAGTCTAAAAAGCAACTTATAAACACAATTTCAAAATTGATATTTCTTGTGTAACAATACAGATTGTCCAGTCTTACATTTAATTCTCCCAGGTTGCTAGAGATAAGAGGAAACAAGCGATTGGTCTCATTGATGTTAGCCAGTGCCTCATTCACCAGATCCTGGGCATCTTGGAGTCTGCTGTTGTGCTTTAATAAGAGCTGGCTTGCATTCTTTTTCAGCTCAGCAAGTTCCTGCTGGGGTCTAAGATACTCCTTTTGAACCTGGAGCAACAAATTTTCTGCAGCTCTGGCAAAGAGAGGAAGTAAAAAATAAATACATTGGAAAGGAGGGATTTAGGCCTGGCTTTCTTGAGGACAAAAGGAGATATCCAAAATTAATGTAAATGCACCTTCTTATAATAGTCTGCAATTTTTCCTTTAATAGTAGGCATACACACTCTAGGTTAGTTACTTGTCTTAGCACACAAAAAGATGATTGTTTGGGGGAGAAGGAGAGGAATACAGTTCAACTTTGTACGTGGTGATTAGAGGAGTAAGGGGTTAGTATAAATGACATTTGTTTGGACTTATGTGGGATATGCTTCACATCAAAACCTCTGAGAAGCATCCATCTGGGACTTTTATATGTCTTAATTGTAGTAATAAATATTGTGAATGTAGGATCAAATCATCAATTATGAGTAGTGACACTGGAAAGAAACAACTAACCAGAACTGAAAGATACACATGCAAGAGTCCTGAAAGTTTTAAATATCAAATAAAAATAAATGGCATTATTAGAATAACTCCTGAAACAAGCCATCTCTGTACTTATCCTTTGAAATCAGTAAGAGATGTTATCTGGGTAATACCAAATCTCCCCATATTTAGACAGTTGTTAATCTCTTCCACTGGTTTATTTGGGAATATTTGCATATCCATTTGAACACTGAAGAAGTTGAACTGAAAATGATCCTGAAAGTCTATTCCTCTGTTTCTTTTTTTCTGCACATATGCTGCACACATTAACTCCTGTAAGTGACATTTTGTTTTGTGACATTTACTTGGTCCCTTTTAATCTGTTTTCAAATCATATTGATCTTTAGCCAAAGTAGAAGCAGCATAGTTGATATCACGATACATTCTATCTTTTGTATTGAATAGCAGATGTGCTTTTGCATTGATTTCTATTAAAACTAGTAATACAGACTCCTCAAACTCAGAAGCTATAAACTTAAAAAGAGTTACAAGAATTAAAGTATTTTACAAGAAAGTTGTGGCTTCTATTCAATATACACTAAAAAGGTTATATTCCAAATGGCTTGGAAACTCTGCCATACATGGCAAACGTGAGGAGACTTCAGTTATGAATGTTGCTTAACAGTATGTCACCACAAGTTCAATCCACTGTAAGCCATGTGGTAACTTCTGCATTCCAAAAAAATGCTGCTTATTTAAATCAGTTTTGAATTTACAGCTGCACTGCATGATAAATTCTGCAGAGCCAACTATCTAATAAATCTTATTAACTCTCTCCTTCATTCTGTCAAAGGACTTACCAGAGAACTTTCAGGAATTTCAACAGAGTATGTAATTGAAAAACTTAATTTATGAATGTCTTGTATAACAGCTCAAGCTGATGCTGAAAGTCAGAACATTCTCTTAATATGCAACAGGAGATTGAGACATTTTACTAAGTGGGGAGAAAAAAGAAAAAAAAAAGAAAAAAAAAAAAGCTATTCTAATTCCTAATACATATAAGTTCCTAATAAATATAAGAATAAACAGTATATTCCCGTGCCATTTTCATGTCCATTTAGCTGCTGTACAGCTTAATATTCAATACAAAGAAAAGCACAGGATTCTGTCAAAAAAAAAAAAAAATCAGATATCCTTCAGCAAAAACATTCTGTTCTGCCTAATCTAAAGGATTTAATCAAGAAAAGTCAAATTTTCAGAAATATTCCTGGTCTACATCTTTGTCCCTTGAAGCCACTACTACTATTCTTACAGTGTCAGTGGAAGCTAGACTTGGGGAATATTTCATATTTCTGAAGTTGGAACAAAATTTATGCTGACTGTGGGAATAGCCAATGTTTTATATTGCCAAGTCTGGCAATAAACACCAATAAGTAATGAATTCAAAAGCCATTTAAAAATAGTTTTTAATTGCAGGCAAATCAAGATAACAAATACAAATTCTAAACAGTGGCACATAATGCTGAGGTTTGGTTTGGCTTCATTTCATTTGCAAATCTAGTTGATACATATTCCATTGACAATCTATTATCGTGTCCTTCAGTAGATCTGACAACTCTTGGGTTGCAACTGACAAACTGTTCTACCTTGTCTCCTAGCCATAAGGAGATATGTATTAGGGCCAGATCTGAATTAATTGAAATCAGGAAGTCTTTCACTTACTGAAATGCGTCTTTGTATCACAACCAAATGAACAGGCTTTGGCTATATTATAGCATGCGAGATGCAGAAATATCTTCAAATAATGTAACTCCAAATTCCAAGTTTGTATAGCTCCAGCAAGGCTATCATAGCACAGCCTATTATTATGGCACAACATTTCTCCAGATCTCTCTCAGAGAAGCAGTATTGCATAGTACAGACATATGTGAAACAAAGTTTCCAGTAGAATAGGCTTACTTTAGTAGATTCGTAGCATTATAGTGCTGTTGATCATAATCTTTCTTGCGCAGTGTATCCAGCTGGGCAGAAATATCATCCTGAAGGCTCTGAGATGTAGCATTTGGCAGTGGGACATCCAAGCCCAGCGTTTCATTTAGCGATGTTGCAACTTCAGCAAGTACTAAATAAGAGAATAAACAACTTAGTCATACCACTAATAGAAGAGTATGTGAAATTCCTGCACAAATTGCAGCATTTCTCTGCAAATAAATAATGCTTTAAAAAGTTACAAAGGAGATACCTTTGTAAATTGTGCAAAGAAATGGTGATATCTTAAAAGCAGAATACCTTTGATGGCTTTATGTACCGTGTCAATAAACCCAATCAGTTCTTTACTTTTATTCCTGGTTTCTTGCGTCATTGTGTTAAGCTGCCAAGCTTTTTTCAGAATTCTAGATGACTGGAATAAAATCAGAGATAATCTTTGACAGTTCTGTTAAAACACTATCAATTTTAATGACAATTGTTTACAGTTTTTACATTTTTTTCCAATATTGAGAATAATTTCTGAGAGGAAATTATTTTTTTTTAATAAGGCACACCTATCTGAGTCAAAAAACTGACACTTCGATGCTTGCAGATGCCTGCAACTTAATTATTTTGGAAGTTCCAGCCTTTGATATCAGTGAAGAATTGTTTTATCAATTACTTTTTACATATAATTTACATAATTACCAAAGCTATTTCTTTTAACATAATAGACACCGCGTACTTTTAAAGACAATTACTCTTAGCACAACAACATGGCTAGTGCAAGCACCTAGTTATATTAGTCACACATGCTCGGCAAACTATAGGTACACTTGGTGATCAAATCAGAACTAATGGAAAAATGATTATTGGCAATTTTCTATCTAAAACATTTCTGGTGTTAAAATGGAAAAAATAACATAAACGTTGGATTTTCAGCAGATTTGTTTCTCGGAAATGATTTAAGGCCTTAAAGCCAAAGAACTTTTCTTCTCACTGGTTCCAGCACGTGGAGCTAATTTAAAATTATGTCACTGCTGAATATTTATAGCATTGTGCTTAAAATAATCAAAAAGCTACTGAGCTTCAAAAGAAACAAGGTAAATCTCCTGTACAATATCATAAAACACTGTAGTCTGCTGAAGAATTCCACAGGTCAGTTATCTTCTTTCCCCAGAAAGACCACAGAATGGACAGAATTCTTTCACTGAATTCTATCAACTTAAAAAATTGTGTGCGTATATATATATATATATATATATATATATATATATATGTACGTCCAAGCAACACTCTGGCATTTATATGCAATGCTATGAATGCTATGAAACCTCAAAAGATTTCTCCACAAAAGCTAAGAATAAAGATGCCAGCACCTACCTCTTCAGGCAACTGAGCAAAACCTCCCAATAAACTCAGAAGACTTTCTTTTGCTGTAGCTAATGAGTAAGTTGGATCTTCTCTAGAAACAACAGACCCCTATAAGAAACAACACACTGTAATTTAAAGACTTCATTGTGTGTCCAGAAAATTTATGCGATGAAAATAACTATGCACACCATTTAAGCTATTTTTATATTCTTTAAATGACAGATTTGCAAGACACTTGAGACGACAAAATAGTTACATACATATAGTTAATGCAACAAAGTGTGTAATTTCTTTAGATAAGGAAACAAATTTCTAGATCCAGCAGTCTCACTTTCAATCAAGTAATAAGAGCGAAGCATAATGTTCTGCTTTCCTCATTCTCCACTTCACCACAGTCTGAGCTGTCCAAATAAGCTACTTCGAGAACTTCAAAGGCCCATCAAATTAAATGTTTCCATCCAGTCCCACAGCTGCTACAGTTCCCACAGCTTGTCAAAACAGCTGCATTTACTGTACATCTGTGAGGATGGCCCTGGAGCTGTGTTTCAATGTCAAATGCAGTGCATGGCACTCAGAAGGTCAAGATTTTTGGCACTCCATTAACACAAGCAGCCCTGCCCTGTGGATCCTCTCATTGATAACAGTCTGTATTTGACTTCAAGGCCACCTCAGAACTTCTCTATATGGAAATAAATAGGCCATTGTACCCAATTTTATCATATTTGATACAGTCAAGGCCTGCAACTTCTGCAATTCTGCACTTCTCTACAGATGCGAAGCAATGTAAGGAATCTCTTACAAGAAGTCTGGGAAAAGTTGGGTTTAGATTTCAGATCTTTCAGAGCCAACCATTGTAAACATCACAAGTATCATTTTGCCCAACTTTTTAAAGGAATATGTAGGATAATCAGATAGCCTTATGTCAAATGGAAAATTCGAAGTCTTTTCCTCAGGGTGAGGATAAAATAATTGAGATAAATTGCAGGAGAAGCTGAAGTTCTTGAGGTGCCCAGTATAAAGCATGGTGATATTTTTTTAAAAGCTGAGTTCAAAAACCCAGAATTGGACAGCAAATATGTCCAGGCATGTAAAGCAGAAGGCTTTAACTAGACAAACAGAATTCTTGATGTCCTCAGATGGATTAGAGGTACAGATGCAATAAGGAGTAGACGGTCTGATAACTTTCTCATTACTGAAAGACCCACACCTAGAAAAGAAGACCCACACCTGCATAGTAAAAAAGGAATACATGAGTGCCTGAGCAACCAGCATGTGGCAAAGATGCAATACAACGGAGCGGACAGCCCTTCAGAGAATACTTGTAATTCACATAAATAAACCTAGGGATTTTCCAGCTTCCAGGTACAGTTACTTTTGTACAAGTCAAAAAGTAAAGGAAATCTTCCACGAGCCAGAAGGATGGGAATACCTGCTTCCAAAACC
Source organism: Oxyura jamaicensis (assembly GCF_011077185.1). Classification (NCBI taxonomy): domain Eukaryota; kingdom Metazoa; phylum Chordata; class Aves; order Anseriformes; family Anatidae; genus Oxyura; species Oxyura jamaicensis. The sequence goes on from NC_048894.1 coordinate 107,713,557, forward strand.
AAAAAATTATGAGACTACCAACTTATCCTCAAGACTAAATTGCTCAAAGAACATTATGGCTTTACATAAACAAAATAAAGTCACAAGAGGTATAGTATCAGTTTTAGATCCCCTAAATAGTGCAAGAGAGTGACAGCTGGTTTTAATTTGTTTTTAATACAAAAAGGTATGTATTAAACAAGAAATTTGAACTGCTTTTGTTTTTACATATGATTTGGCTGTTCTATAACTGAAGTGCTAAATAGATGTTACATATTGAATAATGTTTATGCTCCCAGAAGATGATGCTTCTATACAAATACAAAACAGTTAGAGAAAGCAAGTGAATTGTATCCTTAAAGTATTACAATAATTTGGTATGCTTATGCCTTCATGGCATAAAGGAAGGGAAGCATAACTGAAGTTTTGTAACTAAAACATTAGCATCTAAAACTAGAGGATAAGACTACCTCTGCTGATACATAAACATGTTATTTAACCCAGCTTGCCTTCAGATGTTGTAATTATTAATATTTGAAGCGCAATAATCAGAATTCAGCCTGCCTCACATTTTAAATAGATGAAATTTTAATGCAAATTAAGAATTTGCAAAATCTATCAGCACAAGAAGTCTTATGTTATTCTGATTTTGCTGTGATATAGTGGAATAGAAAGAGAGTATTTTTTCTTCTGTTTTAGAGCTTCTTTTGCTTGAGTTACTGTTAGCAGATTCTTATCAATAAATATGCTTATTTCAGTAGTCATGAAGTAGGGAATAGTTCTGTTTACCTCTGGCTGTATGCAGATACCACATTCACCTATAGTAACCGAACCTCTAAGACCATAGAATGTGGTATTTCATGCTTTGCTTAAGGCAGCAGAAAAACTGGGAGAAAAACCTGTCACAAGAAGTCTGAAAGTGTCCAAAATAAATATTCTACCTGGCTTTTGTCTTCTGAGATGACAGTACGGAGGAAGACACTTGGACTGCCACATAACTATAGGGAAAGCAAATGGCTGCATCCAAGAAACCCTGTGTAATGGGGAAGCAGCCTGCCAGAATCTTTCTTCCCCAGGAATCTGAGGGAACAGTCTTGGCAGCTCTTTAGCCAAGGGACCAAAAAGGGACCTGGCCAGGTGTTTATTTCATTGTTGAAAACTATGCTGCTGACTTTCAGTAAATCTGGGCCAATACTAAAGATCCACATAATCCAGGTGAAACGTACATATTAGCACATTCAACAATCATAGGGATGATTGAAAATTTTATTCAGGCATTTATTTAAATGCTAGTACAGCAAATGAAAAGAAAGAAATGCAGGGATCTAAAGGGCTTAAGATGTATTTCTGTAACAAATGCAAAGGTCTTAATCTGGTATGTCACTTACAGACACACATATTAAAGCCATGAACTTCAGGAGGACTTCATTTAAATTAATGGATCATGTGAGTGGCTGCAAGTTTTGTTTTAAAGGTGTGACTAAATATTTCTACTATTTGTGTGTTTGTATTACCTTCAGATGTTTTGTTGCATTCTCCAGCTCTGACAATATCCCATAGGGCACACGGGCAACACCAGTGAGGTTCACTGAAAGTATGGCTTTGTTGAGATTATCCAAATTACTTAGCAAAACTCCTGTGCAGTTGTCATCACAAGCTAAAGAAACAATTTCAGAAAAGGGAAGCAATATTAGTGTTAAAAAAAAAAAAATAATGGTGTCATTATTTTTGTTGTTGTTTACACAGTATGTGCCTTTACTGATTGTGTTAAAATGGATATAATTCAATAGTTTTGAACATCCAGGTTAGTAGTATTGCCCTTCTACACCTGCCCCAGAAGTGGACCTATTCCAGACATAATCTCCTTATGTTAGCACATTCAAGCCACATTGATCCTGCTGGCTACTGAGCTGCTTGTTATATTATATGGATACTGCATCTATTTAGCTGTACTGCTGTAAATACAGAGTGATGCCATTAACATTCACCAAACAGATTCTGAAGACAAGGAATCCAAGCCCAAGTGGTGAAATTACATTTATTCCCTGTTTCTTTTTTTCACGTGTATAAAGCAGTATTTGAGTTTTTCCTGTTTATTATAAAAGCAGATTACCATATTTGCTGGGTAATTCTGCTATCCACTGTCTAATACAGAACTTAAATTTGTTTGTACTACCTCCGCCAATTTAAGGATTAAGTGCTTTATTTAACTGATATTATGGTTTGTACTGAGGTTTCCTCTGTGTTCACAGAATCACAGAATGGCTGAGGTTCGAAGGGGCCTCTACATGTTGTCTATGTAGTTCAACACCCTCCTGCTTTATAGAGATACTAAGGTTCTTAAAATTCCTTTTCTTTCACAGAAATAATAGCACTTGACAGAAAAATACTCAAGGAATAATCATGTGCAGGTAGGTAGCACTGGAACAGACCATTGAGAAAGTAAACACGTTCACCTACAAATACACTCTTCTTCCACAAGAAGATGCCTCGCTTCACACTCATCACAGAGCTGTCCTGTCACTCCCTGCTTACAGAGGCACTTGCCAGTAACACGATCACAATTAATGTGAACAGAGCCACTTGGATTGCATCGACACGGATGGCAGCTGCCTCCAGGCAGCTGAGGATCGCCGTAATAGCCGAGGGAACACCTACAATGGGAGGGATGGGACACTGAACATCAGAGGGGATCATCATAAAATCAGATGTTATATTTATCTTTAGTCACTGATAAATTTTTAATTAACAGTTGCCTAATAGTAACTAACAAGTCACTCTAAGTCCTTGCGCGCATATTCATATGCTTATTTATAAACACTAAATTATCAATTCCAGATATAAATACAGCTTTTATTAATCAAAATTGTCCTTGAAGTTTGGGGATAAGTGGGAACAATGTGTACAACTCACTTTTCACAATATTGTCCTTCATATCCTGGGAGACAAGCATCACAGTGGTAATCTTGGACACCTTTTAGAACACAAGTGGGACTAAAACTGGAGGAAGGAAAAACAAATACCTACTAGCACATAAATGGGAAAACATACAATGACAGAGAACTCTTTCAGCCACAGGTCAAATTTTGTAAGCAACAGCATCAGTCACTCAATACGATGCAATGGGCTAGAAAGAGTGCTTTAAATTTAGAAGTTTGCTTTCCTGATGCAAATCCATTACTGTATAATATGTTAAAGCATCTTATGACCTTCATTTTGAAAGATAAGACAATGAAAAACAGAGGCTGCATAAACAAATTGAAAGAGACCTTTCATGAGTCATTTAATACTAGTGACCTCTCCCACTTCACCCTCCCCAGAGGGGCAGAGAATTTAGGCTTCTTGTGTGCCAGAATAGAAGCTCCCAGCTACCTCCTGTTCCAACAGGAAAGTTCTGGTGACCATCATCACCTTAAGGATGTACCCAATTTCAAGTAAACCTTGTCTGTAGGAGCCATTTCCTACCTCTGTTTAGCCCTCTGCATGGCCACTGATAAGCACCCTGAGCACAGAGGAGGTTTCAGATTTTCTGTACTAATAGAGCCCTCTGCCAAAAACATTCCAAATAAATCAGCACCTTGATTTAAATCCATTATTTCATCACCATTTTACAGATGAGAAAAGGCAAGGGAGCGGAATGATATGGCTATAGTATTTATCACACTGACACTTGCATGAGAACATTGGAGTTGCCCCACTCATGCTCTGATTCAATTATCCTAAAGGAAAAGTGCTTTTTAAGCTTCTAGATAAAAAGCACCTTGCAAAATGTTTTGATTTTAAAAATAACTTTAACTGTTCGTCTACCAAACAAACAGATGTGTACATTTCAAAAAAAAAAAAAAAAATAGTACCTGTTTTTCTCCTAGGACTCATTTCATGAAACGTTTCTGAACGTTTCAGATGGCCAAAATCTTCATAAGTACAGAAGCATTGTTTTCAGAATGATGGAATGGAACCACTTTTGAAACTAAAATGTGTCAGAGCAACTTACTCCATTATCCATAAAATCTCTTATGTGACTGATCTATTCTTAGAGAATAGAATGGCATATCTATTAGTTAATCTTTTTATTTTAAAACCTCACGATGTTATCACTAGTTGTGAACAACTCAGAACGCAAGTTCTGTTTACTAAGATAGGTAATTTTCAGAAGACTAAAGATTAAGGACATGTAACAGTAACTATCTCCTGTTGCCATAGAGCAGGGGGAGTAGGAGATAGGACATACATCACAAGGCATCTGGAATGCTAAAATATACATTGGATTTAATGAGTTCTGGTTACCTAACAGGGTTGGCTCTGGGACAGGCACAGAGAGAGCAGTCGTTGACAGATCCAATTACTTTACCATAGTATCCTGGGGCACAAGCACTGCAGTAATCTCCAACTGTATTATCTCTGCAGTTCTGATACACAAGAAAAGGAATTCAGACAGTTTAAAACAACAACAAAAAACAAGAGGAATTTTATCTTCTCCCCAATCCATGAATGCCTAAGGTCTTTGACAATCGCCTCTAAATGCCACCACCCATTGTCAGCATTCTCTGGGTAGAGGGACTTTTTATGCAAAAATAAGCAGAATGCCAGCATGTTTTCCACTGTGTGAATGCCCTAGCAGGCAGGCTGACCTGTTCTGAACTTCCATTAAGGTTTATATATTTCTGCTTCTATTAATCCAATTCAGGCTAGGAAATTACAGTACAATGCAAAAAAATTCTAAAAAAAAAAAAAAAAAAAAAAAAAAAGCAAATGATGGAAAAATTAAATACCTGGGCCAAAAGGAAAAAAAAAAAAAAGTGTTTTAGCAAAAGCATTTGACAGCTATAAGCCAAACAACAATCATAGCTAGGATTCACAGACACTATATTTAATTTGAGTACTGATGTAGCAATGTTAAAACACTAAATCAGTATTATAAGCATAATTTAGACTAGTCTCCTAAGTGAATAAAATTCAATTTCTTTTTTTTTTTTTTTCTATGATTCTTCTACTTGTGTGTGTATAGATTTTAGAGGTTAGCTGAGTACAGTAAGCAGCAACAATGCAGTCTATTACTGTATGGGAGCAGAAGTCAGAGGTGAAAACCATTTCTTTTGCCTACAGTACTCAGATGGAAATCTGTAAGTAGAAATTCTAACATGTGGGTGACTTGCTACCCCTGCAATGAGACGCTAAGAGGATGAATGACTATTATTCTTTAGTGTGAAAGACCTATGTGTTTTGGCCTCATAGCAATGAGAACCATCATTCTTACTCATGAGATTCATATTTTAGGCAAAATAATAGTTTACAAAAAGCCTGAGGGACTGAGGAAACTTACTTTAAAAAATGGCTTCAAAAATTAAATCAGCAGAAGACTTTGAACTAACCAACTCACCACTGGAAAATCAAAGAAATTGGAAAAAAAAAAAAAAAAAAAAGTTAGGAAAAAAACTTTAGGAAAGAATATCTGGTCATTGAACTGTACCAGAGAGTGGAGAGCATGTTGTATTTGGTTAGCTGACAATTTGCTTTCCACAGGGCTGTCAGTCCGCAAGACAAGAGGCAATGTGTTATTCATAAATTGACCCTCTTTGCAACCTTTGGAACAAACTGAGGGAAGTGAAAAAATTAACTTAGCTAAAGCATATCCTTATATCCTTAGCCTACTTTACTCTCTGGAAGTCAAAAAAAAAAAAAAAAAAAGACCAAAAAACTTATTTAAAGAAACTTGAAATATATTCTCTTCAGTAGAGACACAGAATTTGACTTTGACCTAGTCTGTAGTATGTTGTGCCTTACTACTTTTACTTCACCCTTTTTGTGTGATTAAGCAGACCTTGGCCAGGCCAAGAAAGAGAAGACCAGAAGTATCACAGAAAAGAAATAAAAAATAAATAATTAAAAAAAAAAAAAAAAAAGAATAAACTGAACTGATCCACAGGATCCATGGAAGTTGTTTTTAAAATAAAATTAAACCTAAAATAATTAATAGCTTTGAAGACGTTAGTGCTCAAAAAGCTTGAGAATTTTACTGAATGTACCCCTAAGGAAAATTTCTATTTTTTTCAGAGATTTTCTATTTTTTTCAGAGATGGAAGGGAAGTTATACTTTTTCCAAATAGTAGATACACACGCTTCTCCCAGAAACTCCTTTCACAGGTTACAGCCATTATATGCTCAGGTGAAACCAATGCAAAAACGCAGAAATTGTACATACCAAGCACTTTCCAGTTTCAGGATCACAGGTTTCACTGTGATTGTTGCACTGACACGGTAAACAGGGTGCTGACATAGTATGAGTCTCTCTTACACCAAGTTCTGTAGACTTCTCCCTGTAGTATCCTGGAGCACAGCTCTGTGTGTGAGGGGAACAAAATTAAAAACAAAACAAACAACAACAAAAAAAATAGCCGTCAACCTCTCAACAGTTATAAACAAAAACCATTTATGTGACCTTTTTTTATCTGATTATTAGACATAAAAGAAAGGATTTGAGGTTTTATTACCTGACAAGAGAATCCAGTATAACCAGCAGGACATCTACATTGCTCTATAAGGTGAGCTCGAGATCTGCCTCGATGCATCTCTTCAAATTTCACTGCAACTTCCATTGAGATATTTGCAATTCTACAAGATACATGCAGAAGACAATGTGAACATCTAGAAAAGTCCTAGAACCAGAACTATTCAAACATTTTTATATTTCAATATATATGTGTATATATACCATACATACTTTTCTGTGATACATTTTCCACATGGAAGACATCCCCTGTCCGTGTCAGGGTGTTTGTAACTAGATTTGTAATGTCCTTTCCAACCCAAACTATTCTGTGATTCTATGAGTCTATGGAAATATCTCAATAAAAACTGAAGATATTTTTTTTTTTAACCTAGGTATGGGCTTTCAGTACCTACAGCAAACAAATCAAAGTAATATGGGTTGATTTCCATTGGTCCACTAAAGCTGACAAATCCACCATAAAAGATTATTCACTTTGGCCTCAGAAATACTAAGCAGAAATACAACAGCTCTGCTCCACAGCTCTGGCTAGCAAAATTATAGTTGACAATCTGTGAATCAAATATAATCCCAAATCCGGAGGTGGATCTGCTCTACTTCACAGCTGTAAAGATGTAAGGATTTTCATTGGATGCATCTCTGCTTGTCTTGTTTGTTTCTAAACAGACAGATGGGATGATCGTATACCATCTCCTTCCTTTCATTAGTAACCTAGTTCTGTTCAAAACTGCAGTAAAATGTTACGATTCTGAGGTGAGAATACTTTGCTACCACTGTCCATAGCACATGAAGCTACAGGATAGACCTAGATTTGTACAAACACATGGACTCAGAGGATCAGGTGTTTCATTTCTTCCACCAGAAAATGTAAAACAAAGAAAAACTTTAATACCTATACAAATAAGATGGGGGAAGAAATAATTCAGAAATCTTCTAATTGTATTGCCCAACCTGCAGAACACTGCATCAGCCTGTAAGGCTTTGTGTTTCTTTATAGGCTTTTCTATCAAAATAAGTATAGACATTTGGTGTTTTACTGAAAGAATTAGAGAGTTTCTGCTTCAAATTAAAGGTAATAAATGTTTTCTTATAAGATAAAGAAGAATAAAAGTCATAAATAGGAAATTGGAAATTTGTCTAATTTGAGTTAAAACTTTACTGTATGGTTCATCTGGGACTATTTCTAAGTTAAATTATACTAAATGCAGTCAAAGATTGCTTTACCTGCTTTGCTGTAATCCTTGGCCATAGGCTGCCTTGATAAGGATGTATTCAATATTGCTTAGCACAGACATGAAGTCAGAACGTGAGACAGGCTGTTCAGACACAGAATTAAAATACTTCCAAGAATCCTAGGGGAACATATCACGTTATTAAAACCACGAGTGTATAAGCTCACTTAAAGGTAATGGTCTCTTCCTCACACTTTCTTCCAGAAATACAGTCAGAGACTGTCTATACCCCTTGGTCCCAGAAAATCCAACATCTTGCTCCATGTTAGAACAAGACTAGTTTTAAATTATTTTCCTCTCCTTTCCTTCCCTGCACTCAGTTTCCACACCCAGTTTCTACAGGACAGCAATCCAGACCTGCATGGAACTGCTTTTTTTTTGGCTAGATCTAGAGAACCTGGATAGTCAAAGAACAAGGACTTCACATCACTCTTCTTATGTGCAGTTAGAAACACATCTGCTTTAACTGTGTCCTGCCTCCTGTCAAGAAAAGAGATTAGACCTAGCCTCAGCTCCATGCAGCAGAGTCTTAGGACCAAATAACGTCACTGTTATCTCTTCTGAAACTGTCCTGTGAGCACTACTGCAACTTACTGCTCGCGCTAGGCTAAAATTCAAGTCCCATGTGATAATCCTGGGCTGTGAGTGTAACAGACAGGCTACGAAATTGTATGACTGGCTGACGGTGACATAGCTGGCAGTATGTCATTTACCTTTGAAATCTGAGTCTGTCTGAAAAGCACAACCACGCCTTCAGCACTTCCAAAAGAGGAAACAATGTCAACATGTTATCTGCTTCTATATATTATTTTTCCAGACATTTTTATTATAAAATAGATACATTTTAATCTAAGTATTCTATTTACTCAGCCTAGTTGAAATAAAGTATGCATTTCTTTATTTACTTATATATAAGGGCCTTCTCTACAAAAGCTCAGAGAAGATAAATGTCCTCATTTCCACACCAATGTTTTAGCTTACCTCCTTCATTTCCACTTCCTTGTCACTTCTTACTCCATTTTCTGGAGAAGAGATGTCTACGTAGATGACCAATTTGCTGGTACGACCTCCTTTCATTAGAATCTGGGGCTCAAAATTTGAGGTTCCAAAGCCATCCAAAGCATAAAAAGCAACAGTATATCTCAGCTTGCCTCCATATGCCATAAGCTGTTTGGATATAAAGTCATTATTTTATTTATTCCAAGGTCTAGTTGAAAATATTTTAATGTCATCAGAAGATTTGAAAACTGACAGTTCTTTGATGAATTGGAAATAAAACATGAAAATTGACTTAAACTCAGCAGTTTTTGCACCAAGGTCAAATGTGTATTTCTAAAAAGCAGGCACAGTTTCTTCTTTTACTTTTTTAAGGTACTTTTTTTAACTTTCACTTAATTCTTAAACAGATCATTCCATGATCTATATTCTGAATCTACTATCAAGACTGAAAGTTTTTTCAGGTTTCTAAACTAAAATTGAATATCACTCTTTTCCCTATATAAAATCTCCAAAGAGTAACACAGTAATTAAATATGGGTGCTACCCATTTACAGGGTCAAGAAAAATCTCATTACAAAAAGGTAATGTAAACATATTATTTGTGCTTGCTATAAGTTCACTCAAAAAGTGACTATTATACAAAAAAAAGGAATGTAATTTATACAACAAAGAATGATCTACAAAGCATTCTAGATATTTAACTGTCTTACCTGGTCTCCCTGAAACTGCTCTGGTAACCTCCAGTAAAATGTTTCTGTATTTAAGTGTTTTCTGACAATGGTAGCATCCAGCAAAATATCAGAAAACTGTGAGAATACTCCTTCCATTGTTCCAGTCAGGTTACTTTGAGCTACTACATGCAAAATTGTCTGGTCAGGAGTCAGGGTTATCTACAAGATGAAGAGCAATAGATTAATTTGATGAAAATATTCTATCCTGGTGTAATATACTGTTGTTCACAGCTTCTTTGAGATAGTCGGCAGTCTATTTTATAGTAATAACATCCCAAGTCAAAAAAATGGGAAACATTTTTAATATCTATTAAAAAAAAGTGAAGCGTGAAACACATGTTTTCAGAAAGAAGACTGCTTTCTTTTTTATTCTGCTGTAAACCATTGATTCTGTGAGCTAACCTACTGCATTCAGCCTGATTCGTGAAATGTATGCAACCTTCAGCACACTAGAGAGGTAACACCAAACTGCATCCACACATTTATGTCACTTTACTTACAGGAATTCTCACGTGATCTTCTACTTCCCAACAAAATGAGGACAGCCCAAAACAGAAACACGGAGTACAGCCTAGTGCATTGTTAGCAGACAGAGCAAAAGTTCCAGGTTTACACTCACTGCACTGCAGCCCAAATACATTTTCCTGGAGGAAATAAATAAATAAATAAATAAAGCAGAGCAATGCACTCATGTTACTTTGCTAGCTGAATGAAAGATGTCTCTTATTGGAAGAAAAAATAGTGTGTATATAAACTATATAACAGCTAGTCATTTATTGTATCTATTATGGTTTACTATACAGTAGATTTTATTATTACACAATGCTGTTTTATCAAAAACATGGAACATTCAAACAAAACTCATGCATTGAAATTTCTATCTAAAATTAGCAATTATGTATTTCCATTAAAGACAGAAAAGTGTTATTGCCTGCCCCACCCCAGTCTGCTATCTATACATAGAGAGTGAAATGATTCTCTGTCAAAACAGTAAGGAATTTACACTTCTAAATTAAGAAAGAAATAAACTTTTTGAGATACTGTCTTCGAAAACTCAAGATGATATCAGTGTGACCTACACTCAAAAGTGTAACTCTGGCTACAGAATATTCCTAGACTCCATGATAGGATGGAATAGAATTTCCCTGACTTGTGGTAGAAACATTTTCTTTGCTCATTGAATCAGAATATCCATCTTCAATCCTCTACGTGTACTGGAAAAATATCCTTTCTAATATCAACCCCAAAATAATCCATGAGTTATGAGCAGTTATTGGCACTATTTGCAAGGCAAAAAAGGAGATGTCATAAATAAAACATAAAAACTGTATCATTAAAAACAGTTTGTATGGCATAGTTCTTGTATCAGAAGGCATTTACATCATACAGAGAAATATAGGGATACTGAAGTCTCTAGCACCATTCTCATATATGGACTAAGGTTTACAAAAATTTTATCCCAGAACTCATGCTAATGCTTTGTCCTGTTCAAAAAGGTGTACTTGCCCTTTGTGAGGCAGAAAGAAGTCTTGCAGCAAAAGAAAAAGCAAGACAAATGTATCCTCAACGCTCATTCATTTCCACCTTACAGAACTAATCCATGAAAAACATGATTCTGAACGTACTGTAAGAATGATGTGGCTATAGACATTCACTTAACACAGAATAAACGCATGGATTTTATGTTTAGCAAATGCAATCAATTTGGATTTAGGACTGCAGTGAGACTGTTGTTGTGAAATATGCCAGCTCCCATAGAAGACTTGAAAGACACCAATCAGTGTTCTATCAAATGTACAGTTGTTTTGTAAAGTTGGCAAGGATTCAGCAGCAGTTAAGTTAGAAATGATTTCACATGATTCAACATACAAGGGGTCTAATCCTGACTTCTTAACACGCTGAGTTTTCCTAAAAATCCCCTGAGTTTTCTCTAAAAGAGAACTGCAGTACTGCTCTGCAATAATTTTATGATCGCAAACGGGAAATAAAATTACCTGGATACTTAAAACCAAACAGAGGGAGGTAGGAGAGGCAAACTGTCTAGTATTATCACAGGAATTTCTGAGAAGAGAAATAACAATTGCATGTTGGTAATGCTGGCACTGCTCCCTGCAACAGTGTCTGCCCAAACTGGGAACCACATCTGACAGTTTTTAACCCTGCTAATTAATAATAAGACCTGTTTAGCACTGGCACAGACAATCCATTAGGGGTGATTTAGGTGTACACAGAAATTTCTCAAAGGAGAGCTGCAGACTAAGTCCCTTTCAACCCTACAGCTTCCATGATTTTTAGGAAAGAAACAATCAGAATGCCCCGGTGCTGTCTCAAAAAAAGCCTGAATATTTTCAGTACCTTGCAGGTACAGATGCCAGTTTCTTCTTCACACCCACAAAGTCCTTCAGTATCATCACACATCTCTGCTTTGGTTCCACTTAAGTCACAGTCACAGGCAACACAGTCTGGGTAGTCCCTGTAGCCTAACGCACATCTGGAACAGTCTTGTCCTCCAAATTCAGCTTTGCACTGGCATTGACCAGTCAATACATCACACTGGAGATTGGTTGAACCAGTGTCGCTACAGTTGCAAGCCTTAGGGGGGAAAATAATAAATAGCAAGTCTTTAAAAACAATTTTGTTACAACAGAAACAGGACTGTAAATTTAAAGTGGCCATTAAAACTCAGTGTTTGTCAACAATTACTATACAATATAAATTTTACAACAATTACTATACAATATAAATAACAATTACTATACAATACAAATACAATTTATACTTCCATATAAACATAGGATTACTTGATTTGTATTTAAACAAAGAATTGTATTGCTAGTAAACTGTGAATTATAAAAGTAAGATTTGTTGATTCCCAGATCTGGGTTGGGAACCAAAAGAGTTCCAGAAGATAAAATTCCCATAGACCTTACTTAAAGTACTATGTTTAGCAAATAAATTATGATAATGTTATATAAATATTAGATGAAAGAAATACATATAAGTAGAATAATTTTATAAATAGAATAGAAAAATCTTAATACTAGCATTCTTAAAAGATTTCAGGGAGCATTAACAGGGTTTCCATCTTGCTCAAGCTTCATTTGTTAACTGATCAGGAACCGAGAATCTCACAAAATCCGAAGGTGCAGTTCAATGCCAGAGGAACACTTATTCCTGGCAGAGTCCACATTTCAATCAGCAATATGAACTTGTTTTAACAAATTTGCAAAGTGGTTATATATAAAGTTTCTTGTCCTTTTTTTGAGGCAGACTGGCTGTTATCTTTAGTCTTAATTTTACATCTGTGGTTACTGAACTCCAATTTTTCTCTGTGGTTATTTCTAAGGCGCAGACAAAATTTACATTCCATCTATCCTCACCTGACTATGTTTTCCTTGACTCTTTTTTTTTCCTCATAATTTCTTTGAGATGAAAAGTCTTACCTTGTAAAAGCACTCTACACAAAGGCCCACAAAATCTATTAGCATCTTTATGTATCCTTTAGAGTTCTTCACATTTGCTGTTCACTCTATTTGTATTAAGCAGAGTTTTTACTCTATCAGCACTAGGTTCTACAGTGCATAATCTAATACACTTGACGACCAAACAGGTTTACAACTTTGGCTCCTAAGTACCATTAAAGGTCAGCAATTCTGAATGCTAAATCCTATCTTAAGCATCATAATAATATAAATAATTACTATCTATATGTGATAAGGATAAATAAGGACTCTTAGGTACAATTAAATGTGTGCAGCACCCAACTTGAAAAGGGTTGTAAGCAAAACACAACTGCAATTCTGCCCCATCACTGCACTCAGGAATGGATGCTGAATACTGAGAAAATTGTAAGAAACGTGAAGTACCCCACTCATGCAGTCTCTGTTGTAAAAACAGACTGTTGGGATTTCTTTGCCCATTTCATACACCTCGAGAACATGCAGGAGACTCTCCACTGCTTGCCAGTAGACTTTGTACTGCACCTCAACCATTGCCACTGTTGGCTATTCCAACACAGGGGAGCCTCTGTTGAGACGAGACTGCTATTTGCAGATCTCAGTACTGTATCATGAAAGTAACTAAAATACCTTAAAGTAATTCCATATTATTTACTGCAAAGCTGTAATCTAAATGAATGCTAGCAAATTGCCAAAGGTGAGCAGTCACACCTTTAATTAAGCTTGATCAATGGCAAGTGCTGTGGAATCACCCTATGAAAGGAACACTTAAAGGGGTGTTAGCTTACCACCACCGCATCCTTACACGAAATGCACAGGAAGCAGCATGTTGTAATTGCAAAACATTTACATAAAGAATAACTGTAGCTGATAGCTGACAAAGATTGGTTTAAAGATTGGCTGCCAAGGAAGTTGCTATAAATCGCTAAGATGGCAAGCTTTCTTCCAAGTTTATAGGATGATTTTATCATCCTTACTCTTAAGAAGGGAAGAGGAAAAAAAGTAATTGGCTGATGATTATGCTTGTCAGGCACTTATCACATATAATGACAGACCTTGCCAAATTGATTATATTTGTGGTTTCTCCATTAAAATTACCCATTATATTCATGTAATTCTAGAGTTTTAAAAACCTCAGCATTTGTAAAATAAAGATTGGCCCAATGCCATATCTGATAGGAATTTATTGGTGAACTTAGTTGTGTAAATGATTGCTATGCCTTGGATATGCATTAAGTTTGTGTTTTAGTGATTAAACGTAAACATTAAGCTGAGATAATGGGAGTTACCACTTCTCCATTCAGGAAACATGACCTAATTTGTGCCATTTTAATTTTAAATATTCAGAAAAAAGTGACTTTCAAGACAAGCTAGAGTTCGTTGTTCTTAAAACCCTAATAACTGTCCTTGGTTAGCACAGAAGGATGTTTCTTGCTACCAATTGTTGCTATAAACCTGCTCCAGCATCACTATTTAATGCAACTAAGAGTTAGAATACACACTTCAGAATTTTTTATGATCTATGCACCTACTTGGAACAGATGCTTTAGACAAAAGTTTTCAAATACAGCTTTCTTAGAATGTTCCTCAATATATACTTTTCAGTCTGTTTTTGTGTTTTTGTTGTTGTTTCCCTTTTTAATGTATCTAGCACTAACACTTTGAGACAAAGAACAAAGTTTGAGGTCCTTGTAACAAGAGCCCAATTCTTGCATTAGCATATGGCAAACTGCTTGGAACAGCCACAGCTTTTCTGTCAGCCTACCATACCTTGCAGCCAAGTTTAGGAGAGTGTCCCCAGTGATTTTCTTCACAGAATTCACATTTTTGTCCCAAAGTGTGAGGGGGACAAATGCATTCACCAGAATCTGCATTACAGTTGTTCTGAGTATGAGCACAGTCACAGGCTGCAAGAGAAATAAGAGCAAATGATTAACTTTCTTTGCTTTGGCTATATAGAAGAAATTCCATGACTACTGACAATCTTACTTTTCATAATTATTCAGTATGGTTTATCCATTCCACTAGGAACACTTTGCTGTCCCTAACCATTGAGAAACAAATGATGACCAGACTGGCATTTCACTTTCATATTAAAAGTCCATTATTTCTGCTTGATATAGCCTGATCGGTGGTTTCAAAAGCAGTGCTGCTTTTCCACAGGGGAGGCAACAAAACCAAATAAAATTGTTGTGGAGAAAAGTAAATTTATAGGGAAAGATATTATAGAGGATGCAAAACTCATCAGGGATTTGACAACGTTCTCAAAGAGGTGAAAGAATTAATAACAGGGAGGAATACTTTTCAAGAATTTCTTATTAATGAATGGGAAAAGAATGAATTTATTTATATCAACTAACATTATTGCAGGAAGTACTTGTCCATTTAAGAAGTGCAACACTATTCTTGCTAAAAAGAAATTGTGTTAAGAGGGTTTTTAATTATTTTAGTAAAATTTACAAAGCTTTCAAGGCAGAAATGGTAAAAGGTACCTAAGGGATATTTTATTCTTAGTAAAGACACAGTATGTTCAGAAACACAATCCTATCACATAATCTCACTGCAGAATTCACATTACTATACTGTGAAAAAAAAAAAAAAAAAAAAGTCAGATTGGAGAAAAGGTAGGCATTCCTTTGGCTATATTGTGTTGAAAGGGTATTTTATTGACCTGGTAAATTTGTGGGGGTTTTTTTGATGGCATGTTCTCAGTATGGATTAATATTTTTCCCTAAAACCTGTACATACCCAAGTGATAATGGGAAAATACAGTCAGTCTTATCAAAGCAGAAATCATCTTTTTAAGAATTAAACAGAAAAAAAAAAAAAAAAAAAAAAAAAAAAAAAAAAATA
>NC_048894.1:107729416-107781862 GCF_011077185.1 Oxyura jamaicensis
ATTAAAAAAAAAAAAAAAAAAAAAAAAAAAAAAAAAAAAAAAAAAAGATAAAAGTCTGTAATAGCAGTAGATTTTAACTTTTCTTCCCTTGGTTAACCAAAGCCCTAGGAAACCATTTTCTTTTTTTTCAAACAACTGAACTTTGCTGAAGTGTTAGATAAAACACACTGCTGAAAGAAATTCCACACCAACCCTGGAAGGATCATGGATTAGAACTTACGTGTACAGCCACCATTCTGGAACGAATGAAAGCCATGGGCACAGCGATCACACTTTTCTCCAGCCACGCCTGGTAAACAGTGACACTGCCCCTGGTGATTGCAGACCTCTGAGACTGAGCCAAATTGACTGCAGTTGCAGGGAATACAGCCAAGTCCAGTAAGCAAGCCATAATAGCCATTCTGTTGGACAAGGAGATATGTTTGAGAACACCAAGTCTGCTCTTATTTTCTCTTACGTTCCCTGCTGCCTGACTTGCATGAATATCGATCAGCTCTGTACGACTGATGTGGGAGTGTGGGAGGACTCCCTGGCCTTATCTCCTCACTGTTCCCAGCCATTTGCAAGTGTGCATTTGGATGAAAAACTCAACACTGAAATGCTCTCATGGTTCTCTAATCTCATTAGTGAGACTTTATGTTTTAAACTCTGAGGTTATTTTAATTTGAAGACTTCCACGAGGACAAAGGAGGGCTGTGCTGGCCAGGCACAGACTCCTGTGAATGTGTATTGAAGAGCAGAACAGAGCATGTCAGTGACCTATGGTACATATGGATTGAAAAGCATTCAGCTCGGTTGGCACAGGGGTAGTAACTGGGCACAGACTTCCTGCTCTGGTCTCTGAGTCAGTTCCATGCTTATCAAAGGCTGAAAACTGATGTTTTGTCTCACCAGTGAATACCTATTTGTTCTTGCAACAGGCCTGTCTTTTTCTGAATCCCTCGTTGGTGTTCAGCCATGATGTATTTATCACCAAGCACATTCTTCAGATATTCCCAGAATTCATTTTGCAGAAGCACAGTGCTAAGACCCCTCTAAGTCTAACAGTGTTTTTTTTTTTCAGTAAGCCAACATGACTGTACCCTGTCAGGCAGTGTGACACTGGCCTGGACAACCTGATTCAGAAGCATGGTGAGTCAATTGTATGGCTCCACATCTGCAAAGAGTGAGGCAGAACAATTCACAATACAAAATCCTGTCCAAGCAAACCTTTGGTCATCTCTCCAGAACAGGCCTCCCCTCCCCTAAATTTATTTGCTGCCAGTTTCTGCATCTGCTCTAGCCTGAGTTCATCCTCCTTGAAAAAAATTGACCAGAATTTTACACAGCAGCATAGGTAAAACCTTATTTGTACATTAGTACTGTCTATCTCTGCTGGAAATAGCTCACTGACACATCCTAAATCCTGTTTGCCTTTTCTATAGCTGTATCACTTCAGACAGGGAGAGGCCTCCTATGGTTCAGAAGTACACTCAGGTCTTTCACCTTCCCAGTCCACCTCAGATCACAGAAGCTTCCTTCTTTGACATGAAACACCACTGCTCTTTGTACTACCAAGAATCATCCCTTCCCACCCAACCCCAGCTCCTCTGACCTAATTTGCTGTCCATGAAGAACTTCATGTTTTGTGCCAAAATCATAAATGCAAGTATCAAAAAGACTGATCAAAAGCCTTTGGTTTCCTAGGCAGCAAACAGAAGTCTGAATTCACAGAAAATTTTGGAGAATGTGAGATAAACTTTATATTCCATGCTTTCAAACAGCCAAAACTTTCTTTTTGTATCTCGTCACATTAATGTTGGTATCTGCAGAAAAACGGGCACACCACAATACGAGAAAACACAGATATTAGGAGTAGATAAAGCAGATAAACATTGGCTTACCAAGCACTTATCACATTTTTGTCCAATCACATTTGACTTGCAGTGACAGAAGCCTGTCTCATGATGACAAGCACTGGAAAGGGAACCATTCATGTGGCACTCACAGGCTTATGTTTAGGAAAAAAAAAAAAAAAAAGGCAAATATATATATACATATATAAGCATCTCCATATATGCATTCATTATTATAGGATTTCAAATTTCTTAGTGTGTGTTTCACCTGTTTATATCCTACAGATGTTAATATACTACAGCAATACCCATACTATACATTTGAGCTAAAAGAAAAAGAAAAAAAAAAAAAGAAAAAAAAACTCCTATGAAGAGATACATGTAAGAAGTTTGTATTATCCAGCCTTATTTGTACCATTCAGAAGAAAGAAACGTCTACAGCAAGTCACTGGAGCAAGTCATTAAGTATTAAGCAAGTCAGTAAGTTTCAGGAATATGAAGTGTCAGACCCTAGCATAATACATTCCTTCCTCAGGTTAAACCAACCCTGTAGTTTTCATCTTACACTTGACAACTCACAACTTAAAGGTTAACACTATTGGAAAAGGTGCATATCTCCCCACCCACTCTGCTACACGCACACCACATCTTTTTCTGTTCTGAGAGTAATAACACCAGCTTACCACGACAACTTTTCTCAACCACTGCATCCCCATAATACCCATCAGCGCACTTTTCACAGTGGTGACCTGCTGTGTTCCCCACACATTTCAAGCACTGTCCTGTGACAGTATCGCAGTGACCATCTTCTTGAGGGTCTACATTGCCATTGCATTCACAAGGAGCACATGACTGTCCAGGCACAAGTGGATTTCCATAGTACCCATTAGCACACCTGCACCAGAGATTAAAAACTGTATCAAAAATCACACAATCAAAGAACAATCCAGGTTGGAAGGGGCCTTGAAAGATCATCTAGTCCAACTTTTCATAGAAAGGGTGCCTAGATGAGATTATCTAACACCCTGACCAGTTGTGTCTCGAATGCAGCTGGATTGCAGTCATGTCAAATACTCTCCCCACCCAAGAGGGTACTTCCAATTAGATTTTTATCCAATGATTCTCTCACAGGCAAAGACAAAATGGGGAAAATGTTATTAGGAATGTTTTGTACATGTGGTATAAACAATTCAAAGCAGGTAGCATGATGGTAGTTACAACAACCATACTTTAACAAGGGTACCACACATACCTTTCACACTGGAAACCAGTATAGCCTGGGAGACATTTGTCACAGACAATTCCACCTCCTTCCCTCAGCTGGCAAGTGGGACTGAAACTATCAACAGTATTTGTGACAGTCAGTATTACTACACAAAAACACAAGACTTCTATAAACATTTAATACCCACTTTTAAAATCCATTCACCTATCCATATAACCACATAATTTCTAGTTTTTCTAGATTAACATCAATGTTTTACACATCATGATATGTCAAAACACAATTATCATTTTCAGAAATTCTTCTTGATTTTTATTTCTTTCAAAGGAAAGGAAGTTTTTAAAACACCTCCTAAAAAGCTGCCCCTCCTTCTAGCAAATCTGTCAAATCTCTGTACCTAGTGCCCCTTTTTCAAATGTAACACTTCTGTCCTTCTGTAGTTTTCTGCAACAACATGAAAGATAACTGTGCTGTTGCTGCCAAGTTCAAGGATAGGTCTAAGCATTTCTTTGTGTACTTTGTATTTGAATTACGCCAGTTCTCTTGTCCTGTCTTAGCTTACTCTATACATTTGTCTACCCGGAGGAAAAAAAAAAATAGGGAAAGAAAAGTTCTTGTCTTTCTCCTTCAGGTTTCATAACATTATCTCACATTCCGATTTTGCTGAAAATGCAAAAAAATCTCAAACAAGCAGCTTACTTGTTTGCAGCAGAGCTCAGAGGACAGGCACAGGGCTGGCAGTCCTCAGGAGTTCCTTGGGATGGATTTCCATAGAAGCCAGGCAAGCACTGATCACAAAAAGGTCCTGTCGTGTTGTGTTGACAAGCCTGTGAGACATGGCAAAAAACTTTTTATATTTACTTTTGATGGGTTTTAATCCCTTGTGGGATCCCTGCAGGAATCTGCATGCAGTACAATATTAAAATTCAAGGAAACAACCATGAAGAATTTTTAAAATGAGTTATTGGTTTTGTGTTTTGTTTTGTTTTTCCCAAGTTATAATAACAATTCCTAATTGTTTATTTCCTTCATTTTAGAGTGTATTTTACATCACAGAACCTTACTTAAACATATTTTGTGAATTGCAAACACAGGAAAAAAAAAAAAAAAAAAAGTATATATTTCTTACTGGTGTTTAGCAATTTTATTCCTGTAATTTTTAAATTTCAAAAGAGATCTGAGAGCTAAATCATCCTCTCAGAAGAGAGTATGTAACTTCCACTGATGACAGTCAGGGAAGATTCACATATATGTATATATATACCCAAAACACTGTTTAATTTTGTTCCTTTTGGGAAAAGTATTACTGTCATCTTGAGCAAGCAAAGTTAAGATTTTTATTGGCCAGTATACATCATTTTTTCTTTCGTTCTGAATATTCCACACTTGAAACGGTAAACTGAAGCAAACTATTGAAGAACACTTTAATGGAGCCTCTGAACACATACTAAAGTAAACAATGGAAAGCAAGAAAAATAAACAATTTGTACCCATAGCTTTAAATTTGCACACATCATAAACTTGTCTCCCACAGCCAAAATGTTCTCCTAATTTCTACAGATACTTAGAAGGATGACTTACAAAGCAAACACCTTGAATATCACATTCAGTTGCATGCCCATTGCATTTGCAGGGTTGACAAATACCCCCAAATAGTATTCCATCCACACGGTAGTACCCAGGGAGACAGGACTGAAAAGAAACGGGGAAAAAGTAGCAGCATTACATGTGTTAAAAGCACACTCCAAATCATTTTAATAGAGCCCAGTTCTGACCACCCACCAACTTGTTCACATCGTAGTAAACTGAATACTCTTTCAAGTCTATTGATGTCACTGCAACTCTTTTCTGGTAGTGGTTTTTTGCTTGCACTGGATGAAGGGGATAAGTATTAAATCCATGAAACTTTGATTCAGCCTTTTGTACCCTGGAGGCACATAAGTTAAATTTTCTGAACTTGAATATGTGAAGTTCTTTATTATGGGACAATAAAAAACAGATGGTCTACCTCCTCTGCAGAATCATGAATGATGCTATGGCACATGGCTTCATATTGAAATTATTTGTCAAAATAATTCCTACTATTCTGCAGGTGGTGCTCTGCCTCCATAATCTTGTATTCACAGATACCACCTTGCCTTACGTATCTGATCCTTGTAGGATCTTTCAAACACTAGCATTCCTCCCTGCTACGATTCCTTATTGCCTCCATAAAGCTAATGACATAAAAGAGAAATTAACTGCACAATTCAGATCTGGGAAAAGTGCTGTTCATGAGTCAGGTACACTTAAAACAGCTTCACAAAGCTTTTACAGCTATTCATTCCTTAACACTAATGCTGTAAAGTCTATCAGCATCTTTTAGTGCCATCAAACAGAACTCAAGAAATAAGTTTAAAACCTCATCTAGTATATTTGGAAAAAAACATCTACAGCATTGTGTACAGTACAGTACACAAAATTTAATCACAGAACATATAGTTTTATGGCAGTGTAATTAAAGGCAGCCTCTTTAAAACCTAGATCCTTTCAGAAAGATCATTTACATACACAAAACATTACACGAGGTTACCTCACAGGATATTCCGGTGTAACCTTGAGGACATTCACAGAATTCCACATCTGGTGCTGAAGAAAGGTCTATAACATTTGCACTTGCAGTATCCAAGGTTACAGAGTCCAGCCTAGGATTAAGCATGAAAACATCTTATCATTTGTTTCCCAAAATTTGTTTTTTAACCATTTGCTTCTATGGGAGTCGTATCACTGAGTAATGTTCCCTGTAAGCAACAGCTGAGCAACACACAAAGAAAATCTCGGTTGTAAAATATTGTGATGGTAGTTTTATCATTGCATTTGCAATTTTCAGCTGGAAGTAGATATACCCTCATCCTGTTACCATTGTTACTCTCATTGTCTTGGTGACTTCTCCTGTGGTGAGGTTTAATTAAAAACTTCCTCCTCTGTCATGATATTAGAGGTATATTGGTGGTGGAGTCTTCTCTTGCAGTCCTGTTATAAGACAGCTTTACTGCATCATGTCTAAACTAGACATATATTGCAGGAGGGTAAGCAGTGAGAAACAGCACCAGTTCATTGCTGGTGCACACAACATAACAAAGCAAAACAAAGTGAAATGGCATTTTGCAGCAGGGACAATTTTCTCAACCACAGGTAAAATTATTTCAATGAATCTTTACAATCATTCCAGAAAGATTAACGTTATGTCCTAAATGGACATAAATATCATCACTCCTCAAGGGCACAAAGCAAATTTGTGCTAATTATTTGTGCAATGTTGTTGACATAAAATGCTACCGAAGTAGGGAATAAGAAAGAAAGACTAAGGGAAGTAATTAAATAAATAATGAATCACTGAACTGATTTTCCCTTGAGATCAATAAGACTTTATTCCTGTATAACGTGGAGAACAGTATAAACAGATCTGTAATGACTGATAAAGACACGGCTAATGCTGACCTGAGACTCTGAATGACCAGTTACTCCATCCTCGCCCAATTTTCCTATTAAGCGCTCCTTTAGAGGAGCATCAGTAACATCTTTGGTAACATTTAAAGAAATTACAGCTAGCATCTTTACTGGTAGGTTATCAATCAGTGATGGATTAACTTGCCACACACCAAAATAAGCATACTGCTGAGAGTTTGAGAGGTATTTCCCTCTAACAAAGCTGCCATTGTAATTAGGCTTTTAGGCAGTATTCCTTTAAAGCAGAAAACGATACTGCTTCACAGCCAAATGCCTTTTTCTGCCCATTCCACATGGATGTATTTCAACAGTCTTGAAAAATAAAAAAATAAATAAAAAATCAATGAAAATGAAAATTGTTTTCTTCTATAAATTACTAATGCAAAACTTTAGGAATACTGACACTACAAACAGTGCTTCACATGCACAAAAGTAGTAGAAGTATATAGATTAATTTGAGTATTTTCTCTCCCTCACCTGTACACGGCTTTTTTGGCAATGTTGTAGTTGGCCCTAATCAGAAGATGAGTCACATTTACTAGAACAGTCATCAGTCTCTCCCGGTCTATGGCTTTTTTTGTATTGAAGTCTATAAAATTCTCCGACACGAATCTCACTGAATTAGAGTACTCCTCATATGGCTGTAATGACACGCCTGCTGCTCTTGTGCTCAAAATCTGCCCATTGCCCTGAGTGTGAAAGACAGAAAACATTTTTCAAATTTGCATGTAAATTTTACTTAGTTATTACATTTAGTGTCAGATATACATCCAGATAACAGAAAAAAAAAAAAAAAAAAAAAATCTTGCTCTAGGAAAAAATAAATGAATTAAAGGTCTGAATTTTCCATGTATTCAGGAAGATTGTAATCCCATAATCCCATTCTCTTTTGGTTCAGAGACTCCAGAAACATTTGATTTTCTTTTGGAAAAAAATAAATTTCAGAAATCAACTCTGCAAAACAATCTCTTTTCTGCTTTGGTTCAATTGCTAAATATGCATCACAAAATAATACTTTTTGGAGGTATCTGGATTTTGTATAGTCTTACTTTTTAACTGCAATATAACTCTAAAAAAAAAAAAGTAATCAGCAAGAATATTCATCTGTTTCATAAACATAAATCATCCCTGCTTCTTGTAGTTACCTTTGTAAACACAACTTGGTTCATTTAGTAATTATCACCTCACATGTTTTCACAAAGGATAGTATTTAGTCCTTTATTATTTAAAAATAGTACTGTATACCTACAATTTCAGAGAAACAGAATAGAAAATTAGAGAATTGATTAGCAAGAAAATATTGGTAGTGACTTTTAAGAAGGGATTTAAAACTGAGATTTAACAAGGGATTTAAAACTATTACGATACAAATACTATTTCACTTTCCTTCTTTTTTAACCTATCCATAGATTCATAATAATGTTTGAGTAGTAGCCAGCTGAAAACAATCTACCTGAACGATGACATCCACACTAGATACTATATCACTGTCCACGCTCTCCATTGGAATATCATAAGACACCGTATACTTCAAGTCTCCACCAAAAGCCGTGAGCTGAAAGAGTAAAAAAGAAAGCCTTAACAACAAAATAACCTCCAATCAACACAAAGAGGCATGAGACAATATAATGCATTTGTCCCAAATTAAAGGAATACATGGGTTTACAAACACCACTTTCCAGGGAAAACTTAACATGCTGTGCCTATCAGCACAGGCACAAGTGCTGACTTGTTACTGTGCAGGTGGGGAAAGCTAGCTGAAGGCTCTACAGATGATTCAGATAAGTGCCCTCATTCAGTGAAACACCCACAGGACTTTCAACAAACAGCAGGGTTTATGCTACCATCCTAGCCAAGGGGCAGAGCACGTGGGAGTTACTCACATTCCATCTCCCACTTTTCAGGCTTCTTAGCCCCACATCTGCTGCTGACTACTTCAAAGTAAATGAAAGAGTTGTATCAACAGTTAGACCTACATTAAATGGATGAGAGATCAGAATTTGAGTGAACATTCCCTCTGCAAAAACTACTCCCTAAAGTTACACTTCTGAAACTTGCGTTCATTTTGCCTGTCACTATACTAACAGGGGCTGCATGAGCAAAGAGGCTGGAATGAAAAAAAAAAAATAAAGAAGAGAGGTTGCAAGGTCACTTCTACTCAGAACTAGTGAGGCCACATCTGGAGTACTGTGTCCAGTTTGGGGCTTGACAGTACAAGAGAGACACAAACATAACAGAGAGAGACCAGTAAAGGACCATGAAGATAATAAAGGGACTGGAGCACCTTTCATGAGGGAAGACTGAAAGTACTCTGTGTTTAGCCTAGTCAGGGCTCAGAGGGGATCTCGATGTTTATAAGTATCTAAAGGGAAGGTGCAAAGAAAATCAGAGCCAGGCTCTTTTCAATGGTGTCATGACAGG
Organism: Oxyura jamaicensis; assembly: GCF_011077185.1. Lineage (NCBI taxonomy): Eukaryota > Metazoa > Chordata > Aves > Anseriformes > Anatidae > Oxyura > Oxyura jamaicensis. Next base: position 107,738,387 of record NC_048894.1, read on the forward strand.
ACAAGAGACAATGAATACAAACTGGAACACAGGAGGTTCCTGTGCACTTTACTGTGCAGGTGACTAAACACTGGCACAAGCTGCCCAGAGTTAGTGGAGTATCCCTCCTTGGAAGCATTCAAAAGCCATCTGGACTACCACAGCCAGTGGTTCCTTGGCTCTAGGTGACCCTACTTGAGATGAGGGATTAGACAAGATGATCTCCAGAGGTCTCTTCCCAATTATTCCATGATTCTCTTGGAAAAAATAAAATAAAATAAAATAGGGACTCAGAGCTCGCAAAAATTAAGACCAGAGCAAAAATTAAGACCACTCAGTTGGAAACTAATAAATTTGAAATGGAAGATGAGCAAGAAGAATATAACGATCCTGTCAACTCTATTGAATGAGGTGTGAAGGGGGGCTTCAGGTCAGGAGCCACGACTATAGGGAATGTGAGCAAGAAAGCTAGTAATAGTCAAGAAAAAGAGGGAGATTATATTGTGTCATCAAAGATAAGCTAAGAAGAAAGTGGGGAGACGAGTGAGCTCAAAGAGAGAGCAAGAAGGGAAAAACTGGGAACATCTAGCCAGGAACACTAAGATTCAAAGAATAGAGACAGGTTGAGAAATCTGGTAATACTAGGTTTATATGAACTTTGTAATTATGGTTATATTACATTGTGTATATATTCCAAATATATTCAGATTCTAATTATTTTCCATAAGCTACACAAAAAACAGACAAGACAACTCTGAAGGTTTCAGTGCACAGTAAGAAAGCATTAAACTGAAAGACAAAACTTTGTCATATGGGAAAGATGTAAAAATAAAGTTCTAGGAGCACAGAGGTGACTTTAAGGTATATTAAGATCCCAGTAGGAGCACAGAGGTGACTTTAAGGTATATTAAGATCCCAGTAAATAATTTTTTTTGGTAAGCAGAAATATACATACTGTTCATGTACAAGAATGTTGTTAGAGCAATACAGTATGATTAAAATAGGGAAATGAATTGTTCTGACTCTAAGAACTCACTTTATTTCCTAAATATGGCTCAGGTGCTGACCAGTAGTAGGTATGTTTCAGCACTTTCACAGCCTCAGAGTTGTTGATGCTTATTTGATGGGGGCCATCCAATTGGCTTCGCTGAGGTTGCACACTCCTTGCATTATACAGATCAGTAACAAGCCATCCAGTCATGTGTGATATCTGCAAGAAATAATGCAAGAAATTAACAGAATCGGGCCTGGTGTCACTGAAAAAGCAGTCACTAAACTTAACTGGTCCCTAGATATTCATTTCAACTGGTGAATATAACACTTTTATTAACACGCTCCAATACACACAAATGGGGCACTTCATCATATGATAAGACTAGGACTGTCTCTGTCCCTGTAAGAGACAGGAACACAAACACAGCAAGTTTGATTTTCATCCTCCCAACAAAATTTGCATAATCTCTTCAATATACAAAGAAATTTTAACAGCATGAGGTCAGAAAGCAAATATATATATATATTTTTTATCACAGACTCTACTAGCCAATGCTTCTGGTATTACTGCAAACCAGTGGGGCTAAAGCCTGCACTGAAAAGGCGTGTTGATCACCTCAGAGCTGCCAAATGATACTGAAAGTTTATTCCTCTGTAAGAAAACACATGCCAGAATTTAGAATTAACTTGGGTGCATGTCAAGGAGAAATACAGTATGTTTTGCAGCTGCCTGAGGAAAGAATACTAGGTCACGGAGGTAACTTATAATACCTGACTGATGGGCCATGTTAGGCTGTCACAGACATCAGAAACTCCAAAGCAGAAGCACTCTGTGCAGCCCTGAGGATTTCTTTCTTGCAGGTTGTAGAATCCAGGTTTACAGAGGTCACAGTTTTCACCTTCTACATTTTCCTGTGAATGGCATACAACATTTGTTTCATATCAATATTATTATGGCAACAAATACAGTGGATTGGATAGGATTTAGGCATAACAGCATTCAGAAGGTTCTAAAGGAAAACAGATTTCAGCCCAGCAGGCTTATTGAATAAGTCTCAGAGCTTAAAATGAATACTGTTTGGAAAAAAATCATTAGAATTTGCCAGTTCATCAAAATCAAAATATATCCTGGTAAAAGTTCTGTTGTAATGAAACTTCAGCACATGGGAAGGGTTTGAAAAGCTTCTCCCAGTTTGCCGGTCTGCTTCTCTGGTAGCTTGAATTTCTGGCTTACTCTGGAGATGGAGCTCCCATCTTTACTAAATCAAGAGTCCTTGCCTCTAAGGCTGGCTCCCGGAGCTACCACAGCCAGTTTCAAGACAGCAGTTCCTCAACCACCTATTAATACTTGTACCCACCATCACTGCCACTTCCTCCTAGAGGAATTCCACATACATTTATGCTGCTCCTTTAGTTCCTAGCACTGGCCTGCTGCCTCCTTACTAAGCAAGCTGGGTAGTTCACAGCACGCTGCTACATACCTCTTTCAGTGTAGTATTTACGGGGGGGGGGGGGCATCCAACTTTTTTCTTGTAAAATCTGTACAGGCACTATGTATTTATTTATTCCAAAAGTTTAAACAAAAGTTGCTGAGATGCAAACAAGCAAAGAAAATATTCAGTAAATACCCACAAAGTTGTGTAAGTAAATATCAGTGGGTATTTCTACACAGTGAGGTTCAGAACACTTCCCACTGCCAGGCACAGGTCTCTGACCATGTCCTGTCATATCAGGACAAGACCTGGATACACATCGCTCCTCTGTCTCAGCCTTTGGCTTCCACTGAGAGAAAAACCCAGTGCAAAGGCAAAAAGGACTTTACAGAGCACCCCACAAAGTTCCCTGATGCAGATGATTAGGAAGTCACGACTGCAGGGCATACAGTGAAGCACAGCTGCCTCGCTGTTTTGAGAAGACCAGTATAAGCTCTGCAGTGTAATTTGAAATGCAAAGCTTGCAGACCAAATTATGATTTCAGAAGCAGTTATCAGGATAACATCCTTCCAGTTCACCCAGAGAACCACTCCCAGTTCCAGCCTTAGATTTGGCTTAGTGGAGCAAATTTCAGGCCTACCAGAGAGAAATCTAAACACTAACAACACTCTCATCTTGTCGACCAGTGTTTAGCATATCAAGTTTATTGAAGACCTCTCTAAACAGGTATGTTATGTATTTTTGTATATAAATTAAAGACCATTTCTGCAAATCATACAAAAAAATCTAGATGATCCCCCTCTCTTTTATTCAAAGGCTGAGGATGCTATTTGTTAATATTTAAATTTTGGATTTATAGAGAAAAAAATATTGTATGCTTCATTTCTGTCTTCAGGATATATACTTGGATCACACATTCCATTTTGTCTGTATAAAATTTGAAGAAATTACCATATGTTTCTTAATGAAAACCAATTATCATACCCAATGACTAGACCTCAGGAGCTGTCATGACTGAGGAAAACCTGGGATGTGCCTGTGATTAAAACCCTACAATGGAAGGAGAGCAAAGTGCCTATGAAGCTCAGGGAATAATGAAGGGTGTTACTGACCACAACTGTTGCAAGTAAACTGACTGTCTCATCAAAATGGGGACTGGAGGGTGGCCTTTGTTTTAGATAAACAACTATCAACAGTCAACTAGTGATATAAATTTTTATTCCTGAGTTCATTTTAAAAGTGTGAATGTCTCCCTGAGTTCTCCAGATGAGCATGATATGTGGATTTAGGTGTGAATATGTTGCTCAAAGTATTAATTTCTTTTTAAAAAAAGACAAACAGCAAAATAATTTTGAAGAGAGCAACAGGCCTGAGCTGGCTTTAACCCATGCATTCCTCCCTGTTAACAGGGGAGGCCCATTGCTGTGATGGTGGGTATATAAAGACCAGTAACGGGAATTGCATTTGTACTGTCATCCAACTGTATATTACAATTGCCATATTGCCCTTGTATAGTAAATTCACTACATTGTTCTTCTGAATTGTTAGCTAATGTAACATCAAATATTTTCAATTTGATTTTGTTATAAAACGTTTCCCCCTCCACATGTAGAATATCTAAAAGAATTTGGTCAGAGTTTTAAAATCCAACAGCTGTGTTTCACAAATGATCAAACATGAAATTCAGAGTATAAAAGGTAAGTTTGCTTTACTGTGTTCAGAGAGATGACACAGGCATAGAAATTAGGAATTCTGTCTCCTTCATTTAAAATTTGGAGCACACAATATAAGTGGGCTGATGGCTAGTGACAATCAGTGATCTAGCATAAAAATTATGTATGCCATGGTCATGCCCATGACAGCAATGAAAGGGATAGTTCCTCATCCAGTTTATACCAAAATTTTAACCAGTAAGCCACATCAGCTAAAACAGTGTTACGGTAGTTCAGAATCAGGCAAAATGGTTGTATCTCTTTTTTCTCATTTAAATTGGCCATTGGAACTATTTCTTTCATCCAGACTCTGGTTATTTATACACTTGATATTTTGGATCAGATAACTCATGTAAGAGAACTAAGCAGTTTCAGAAAAACTGTCAAACAAACCATGTTTTTGTTGGCTCCTGTTCACTGTCATATTTGGCAACAAATACATAAGCTACTAGCTAACAGTCGATTCAGAAAAATATGTCTAACTTCTTTAAATATTGACACGCAGCTTGGTAACGAAGTTCAGCAGAATCTACAGCTGCAAGATATTTCAAGAGGGCTGGGTATTTACCAAAAATGCAAGAGGTGATGTCAAATCTACTTTTTTGTTAAAATTGTTAATGGTTCATATTTTGTAATCAAATAATTAACTCATATTTCATACATGTCTAATTTAACTGTTCCAATAATTATTCCTTCCATATGCATATTGTTACTTCACACAAAGCAGATTTTATAAACGCATCCTTTCTTTATGTGTCATTAGTGGCTTTTAAGAGAAACATCAGCTCATCCTTAAAACCAAACCCAGCTACACACACTGTTGGTCTCCCTGTGATTCTCTCACACTCAGATGTGCAATTATTATTTGATTTTAATGTCAGTCTGGCCAATTTTTATAGAGTAACATACAGAACACTAAATATCATACAGAACTATTAAACTTAATTTACAATATTTTCAGTTCAGAGAATTGTTAGTCATTTTAAGTTCTAGTTGTGACACCAAGTCACTTGTTATAAAAGAAGTGATCCCTAGTTTATGAATAAATTCCCCTTATTAAAAAAAAAAAAAATTACAAATTCAATCCACGGATTCCCTTTTAAACAAAAATAATCGGTTTAATACTCACTTTGCAAAGACAAGGTTCTGTGCATGGATCTTCATTAATGCTGCCAATTATGCTACAGTTACAACGCAGGCAGTTTGGATAGCCTCGATACCCAAATGCACAACGGTCACATTTTTCTCCTGTGTAACCTTCTCTGCATTGACATTGACCTGGCCACATCCCTTGAAAAGCAAAAATTGATAAATAAGAGCAGGCAATAAGCTGGATTCAAGATGTCTCAGAGAACACCAGTAACTTAACATCTCTTTTTGATTTTATTCCATGTTAATTCCACACGGACACTTGACTTAACGCCAATCTCACCACCTATTTTTCGTGTTCAGAGTACCAGATGCACAAAGACTGCAGCAGAATGCATTTTAGGACAGATATAACAGCATTCATGAACAACAACGTTAGATCTCAATCCTTCATATTGCTTTACATAGTCAGAGCCTTCCAGCTCCCACACAACAAGACCACATTCAGGGACCTGACACATCTTTCACCTCATTTTTCTAAATATTCACCATTGTTCTGGAAAGGTACCTAACTGGCAGCCATTCACAACAAGATACAGTTTCCTCATACTTCACAGCCCAGATATATTAGCCAGATTTGAAGTTTAGAGAGAAGACATTTCCTGTTCCCTTACCACGCTGTGAGTCAGAATGGTGCTCGTCTTTAACACAGTCAGAACTCAAAGATCCAAATGGGTCACAGCCACAGGGATAGCAGGGGTGATCATCATAGGGAGAAACCTATGAGACAAATGTTCTCTGTCAAGTTCTCATGTTATTAACTGGAAAAGTAAAGTTACTTCTGTTTTTTGTCTGGGATCACTGGAACTATCACAAATGAAGACTAGAAAAAAATGGTATAAAACAACAGATCAAGGGACTCAATCTGTTTAATTTTAGCAAACAGAAGATGGAGGGGGTTGCAGTCTAGAAAAAAAAAAAAAAAAAATGCAGGAGCAAAATTTGATCTTCAATAACATAGGCAAAGGTATAGTAACTCTAATGCCTGGAAGTAGAAGCTTGACACATTCAGCCTAAATACACATTTTTTAGTGTGACAGCAGTTGACCACTGTGATGGTTTGCCGAAGATTATGGAAATGTTTAAGACAAGAATGGATGTTTTTTGCAAAGTTGCTCTAGTTCAAAGAAGAAGGAAATGAAAAAAAATCCTTGTCTCTATATTCAGTGGGTGGACAGATTATCTCTTCATGAAGATTCATTCTAACTTCATGATCTATACAACTTTGAAATATAAGGGAATGTAACTCATATGGCAAGGATTTTCTTTTCTTTAAGGGAAACCTAAAGTTTTCCTTTGAAGTACTTCAGATGTAAAGCAAATCAGTAATGACCTCTGGATACATATATAGTGGCCACAAATTGACCGAATACTTCAGTCCTTCTTAAAACAAGTGAATTAGAGAATCTTAGACTCAGGTTTAATTCTCCTTTGGTTGAACTGTACGTGGTGTCTACACTCCCACGACTCACCCTCTGCACCTACTTATACTAGATTTCTCAAGCATGGGCTTTTGAAAATATGTATGAACCTGCTGAAGCAAGACCACGTGGGGCAGAAATTTAATTTGCTGCCTCTCTTTATGCAGTGACCTCTAACACTGCAGGAACTTTATGTTCTGTTATTCACATATTAAAAATGTCTTTTGTAGAGACATTTAGGTTGTTTTTTTAAAGAGGGATGGACATTTGTCAATAAACTGGAAAGTAGATGGGCTCAGACCACACGTTCTACAATAAACATGTCAAGAAGAGAATATTTCTTGCAGTATCTCATGAGTCAGAGTCTGACCTTAGAACCATGTGATGGTCTTTTTTAACACTGATTGAAATGGGCTGCTATAGGACAGTACATAATTTTGGCACTTCTGAAGACATCAGATCTTCAATGCTGACATTTTTAGAGCTTTATCCACAGGAGAAATGGGTTTCCTATCACAACACCTACATTTCCACACTAGGAAAACATATTTACTTATTCTTTTCTTCTCCAACAGTTTCTTTCAGAGCAATTAGACCTTCCATTCCATACAACTGAACAAGCACTTTATGCTTTTCTCTGAAAGTTGTGGTGGTATGTCATTTATAAAAACATCCTGTATAGTTTCTAGTTATTCTACAATGGATAACAATGCATGTATGAATGTATAATGAACATTAAAATGGTATATCCCAAATCTTACTTTGTGTGGTCTAAAATATCCATCAGCACACATTTCACAGTTGATGCCAGTAGTATGTTGAGTACAGTTTAAACAGACACCACCTCCTATATACTGGCCATGAATATCCATGCTTCTTTTCTGATCTGCAATACTCTGGTTGTAATAACAATCTTCTGCTTTGTTATGACAGTTGCATTCTAAGAAGAAACAAAAAAGAAATCCACTTTTTTTAAAAAAAAAATTACATTACATTACAGTTTCTACAACACTGACATTTTTCAAAGAGGAAATTGTAAATAGAAGAACATATCAATTCATCTCAAATGTGTGATTTTTTTTTTTCCCCATTAACCATGCTGTATGCATCAGCAGTCTCAAATACACTAAATTTCTTAGCAAGTAAACGCACTTCAAAAACACTGTCACCACTTCAATAGCACCCTTCTTAACAGTATTCCACAGATCACACTCCTCTCAGGAGTGATGTCAATAATAATGTGTGGTTTTACTTTTAGCTGCTCTTATATCTTCTGTCCTCTGTATTATAGGAAGAAATCTGCCTGATTCATCTCTTATTTGTATTGTAGACAAAAGTCTGAGAAGTAAACAGTGCCAATACGTAAGATTTGATTTAGGTTACATTTGATTTAGGTTAGAACATACGTTTCAGTCCAAACACTTCTTTTCCAAACAGTGGCATTGAATTTTGTCAAAAGACTTCTACTTAAAAGATACTTTTCCATTTGCAACTATAAATTTTATCTAATTTTATAAGCTCCTAATTGTCTGCAGCTTGTGCCAGGCACTAGTGATGTGAAGAGGAAAAATACACTAGCTAGCCCTAGAGACAGTCATCTGTACTGAATTACTGTCAAAGCCTAAGTCAATCTATCAGCTAATCTGAAATGTAATTGGCCAGTAATGACTTTATTTCAAAAGATTTGTTATCAGAACAAAGTGGCGTTTTTTTTTTGTTTGTCTGTTTTGTTTTTTATCTGACAAAATTTATGATAAGTAAGAAGTTTGCACTTCAAGTAGCTAACAAAGTGATTGATGAAAATCTGCTGGTTTTTACAGGAGTATAATAAATCCCCATCTCTTTTGTCTCATCCTTTCTGAAAGTTTTGCTGCATGACACTTCCATTAGCCAGGCAGTCACATTAGACAAAATATTTAAAACCACCTAAATAGTTAAGATTATAAGTAGCCCCTCTACTCCATGAAGACAGTAGTTTTTGGATATTTGGGGGAATCAGTGTAGATCTGTATGAAAAGCAACCTCAAACAACAGCGTAATAAGCCTTTATGAAATTATTTAAACCTTTGTGCATACTTACTCTCACATTTGTTCCCAGCAGAAATGGTTCCTGGTCTCCATGGTTTCTGATGATACCCAGGACAGCATTTGTTACAGCTCTCTCCACATGTGTTGTGCTCACACTGGCACTGCAATTTCTAGGAAAAAGAAGAAAACACAACATTTTATTTAAATATTTTTAAATGGATAATTTACTTACTGTTCTCATAAGTCTGCCTAATATCTGATTTATTAAAAAAAAAAAAAAAAATCAACACTCACAAATACTGATTAATTAGCATTTGACTACTCAACCACACTGTACCAACTACTGGAGAGTAGCTTTTCTGCAACAGGGAAACCCCTCCTTTTGCAACTCGGACTATTTCTTGTAATGCCCTTCAAGTTTTTAATGCCAAAATTTTATTTTAATGCCAAAGTAAGAATTCTCTTCAAAAAAAAAGTTACATTACCAGAGACCCAGATATGCTTACAAAGAAAAGGAAGAAAATTATAGCAAATAATTTATATGCATTATGTAGTACTTTAGCCTTCTCTTTCCCATTCTCCTTAGGCAAAGACCTCTTTAAATTGGACAAGTTGTTCTGTAAAAAATAGATCAGTAAGATCAAAGAATACCTTTGTGATTTCATCCAGGGGACAGCTTCGAGCATGGCCATAACAAATACACATGCCACCAACAGAGATGTCCTTTATTGAGTAGTAGTACTGCAAAAATTAAAGTTAAAAGAAGAATGATTAAAATACATCTATATATATCTTCCCTCCTACGTAATAAAATACCAGCATTCTATTATTTTGTGACTTAAAATATGTCAAGAAAATACTATGAATTTCTATCACTTAGAATGATAGAATAGCATTACAAAGTCGTTTATGTTGGGAAAGTCCTCTAAGATAATCTAGTCCAACCTTTAACCTAGCACTGCCAAGTCCACCATTAAACCATGTCACTAAGCTCTATATCTACATGTTTTTTTGAAGACCTCCAGGGATGTTGGCTCAACTACTTCCCTGGGCAGCCTGTTCAAATACTTCACAACCCTTTTAGTGAAAAAAAAAAATTCCTAATATCCAACCTAAACCTCCCCGGCACAACTTAAGGCCATTTCCTTTTCTTATCGCTTGGTGCTTGGGAAGAGAGCCGGATCCCCACCCTGCTATAGCCTCCTTTAAGGTAACAATAGAGCACAATAAGGTCTCCCCTGAACTTCCTGTTCTCCAGCCTAAATGACCCCAGCTCCCTCAGCTGCTCCTCATAAGACTCATTCTCTAGACCCTTCACCAGCTTCGTTGCTCTCCTTTGGACGTGCCCCAGCACCTCAATGTCCTCCTTGCAGTGAGAGGTCCAAAACTGAAAGCAATATCTGAGGTGTGGCTTCACCAGAGCCGAGTACAGGGGGAAAATCACTTCCCTGGTCCTGCTGGCTACACTATTCCTGATACAAGCCAGGATGCTGTTGGTCTTCTTGGCCACCTGGGCACGCTGCTGGCTCATTCAGCTGCGTGTGAACCAATACCTCCAAATCCCTTTCTGCCGGGCAGCTTTCCAGTCACTCAGTACAGTAGTACTCAGTACAGTACTACTGTACTGAGTGACTGGAAAGCTGTAGTACAGTAGTGTTGTATGGGGTTGTTGTGACCCAAGTGCAGGACCCTGCCCTTGGCCTTGTTGAGCCTCATACAGGTGGCCTTGGCCCATTAGTACAGCCTATCCAGATCCCTCTGCAGAGCCCTCCTACCCTCAAGCAGATCAACACTTGCACCCAACTTGGTGTCATCTGCAAACTTAGAGGGTGTACTTGATCCCCTCGTCCAGATCATTGAGCTGTGGGAAGCCTTCCATTTGGGGAATTTTTATATTATTTTTCCTATGTTTTTCCTCAGTGATAAAAAACAACAACAAAGTTTTAACTAAGTTTTAAGTTTTCAGGAAAGACCACCAACTGTAACCAAAATTTGCTTGTAAAAGAATTTTTTTCCACTATAAAAGCCAAGCAACATAACAAAATGCTATATTTGAATCTCAGTTTGCGAAGTAAAAGTGTGCTTTCTTAAAATGGGAACTATGCCCTCCCTTAAAATCACTTTGTGCACTTCCTTCCAGACTACATCTGCTACTAGTGTGAGACAGTGTATTAGGCTATCCAAACTTTTAGCTTAAAATTGGTGATACAGCAGAATAGAATCCATTAATATTGCAATGTGGTGAGCAAAAACACATACATAAGGAAAATATTTAATTTTCAAGGCAAGGAAGAGGCAGGAAATGACCATCTGGGTTCAGTTACAGCTGCAGAATCAACATGGTTCGCCTGTTTGTATCCTGGGAAGTATGTGCTAGTACTACAGGGGAATGAAAAAAAATATATTTTTTGACCACACTTCTAAGTAAATAGTTCAAGACTCTCAGATCTAACAACCCTACAGTCATCTGCTTCAGGACGAGGACGTGGCCCTGGGTGGTCACACCTGTTTACTCTATGGACTGTTATTTCACTGAAGGATCTTGGAGATGGAGCAAATTCTTTGATTAAATACTTAATTTTTAGGTGTTTACTTTTTATTATAACATTACAAAAAAAAAATATGAACAATAAGACCTTCACTACAGAGTAGAGGTTCAGACTGAGAAAAGTAGGAGGATGACCAGAAGCAGAGCTGTATTTCTTAGTACAGAAAAAGCTCATTGCATTCCCTGCTTCACCCGCCCTTCTCTTGTTTTCTTAAAGCTTATACTCTGTATGGCTCACAGCAGCTGTGTGCAGCTTGAAGATGAACAAGAGACTAATGCTAACCAAATGCTAGAGAGAAATAAATAAAAGAAGCAAAACGCAGAAACAAACCTGCTGTTGAACACTTAGAAAAGTTTTGCATCAGCCCTTTTGCAAGACTGTGTACAAGACAGCGATAAAATTGGTATCAACAACTGGATATAGTCTTCAAAAACAATAAAAATTGAATAGAGAAAGCTGGAAATGACTATCTTCGTTGTCATTGGTTACACAGTGGATGAGACACAAAGTGAGACATCAGGACTTGAGAACCCTGGCCCAGTAAAATCCATGTCTTAAGGAGATGAAGATGTATAGCTGTTCATGCAAAGTTGCACTAAGTCCTGATGGGTAAACTAGTACTAAGCCCTAGATTATACAGCAGTGTACATTATGAAGGCAATGGGAATGCTTATCCTCAGCACCCTTGTTTCCTACATAAACTGCATGTCTGTATGTCAAGCCATCCTTTTTGGAGTGTATTTCTTGATATTATAGTATTATTGAAAGACTTAAATTATCTACCAGCCTGTTCAGTAGGAATATCTCACCTGTTCAGCTTTTTTTTTTTTTTTTTAGGCTAGACATAATGAAAAGATTCTTCACCAAGAGTGTGGTTGCACACGGGAACAAGTTCCCCAGTGATGTATTCACTGCACCAAGCCTGTCTGAATTTAAGAAGCATTTGGACTGTGCACTTAGTCACATGGTCTAAAATTTTGGGTAGACCTGTGTGGTGTCAGGAGTTGGACTCGATGATCCTTATCTGTCCCTTACAATTTGGGATATTCTATAATTGTATGTGTTAACTGTTGTCCAGATGGTTCCAGCACAGCTGGAACAGACGTCTCATCCTCACGCATGCAATCCCTGTGCTGGCAAGTCCCCCATGGGGCAGATGGAAGGAGCAGAACATCTAGATCTTGTGCTTCAGAAATGCTGCAGCTGAACAGGCACCTTCCATGGAGATGAGAGGGGCACTACCTGGAAAGTACTCACCAAAACCTGCCAAGAGCCAGGCTCCTTTTTCCCTTCTATACCCAGCTACCCAACACAGTTTCAATATCAAGTGTATAAAGATTACTTAAAACTCTTAAGCGTTAAAATTCTAGGTGTTTTGCATTGTTATTTCTGTGCTTGAAAACAGTCAAATGCTTTTAAATGCCTTATTAAAGAAAATGAAGAAAACTCTTATCAGACATCAAAATTCATCATAGCAAGGTTTACAAATAATTCTTTTTATGGATCAGAGCACTGAAAACTTAACACATGAGAAATTGTACTGAAATTGCATCAAGAGCAACCTCAAGTGACACTTTCACTAGCCAGACCCTTTTTTTTTCTTTTCTGATAGAGAATTAGAAATGATATTCCTAGCTAAAATCATTTGAGCAAACAAATTAAAAAAAAAAAAAAAAAAGAGATCTTTAAAATTATTTATTGAAGTTGTCTCTGGCAAGGTATTGTTGCTAATAAAGTCAAAGGCGAGGCAAAAACTAGTTAATAACCTTATAAAACAACTCTGTGAATGGCAAGGATCAAGTAGTTCCTCAAAGAGATCAGAAAAGATTTTCCCATTCTGCCACACTGAGAAGTGTTTCTGAACAATCATCTTACCCTTCTGGTAACAATGGGATCTAGTTCTTTAGGGTCGTGATGGCTGAGAGTCATGAGGTCAGCATTAAGGGTTCTAATACGCTGCAGTCGTAGGCGAATGTATCGTGCAGAAGTAAACTCCAAAAGCTTTTCTGAAGGATCATCAGCGCTAGGCCTACCGTTGATCAGTGACGTGTGAATCTAGAAAGAGGGTAGGGCTTAATCAGAAACATAACTATGATCCATTTGCAACAACAAACATCGTAGTGTGAGAATTAAAAACATAGGACTTAGGCTTGTTTTCTGGCAACTGAGGATGGTGAGATGTTAAATTACCTGGAATTATTTTTTATTTCCCACCCTCCACCTGCAGGTACAATTCCCACTTCCTGACTAACACAGTTCTGAAACCACCACTCTTGGCTCATCATAAAGTCTCACGTCTCCTGGATATTTGTGGAGTTAACTTATGGAGAAGAGCATAGCTAGTCCTTAATTACCTTGTCTTCCTTATTTATATGGAACATGTAACTCTGACCATAAGCACAGTTTTGTCCTTACAGATTTTTTTACGCCATCTCTAGATATCTTATTGCAAAATATAATACTGTGCATGTGCTCAATGTGGAGTCATTAATCCTATATCCTGTTGGGACAGGGCTGCCCAGTCAGCAAAGAATACTCAGTGATATGACTGCACAGTGGGAAGCCACAATGCAGATAATTGAAAGCAGGAGGCTGCCACCACGAAACAACCCATCTGGTCTTCATCTTTCCATCTCACACAATCCCAAATTGGCTCCAGGAAGATGGCTTTAGTTATCAGGCAGTGCAGCTTATTCTAGAAACAGCTCCCTGCTCCTTTCCAAAGGAACTTAAAAACACACAAAGATGTAGTTTCATATGATCATAGAATCATAGATGACACAGTTTGTGCTTCATTTTTAGGTAGAAACTGCAAAATGAGACCTTAATACCACAAATAAGTGTTAAACAGTACACCTGATGTCCACCTCAACTAGTAAAGGGTCATGCACTGGGCTCATCAGATACATTTTAGGGTGCATGGCACATCCTCATTTATGCAGAGCAATTTTGTCTCATATACTACTCTTGGATTTATAGTTTGACCTTTGTCCAGCATTGCCAAATATTTCTCCTGAAAATATTAGTAAAAAATTAAAATGAAAAAAAGTAGTTTAGTTCTGCACAGCTAGGGACTTCACAGATAGCAATTGTGTTATTTCAAAAATATACAGAGTCTGGTAATGGAGTTCATACTCTCAACTTTTGCCATTTATGGTCTATCACCATTATTTCTAAGTATTCTAATATAACATGTTTGAAGAATTTCACTTTTCTTATAGCCCATTTAGAAACTAATCATCATCCATTTTCCAGCTGCAGAACAACAGCTATGAAACTAAGTTTTTCCAGGTCAGATCCTGCAAATTTGCATTGGCTTATATACTATTCAGCTCTCACAGAAACAGAGAATTCCTCTAGTATGTCTAGAGGATCTCAAAACAGGATTAACTATAATTGTGTTAGATGGTTGACCAATCTGTTCTTGAAGATCACTGTTGATGATAACTCTCCAGTCTTCCAAGGCAACGTACTACTGTCCTTTCCTTGTTTTATTGTTAGAAGTTCTCCTATTGTTAGAAGTTCTCCATGGGATTTACATGACAGAACTGTTGGCCAAATATTCAAATAACATTGCATTGCTTTCACTGAAAAAAAATATATATACATATAAATTCACTATGCGTAAGCCCAAATGTAGCGCTGTGGATCATATCCTTCTCTCATTAGGCATTAATTACAGATATAGAATTTGCTGAGCTCACTGTAATCCTTTGATTTTCACAATGAGAGAAGGAACCAACCATGGTGTCAGTTCTAGCATGCTGTGTTTCCTTCTTACCATTTAGGCTCTAGAGATCTGAAGACCTGTCCTGCCTCAAGCTCCAGTTCTCTGGGAATACCTATAATCTCTGTTCATGAATAGTGTTTTCAAATGATGAAAAGTGTAACTTTATTCACATTTTAATTCTAAACTTATCTATTGGCTAGACTAGTAGAAGTTCTGTAATAATAGACTGTAATTTATATAGAGACAGTAGAGGAATCTTTCCTACCAGGAAAAGGAAGAAATAGGGACAGATACTAAAAGATTAAGGAAGAAAATTAAAGGTTCTCCATGTATACTTCTGTATTTGGCTAAAATACTGCGTACATATTGTTTCTATATGCCTTACATACACTGATATTCTTAAAGATCTGTAAGCAGATCTTCAGGCAGTATAAATCAGGTTAACAACAGAGTATAAAATAGTGCAATTATACCTCTTTAAACCCATGAAAAATCTAGCAGCCGAACTGGCAAAATGTCTGATTTAGCTAAATGTTGTTAAGTTACATCCACATTTAGACACGTGGTCATTTAACCTATCAGTTCTTTCAGATCAGGGCACTACAAGCAAAGTGCACAACAGTGGCTTGCTAACAAATGCTGGATACAGATACAAGGCAGGTATCTGCAGACATCAGCTGATGTGTGGAACTTTGCACAGCCCCATACTTAAGTTCAATATATTGGCTAGAACAAATTACAAAGCGTTAAACATACATTTTTTTAAAAGAGTGCCAAAGTTCATTAATAGAGGTTATGACATTCTCTGTGCAGGAATATTCTTGACTGCTGCTCCAGCTACAATGGAGCAGTCTGTTCTTTGTGAACAACAATATTTATGTAGTATACAGAAATTTGATTCTGCCATTTTACATGTTCTTATGTTATATTTTTATACTATTACACTTAGAAGAAAAAAGCAATGTTCTGGATAGGGCTGTTGATTATAGTTGTGCCACACAATTCTGTGTACATGAGGAAAAATAAATGAGAAGGAAAGTCACTAATCTGAATCTCTATAATTTCTGGGTTGGAGCTGGACAGCCTATCAGACATTCATTACAAGAGGCACTGTTCGTACACAGTCAACCTAAGGGCTTTCTGGTTAATCGTGGTGAAAGCCAGGTTAAGTTTCTTTGTCTGTTCCACTTCATCTGTAGGGGATATGTTTACACCACTGAAACAAAAAATTGATTAAAATACATGGGACTTGATGTCACCTGAATTTCATTGGTTTTGTCTTGCTGAAACATAATTTTAAGTTTATGTGAAAAAGTTTGACAAACTTTAGCTCTTAAATGCATACACTCCACTCCTTTTTAAGCAATGAATAAATACATGTTGGCTCCTATGAGGCTAACAGTTACTAGCATTCTCCATGGGATAACACTGTATTTATTATCATGCTCTTACATGATAGCATTCACGATAGAATAACCACTGTTTTTAATGTATAATTTCATTATGTGGCTGCCTCTATGAAATAAATTACACAAACACCATGAACAGAGTTTGCTAAAAGAACGAACAATCAACAGTGAGGCTGCATAACTCATAGCTCTTTTAATTATGCTACATCCCTGAAACAATGCCAAGGCTAGTTTAGGAGTTCCAGCTGTGCCGAGCACTTCAACAGTGTTTGCAGCTTTATCTCACTACCAGGTGTTCCCAACACAGAGATTTTCTTTATTAAATGAAAAACCTGGCAGAACATAGAGCCTCTGTTGTAGTCTTTCATAGGATAAAGCAACTAATAATTCCAAGTTAATAGCCACCATCAAATTATGGAGAGAGAGAGAGAGAACAAAGAGTTTAGTAATAGGAATGTGTAAAGCCAAAGACATGTTTTATCCCAACTTTTAAAAGTTTGCTATACTGATACATGATGTAAAGATAGTATCATTAAAGAAGAATAACAGATTATCTGGTAGTGCTGAACTCTGTAATTGGAATTCAAGTGTTTTCAAGTTGCAGTCAGTCCGTGTTCACACTCGCAAACCACAAGTGCAAAAACAAACGTACCTCTCCATGTTCCAGGGGAACTAGTCTGGAATAATAGGAGGTGCAGATCACTTCATCATCTCTCTTGTACGTTGGCGGCCCAATTCTTGGTGTGATATTATAACGAGTTAAACATTCTGTGTCGCTAATTGCATAGTACTGCCATGGTCTGAACTCTGTGCCATCTATGGAGCGTTCCAAAATCCAGTTTCCAGGTCGTGGAGCATTAGCAGATTTGATGATGACATAAGCAACTTGAAAGACCTTTAAAAAAAAAAAAAAAAAAAAAAAAAAGCAAGAAGAAAATTTTAACACTTCATTCTGCTGTAAAAGACCATAAGAGGCAAACTACTAAAATCAAATAAAAATTTAAAGGTAGTATACGATTTGCCTGGGGAGAGGGTAAAATTTGGTAGACTGACTCTAGATAAAACTTTTGCATAATCTTTTATGATACTAATGGAAACGTACCATTTTTGGTCAAAACTCTGAACATTACAAAAAACGAACTGAAATATATATATATATGTATATATATACATACACACAAAGTTGATTTCAGGATTACTTGGGAATAAGTCTTTCTAAGGGAAGTGTGATATTTAGCTTTTTTGAACCACTGAAGGCTTCAAAGAAGTGGGTTCTTTTTTTTTTATTTTATTTTTCAAAACAGCTGCAGCCAAAACAACTCTTTGTTTGACATTTTAGGTTGGAGTTTAATCCTCCCATTAATAGCATTTCTGATAAGCTTTTTACATTCTATATTAAAAATCTCTGGGCATTCCATTTTCATTCTGTGTTGAAGTTATTTAAACACAAGGCTACTTACAGACACTGCTGAAAATGTACATAGATAAATAGATAAATAAAGTGAATATGACACATATAAGTATGATAATGTTAATTAAGTAGTTCTTTTAAGATATGGAATCTCTCAGCTATACAGGTAACCTTGAGTATTATTACTATTTTTCTTAACTATTCTGTGTCCAAAGTGAAAACTATCCCCACAACAGCATTGCTCTGCACTTCTCTGAGAAGGCAGGGCAGAAAATAAGTTTATATCACCTTTTAAGTGACCTTGTTGTGGCATAACCTGTTGTAGATAGACGTTGTAGATAACCTGTGCTGAACCCCAACTAGCTGCAGCATCAGCCACTAGCACTGAAATGCACTTACTCCAAAACTACTATCTTTTTCCTTAACTAATACATCACCTCACAAAAGGCTGTCTTTGCAAATTGATAAGACTCCTTATAAGAGTTTAACGCTTTACATGCAGTATATTATAAAGCCCATTTAGAATAAAGAAAAATGCCATGCCATCACAGAGGTCTGTACTCTCACTAGAGTACTCTCACTAGCTGCTGTAATTATTGTAACTCCTACAATTTCTTTCAGACATTTTCAAATGTGTTGGAGGGGGTGGTTTGTTTGTTTTGTATCTTGTTGTTGCTGTTGTTTTTTGTTCCATAACAATGCCAGAGCAAGAATAGCACTTGCCATGTAAAAAACAGATTTCAGTGTTGTCAAATGGAGAAAATAGACATACAGAAATAAAGAGTAATTACATTGTGTGCACAAGTGAACAGAGCTTTGCTTAGGAAATCTGCAGACATGAGATGGAAAAAAAAAAATGATTACATATCTTATGACTTATTGGATTTTATATCTAAAAAATTCAAAAAATCTTGGTTTTGATTAAAATCAGACAATATAAAATGTGATTATCAGCTAGTCTGATTTTATTTTTATTTATTTATTTTTCTCTCTGCTTGCTAACATCAACTAAACTACTTCCCTACTTATTACACAGTTGGCTGAACAACAAATGATCTACTTCTGATTACACTGAGATTTTTCAAGACCAATTATATTCTGCAGCTGATGTGGCTAGTTTTAAATCCAGTTCCAACTGGATTTAAATAACAATGAGTTATCCTTCATCTCAAACTAACTGCAGGCAGAAATAAAAGTAGAAGATAGTTTCATACAGGAATATGTAGATTAAATTTATTTCAAATATCAAGTTTCTTGGTGAGGGGAAAATCCATATAGAGAAAAAAATTCTCCAGAGCAGTTCATTTGAACATTGAATCCTTTAAAGCAATGTTTGTTTGTTTGTTTTTTATGGAAAAGTAGCTGTGTCTGGTTCTCAAGTCTTCGAGTGATTGATTTTTACACAATTCAGCAAGAGCTGAAATGCATATATTTGAAACTAAGAACCCAAAGGAGGCATTAAAAAAAAAAAAAAAAAAAAAAAAAAAAAAAAGAATGATCTGTAACAATTGAAGTATGCATAGTCAGCCTGTGTAAAAATAAATAAATAAATAAATAAAAACACTGCCTCTTTTCCCGCTGGATTTTCTCAAGTCTCTTCCACATATAGCCCATAAGTACCTAAAAATACTTCTTAGGTAAATTCACAGGATACTGAATGTCAGCAAGCTCAAGAAAATTTGTTAGTCCTTGAAATTATATAGGTTAAATATATAAATGAAAGGATATTGCATAAATGATCCCAGAATCAAGAAATCACAAACCAGCCTGCCAGTAGAAGTTACATTCTCAGGGATTACATTCCCAAACAAGGGAACAAACAAAGCTGGCAGAAGGGATTCAGGTGTCCCCAGTGTTTTCAGATGAAGACATTTTAAGGAATGTCAACTTTGGCTTGGGAGACCTTATATCCCATAGCCTCTGCAACCTAGAATGGATCTGAACCAGGACTCCACATAAGGCAAACTGACTCCAACATCCTCAGAGTACTTCTTTAAAGATTTTTACTTTAATGAGGTCTCCACATTCCATCATCACTGAGTGCAGTTTCTTCCCACTCTACACGTCCACAAACTGGCCATGTGATAAACTTGAGCTCTGTGGCAAGAGCTAATGATTCATATGCTTTAATCTGACTGTATAGGTTTCCCAGGACTCATTTCCTTATTGAGCTGCAAGGGTAAAAAGGGCAAGCCAAAGCAAGTTAGCAATTCCCAAGCAACCATAGATTAGAACTGTCATTTTACAGGCATTTCAATCCTGATTGTAAAGATCAGCCAAATAAACCTGTACTGAAGAACCCCTTCTTTGTAGCAGCAATAGCAACATAACACATCACTTCTACTTTCTTGAGCCTTTCTAATAACCTTGTTTCCCTGAATGCAGATCCAGTAACATCAGGTATTCTGTTCTTGAAACAAATTTGCAAATAAACCCTTTTCCCCATTCATCAGGCAATTTTGCCTACTCTTTTGTTCAAGACACCGCTAGCAGCCGTCACACAGTAGATGCTAGCCAAATGTTCCTGTTTCCAAGGGCATGGTCCTCTAAAACCTACACAGGTCCTAGCAAGCACAATTTTTCCAGTAGTCTTTTTGGATAATGATTTCCAGTTACATTTTTCAATTTACTTAGTTTGACAGAACAGTAAGGGAAGATATGCTGTCTATTCATAACTATTTGAGCCCTGGTCTGCAAAAGTGAAAAGTTAAAAGGGGAAGATAAGTCCCAAAAGTTTTTTTTTTTTTTTTTTTTTCTAAATCTCAGTTTAACAGATCAGTTCCTTTTAATTTTATAAATTCAGCTAAATCTTTCCTTCAGGCTGAGTGCAGGAAGGCAAACAGCTAAGTGTGTTTTTCAAAATGGCATGACTTGTCCTGTGGTGAAAATGCTTGTTACAACTAACATTACTCTGTATTTTAAGTAAAACTGAAAGAAACCTTTCTGCTTAATGGTGTCAATACATTTTTTTGTTTGTTTTCTCCGATTTAATTTTCCTTTCTGAACCCAGAAAGTCTAAAATGAATGAATCTGTGCAAACTCTTGGAGTAGAAGACAACATGAAGGGATATTCTGAGTATCAGTCTGTATTGTTCATATAAATAGTAAGAATCTGAGACATAGCAATTTCTTGCTACATTTTGCTCCTGTGCAACCATTGTTTTGGAATAAAAGTTAATTTTATTCAAGCAGTATGTTATAAGAAAGTACAGATAAGTGAGCACCCTGAATTTTGCATCATCAGTATTACAGCAATAAAAACGCTTTAAAGAAACTTGCCTTGGTAAATTAACATTGATCTAGTCAAGAGAACTGTATCTTTTTTATATCAGCAAAGGATTTGTCCTGACAGTAACCTCTTCTTGCCAAGTGATTTCAAGAAGAAAGCTCAGTACATATCATATCATAACATTATTTATATTTGACTTTCTAATAGCAGAAACTGCAAATTATTTTCACAGTCTCTGAGTTGTAATCCAGTATTCATGAAATATTCATGAGCTATGACTTTATGGAAGTGGAGATGTTTTCACAACTTCATACTTGAGGTCTTCCAAGAACAACTGGTCTTGCTTTACAATTCAATAACTTTGTGGGATACAAATTTATGCCTAGCACTAAGCACCCTTAAATACCTTTGAAAGTCTGAAACATATTAATAATACTAAGGAAAATATTCATTTAATGCTGTGATGGAAAAATATTTTATGATTGGCACAAGCACACAACTGGCATTTGTAATAGTCGGCATTTATTTTAATTCATTATCATTTTGCAAAATAGCTGTCCTGAGAACAGCTGTGTATTTTGTTTCTGTAGAACTGCCAGTGTAGAAAGCATGAGATCATAAATTAAATGTTGGTATCTTGTACATCAATACTACGTCTAACTGCTAAACTATTCTTTCCCCAGCTCTGGATTTTTGCCATACATTTTAAAGGAAAGGAAAAAAAAGTCTTCCCAACTATCATGCATTTGGTCCTGGGAAGACTGAAAGGCATGACAGAATATACGTATCTAGTTTTTATGATCCATATGAGCTACAGAACTGTGATGTAGCCACCAGCTCCCCGTACAAAATGCTTAGCATTAATTATAATAGCACCACAAATTCTGAAGGTGAAAGATCAAAACAGCAATTTTGATCTTGAATGGATTAGTCAGCTCTCTTTTCTTACCAAGATTCCACCAAGCTACTCTTCAGTCCAAACATTTTTAAACTAAATAAACTAACTGCAAGGAAGAATATTAGCTGAAGGAATATTCTCTGTTCCCTTCAACTTTGAGCAAAAAGATGAATACAGCCAACAGAGACTGTGGCCAGAATATATATATATGTAAGATAAACTGGGGTGGAACCACAATTTCTACCAGTATCCTCCCTATATTCACCAGCTAAGCCTGCATTCCAGCACTCACCAACCCCATTGCTGGGTTGTATCTCTATGCTGTACATTAGTAACAATGCCAAAAAACAACCCATTCCTCTTATTGTTATAACATCTAATAATTATTCAAAAACAATAAGCAATAATCAGATTCTCTTTCTTCACATCACAAAGGGGTATTAATATATTCTATATTCTGCCAAGGAAAGTTAAGGACTTCAATATGCTATTCAACATATTTAATGCACAAAGTTTGAAATTTAAAAGAAAGTACCAATGCTAAAGAGACAAAGTAACACATATACTTAGAGATACTGACTTTCAGGAATACCTTTAAAGGTTCTAGAAGAGTATTTTAACTCATTCAAAATAAAATTAGTGAAGTAAACAGTTACTAAAATCACTAGGGCCCTTCATATGCTTTTTCTTTGTTATTTTTTACTTGTGCTGACTCGGTTAAAGTAAGGACACCAAGTCAGCTCTAATAACTTATTGACTTCAAGCATTCTTTATTAACCAAATCCTTCCTTGCAGAGCAGCAATTTACATTCACATTGCATAGCCTTAGATGCCTTCTCTCTCTCAAACTGTCTGAGGAAAACACAGAAGAAAGACCCCTCGGGGGAAACTTTTCAAATCAAATCAGTGAAACAGTGTGGGACAGGAGAGGAAAGATACTTATTTGGAGAAACATCAACAGGGCTAAGATTTAGAGGGCAGTTCAGCTGGTCTGTTTCCAAAGTAAAAATGTTCTAGGGAAAAAAAAAAAAAAAAAAAAGAAAAAAAAAAAAAAAGCCTCACTCCTTCCTTCATTTTTTCTTCCTGTTTGCCCATTTATAAACCAAACACAAAGTCAACTATCCAAACAAGGAAGTCCTATCCAAACCTGTCAATGGCAAAAATACCATATGATTATTTTCCTAATAGTTCAGCTTTCTAATTAAAGAGGAAACTAGGCACTTGTGTAACCTATGCTCCATTTTAAAACATGCTTCTTTTAAAACATCAAAGTTAAACTTTCTGTTTTAACATTAAAAATAACCTTCTGTCAGTCTAGCAATCTTGCAAAAGCTTGTTACCAGCTGTGCACCAAGTATGCATTTCTTAGCTAGCAACAAAGCTAAGAGAATTCCTGGAATTATTAATAATTCCTGGAATTATTAATTTCAATTCATATTGGAATTCATATTCAATGAAGTTTCAAATTAATATTAATTCATATTAATAATCTGTGAATTGCTGACCCATGATTTTCAAATAGCTTAGATCTGTTCAAAGAAAGAAAAATCAAAGGAAAAAAACATTTTCTTCAGAAATGACTTTGTCTTTATTTGAGGCAGGGTAGGAGATTCGATTCTTCCATGCCTAACACACAAACCAACAAATTAGGGAATCATCTGTGTAGTCTGGCAGCCTCCCACGTAAGAATTTTACCAGCTACAAGAAGGGGCAAATACCTCTAAGCTTCTGGGGGTATTTTTTTTGTCATTAAGTGCCAAAGCAGAGGAATCACTCTCTGTACAGATAGTTCCATCCTTCCCAGGGTCAGAAATCTCTGCTTCAGATCTCTAACTTCTAACTCTGCAGGACAGCTAACATTAAATGTCCACAGAAGGAATATAGAACATTTCTTCCTAATGTTCCTTCTAACAAAAGAGTGATCAGAACCAGTCAGAAGAGAAGCACAGAAAGTGGCAAATCAACTTCTCTTTCAGCAACACTTTGTCCTATTTTATGTGGTCTTCAAGTCCTTATCATATCAATCAACTGATATGAAAGCCTGAATTTCCAGGGTTTTGGAGATCTTGCAGCTGAACTGACATTTTACACTTCAATCTGATCATTGTATTGCATTAACAGGTTTCCATATTTAAGATATCTTGAGATCTACTGTCAGGTAAGTGATGTGAGTGCATTTATGCCTGTCACTTAACTTTTCTTTCTGTCTCCTAAACTCAGTATCAGAGTTACAATGCTTATGGATTGGAAGAGTTCATATTTGTAAGTGTATTGTGTGTTTTTTCTTGTAGTAAATATTAAATGTCTCTGCTATGTTCTACTCTAAATCATTACTCTTTTACTATAAAACTGTACAATGATCAGGTGAAAGGCTGATAGATATAATTAAAAAAAAAAAAAAAAAAGATGCATCCTCATATATAAAATTTGTGCCTATGACAATTACACCTTGAAAACACCATATTCTGCTTGAAAATATCTTCAGTAACTCCGACTTCAAGCAACTTGGATGACATCAAATGCAGAGAAAAACAATAGCATGACTGTCAGGGGAAAGACAGCAGGAACAGACAGAGGAAGGTTATCAAGACAAAGCAAACACTGGTTTTGTCCATATACATACATACACAACTGTTGCTGTGCCATGAATTACAACACTCCATGACCTATATTGCTTGAGAACACAGTCACTTCCATTCCAGGCTGATAGGAATAAAATCTCTAAGATGCTCCTTAATAATAATTGAAAAACACATCTGTTTAAAATCAGTTTGTATAAGGTTTAACTATCCAGCTTTAATTATGTGCTGTTAAATTTCTAACTGATAAATATCTAACCATCTAAACACTGAAGAACTACAATCAATTGCATAGACTTATATTGTACGTTCAATAAGTGACAGACACTCAGGTAAATGTTACTCACCTGCCTTAGATCCAAGGTGATGGTGACCCAGTGGTACTGCCTCCCATTCTGAATGCTGGGACTTTGCCACCAATTATTGGTACCATCAATTGCACTAGAAATTGGGTGCTGCTCTGTTTTAAAGAAAAAAAAAATTAAACATCAATTGAAAATACATCTACAGCTATTTTCTCTGACATAGCACGTTTACTTCATGCAGAGTATAATTTCAATCTGCCACAAAGTAAAAGCTGAAATTTGCCTCCAGACAAAAAGGCTGTCATTGGACTCTGCAGTGCTTAACGGTGATTTAAGGTGTTTGTGCTTTCTGTCAGTCCTTTTGCTTAAAGGCAGTTTCACTCATGTATTTGAGACACTAAAAGCAAAAAGTATTTGACCCCAATGCACTCTGTATTTATGGGAAAGGATCAAAGAGAACAAGACAAAACAATGAAAAACAAAAACAAAAATGATGATGACAACAACAACAAAAAAGAGAGACTTGCCTTTGGGATTAGCACTGTGACGGTCACAGACCCGGCACTGGGCGTTGCGTAGGGGTCGGCCTGGGACATGCTCAACAAGTTTGCAGAACATCTCTGGTCCTTTTTCCCCACAGGTGGCATTGGTGGAGATGTGAGCATTGCTGGCCAGGTTCAAAATGGCAGGGAACAGGCCTTGAAATAAGTAACAATTATCAGTCACAGCATAAGGCAAGAAAAATTCAGTCATTGTTATGAGATAGATCTCTGAATATGCATGGTTTTATGACAAGCTTCTAGCCTAGAGACAGAAATGCATAAATATACAATG
The DNA here is from genome assembly GCF_011077185.1 of Oxyura jamaicensis. Taxonomy (NCBI): domain Eukaryota; kingdom Metazoa; phylum Chordata; class Aves; order Anseriformes; family Anatidae; genus Oxyura; species Oxyura jamaicensis. The sequence goes on from NC_048894.1 coordinate 107,764,047, forward strand.
AAAACAGATTGTTTTGTAAAAACATCATCATACCAAACCGACAACAGCATTATGGCCCTGAGGCACCGCTGGTCCTGACCCAAAGGGCTCCTGCAGGGGACCCTCTCTGGGGCACCCTGCCCAGAGCCAAGAACCCCATTTCTGTCCCTGTCAGGTGATATTCCCGGTCCTGTCAGCAGGGAGGCAATCCCTGGTTGTCCTGTTCCTGGATGAGATGGAGGGGTGGGCCTTGGGTGTCAGGGGCTGCCCTGATGGACCCAGGGGAGTCCCCAGCCCTCAAGGAACACAAGAGCTAGTAAACTCTCTTCCAGTTACTAAACCTCGCCACATTGTGAAATAATCAAAACCACGGGGAAAATTGGCCCTCTGCCAGAATGGATGAGGAGCTGCACAGAAAGCCCTCTGCCCATGCAGAACACAGTGTTTAACCCAAGATCCTCAGGGCAAAAACACCACCAGCCTCAATGACACGCTTCCCGCTCACACGTTTTGAGGTCTGCATTTTAGACCTTTACTCTGGGCTTTTCTGAAGCCTGAGTAAAGTCTAAAGAAAACTTCACTTGCCACTTATTAATCTTTACACACTTGACTGTACTTTCAGATGGTGCTGCTCTCATGCACAGGAGTAATGAAAGACTGCTCTTACCAGCTTCAAAACTCTTAATGTTTTCTAAAAGGAGGGATGTTTTACTTGAGCTTGAAGTCTACTCATAAAATTTAAGGAATACTTCACATGGCAGAAAGAAGTTAAGTAAGCACAACTTCTCAGCAGCTTTGTTAAAATTTTCCAGCCCTCCCTCCTAGGGTAAAAAGCTCTAACTTCTTGCATGGTTAGGTTTGAATCCATCAATAAAACACAGATACTCCATTTCTATTCAGAAACAATTCTGAAAAAGAGAAAAAAATTACCTATGTGAAGAGATTAGACATGATGGGCTGAAATCAAAGCTGGAGACATGGTATAGTATATTAAGAGTGCTGCAAGAATTGCTACTGTTGCAATAGTGAGGTATTAAAATCACATTTCTGAAAGTTTTTTGTTGTTATTTTTCTTCTGTTATAAGGAATTTAAAAAAAATCCAGGCATACTTAAGCATATTTGTCAAAACACATGCCTTTCTTCATGAGTACAACTACGCAAATTATTTTCATTAATCTAATATATATATTGCAAGATTGCAAAATTAATACTTTGCTTTTCTTAGCTGTCCACCTCAGCAAGGCAGAATTCAATATTCCTTTGATTACATGGCTAAATCCTAACCTTCTCACCACAGTATGAGTAATAAACAGTGTTTTCCACTGTGTTGAATTGTGCCATACTCAAAACTTAAAGAAGGAGATGGAGCTTTTTTGTTTTGAATCCTTACCTCATTTAAGTTAAATCTAGACTAGGTCATACACCTTGCTCTCATTATACCTAAATCTGGTGCAGGCAATGACATAGAGGACATACTATTGACCATATGGTAAGCCTCTTCTTCCATTGAAATGCCTTCTGCACTCTCATCTCATGTTTACTGCAGTGTTGGTGCAGTATTGCTCCAGACTTATAGCTGCAGGCAAAGCAGAAATGCAGCATTTATTTTCTTACCAGAAAAGAAACTTCACTGATGGAAGAGGGTACCCTCTTTTACATTACTCTCTAATGATTAAAAAAAAATCAAAAAAATCTTCTGCATTCAGTATTCACTACTGTTCATAAAGGCATCCATCGTCCAGCCTTCAAGAACTACCAATTAACTTCCCAGGTCATTCATCACCCTTCACTCATGTTATACAGTAGCCCTGCCATTTGTTTCCAGGGTCATTTGTTAGAGTGACATAATTCACCTACAATAACCTTCAGTCAACAGATTTGTGCCAAAGGAATAGAAAAGCTCTGAAAAAAAAAAAGTGCTGATGGTTAGTGCTGTCTTGGATAAGATTCATTCCAAAATCCCAGGTTCAGGTCAGGTTCACACACCATAGCCGTCGCTCTGGACTGAGCCCTTTTGACTGCTTGTCATCAAGCATCTCAGCTACTTTTATCACATCACTGACTGATAATAAAATGAAATGCTGATTATGATGTCATTAAGGTCTCATGATGAGTTTTCTGTTCTCAAAAAGATAAGAAAAGAAAGGACATTTCAATCCAATTGTAGTTGCACTGGAGTTTAGTTCCAGAATTGAACAAAAAAACAAAGGCTTGTTAGCTTTATCCTGGAATATGATGCATCCCTTCGAGCACTACCTAATTACATTCATCTCTGCTTCTCTTTAATGCAACCAAATTTTAAGGCAATTTTCAGAGGTGTAGCCACTGATTTCAGTGGAGGCTGAATAGCCTGCAAGATGATTTTCTTACAAGAAACAGTATCTGGAATAAACAACATAAAAAGGGTGACATTTAAAATAAATTAATTGCATTTGCTCCTCTTCATTCCTCCTCTTCAGTCATTCAGCATGTTCTTAAGAAACATTTTAAGAAAAGCTGAGTACTCATAATGGTGAGATGAAGAACTCTAGATGCTCCTCTGCCACAAAAAGAAGCAAGAGAAGACTATAACCATCTGGTGAAATACATTTTCACTTGTCTTAGGGAGAAGGTAGGTATGATAAAGATGAATAACCACAGAATCAGTCACTTAAATGAGCCAATTACAGATAAATGTGTGTCTGTGATCATATCCTGCTTTAAAATTAAAGTGGTTGTAACTGACATAAAACTCAGACGGAAAACACCACATATCATTAATCTGAACTTACAGCAAGTGATATTTGCATTCTTAAAGGCATTAACGTAACTTTTACAGTTTGCTATCTGAAGTCCAGTACAAATGATTGATTGAATTAGATTTATTATACTTAATTCTCACTAGAAAAGAAGGGAAGTGCTACATTAAAAAATCATCACCACTTCACTGCTAAGCTATCAGATGCTGTTATCATATTATGCAATCATCCCAAGAGGCTTTGAAGGAGCCTTTAGAGACCTCTATATGGATGGCCACAATCTGTAGAGTTCAGCAGTGGCTTCTCACCTGGCTAATCTGGTCTGGTTGATTATATTCTGATATACTCACGGAAGTTGCTCTCATTTCTAAGGACTTGGTTTTACCCAGATATAGAACTAAAACTACAGAAAGGCTGAAAGCCTGTGTACATGGGTGCATATTCCCAGAATTATGCCATTCAGAGCTTTCCTACAGAACAGGAACAGAAAGCCCCAAGCTCAGAGAAAGCAGAGGAAATCAAACCCTTAACAAAGTGTTCTGCAATGTGGATGTGGCAGAATTTGTCACATTAACACTTTACAATATATGACTCTTAAAGTGACAAAGAAGAATCTAAAGGTTAGATAAATTTGCTGTATAGAGCAGCAGGCAGACCTTGTGGTGAAGGACATAATGTTAATATTTTACCTAAAGTCAGAGAAAAGGCTTGCTCATAAAGAAGTCAGTTGTAATGAACAGATGGTCAGGATGAAGCATAGCAGGGAAAAGAAAGGCAGGCAAGGAGCTTTAAGTAGATGAGGCAGTCAACATCTATTTTATGTGCCCCCATGTGCCTATCCACACTAATCCTTCAGAATGAATGAAGCTTTTGGAGTATGCAGCTTGTTGGGGCAGATCCAGATAGATGACAATTCACACAAAGTCATTATGGATTGAGATGCATCATTGTGTGATTAGTGGATGTTTGCACGCAGGACATGTATCCATCTCTCCATTGTATAGGTTATTGATGGACATATGGCCTAGACTTCTTTGGGAATTACTCTACTTGAAACCAGTGTCTACAGAAGACCTGGCAAACTCTTTGTTACAGAGATGATTACCATCATTTTTCCTGGTTTCTTATTTCTGAGTGGTTTTATAAGTTTTCTTCATGTTTTTTTTTATTATTATTATTATTATTATTATTTAAAGGATTTGGGATATGTTTCCACAGTTTTGTGTTTCTGGAAACTCCCACTAGCAAAACCCTGGATATGACCAATGCACATCTATCAACACATTCTGGATACACCTGATTTACTGCACATGAGCAGATCAGTTCCATAGTATTTAGATAGATCTCTACATCCTGGATTTACTGAACATTTTGTCTAGTTTAAATAGCCTGCCCATGTACAGAAACATCACTGCAATTTAAAGACATTAGACTTTAAGGTGTAAGCTTTCTCTGCCACTGAGCAAGGGCTTTTTAGACATTTGTTCCCTCACTTATCTTTAAAAAATATTCTTAGTTTAGAGCCATTGCCTGCATACTGTATAGCTAGATCTGAATGAAACTCCAACACCAGTCCTGATTATTGCATTTTTCACCCAGGAAATTAAGTCTTTCATCACTGCACTTTCATGTGCAGGAGTGGGGTTGGGTGTTTTGGCAAAATCCATGTGTTGTCTGTGGGTTTGAACATATTTGATGTGTATGGATTTCACAATGTGACTGACAGGCTGTACCTCTTCCCTTTTTACAGATGGCATGTGGAGAAACTGAGAGATTCCTCAGGATAACAGTTTTCCTAGCAGAGGCATAGCTGATTAAATTAAATTTGTTTCTTTTACAAACACAGTTGTACAAGCAGAAAGATACATATGGGAGCTCTGCTTTCCATAGGCTTCACTATGTCAGCAAATATGGTCAATAAGTGCAATAAAGATTTTACTACTTTTTGTTACCTGATAAACTCAGCAAGGATGACAGGACTTCTCACAGGAAGGCTACATTTAAAACAGATTTCCTCTGAATCTGTATTAACTAGTCTGTATGCTATCCCAATAAAGTGAATGAATCTGGAAGGTGTTTTATCTTGTTTGAAATCAGAAAACAAAACTGATGGGGAATGAATGCAAGACTATCTGAAGCAAACCAAGTACTGAGTCCAGAAGGTGACTGTTTTCTGCATTCTTCATCAGTGTGTATATACAATGAAGACTTCCAACCAGACTTCAGGGAGCAGTTCTGAGACATTCAGCAAAGTAACAGCTTGATTTTCCCCAAGTATTTTGGCTTTTTTGTGCCAATCGGGTAATAAAGAAGTAATTCCAAGTGAACAGACTAAATGCAACTTAAATATATGGGTTGATGCATACTGTAACAATGAGCTTTTTATTGTGTCATTTGTCAGAAGCAGAAATACTTGAAGGGGTCTAATCTCATTTGCAAGTTAGTGTTTAAAAAAAAAAAAAAAAGAGTAAGGCAATGAGTGGTTCATAAAAAGCAGGCAATGAAGTTTTCTCACTATCAATAGATTCATTTACGTAAAAAATATTTACAGAGGACAGTGACAGTTGTTCAGAACAGTTTGATGCACTCCAGGAAAATACAAAGGACTAGGGACAAAATGTAATAAAATGTCACAGAAGATTAGAATGTATAAAATGTTATAGTATTACACTGCAGAAGTTGAGGTCACATTCTTTATAACATTCTCAGCTAGTTTTCAATGGCACAGATTTTTGTTTTAGTTATTCTGTCCTATTCACGTTTTGGACTAAGGGAGTTTACTAAATAAAAGCCCTGGAACTATCAGACTTGGGTTCAGATTCTTTGCCTTCTTAATAGATTTACTCTCATTTTATTTCACCAGCAAATGTCCCTAGCTTAACCTTTTCTACATACTTTCATCAGAATCCTATCCTGTAATCACAATGAAAATCTGAGCTGATTTCCATAACATAAATGGGCTTAAATCCCTAATTTCTAACTGCTGGATTTAAGGCACTAACTCTTACAGTCAGCAGGAAATCTGTTGTGCAACACCCAACCTGCCTTATAATCCATTTTGTGGAGACACTGCCTGAAAATATGCAATAGCTGCAGCATGAACCCATTTAAAAAGCTGAAAGCTTCACTACAAGTTACACACAAGGTTTACAGAGCAAATAATTCAGAAAACTGACCACTCATTTTTCTGTAGCTCTACAGAAAGCAGAATTTCTGCTAGTACAACACAAATTATACACGAGCCAACCAAGGAGTATAATTTTATTAGCAGCACCTCTACAAACTTTAATTTGGAGTATTTAGATTATTTCAGATCAAGAATTAATCCTCAGTGCCATGACAGATGTTCTCCTAGAACCTGTTTTCTTTGTTTCCTCATGCTGTACAGCAAAGCTGACTAATATGTGATTTACAGAAATACTACTCAGTGAGACTTTAATTCAATCCATTTTGAATACAATAATGTACTAGATTTGTCTACTCTGTTCTCAAGAGCTTCCAGTAAGAGGTATTCCTCAACATGTGTGCTCTATCGCTTGTGAAGTTACCAATTTTTAGTCATCGTTGCTCCATTCATGATCTGTCATGATCTTGTTTCAGCTTTTGATTACCTGAAAGGCTGTTATCACACACATACTTTTCTCTTTTCCAGACTAAAGAAACAAGCCTTTCAGTCTTTCCACAGTCAATTTTCTAAACCTCTTATCTTTCTGAATTCTTAGCAGTCTCTCCAGTGTGACCTCATCAGCACCAACTGGAGTAAAAAAAAATCTTGAATTCTTCACAGTGTCATCAACACACCCCAGAGTAAGTTTTGGTGTTTTTTCGCAAGGCACTACAATTCAGTTTACATTGCATGCCAAGGTAAAGATCCTTTTCTGCTGTACTGCTTCCTACTCGGTCACAAAAGAGTTGTGGTTATCTAGTTCAGGTTATCTAGGAAACAGCTTACTTTACAGCCATTTGCTGAATGCTTATAAATCCTTGATTTCGGGAAAAAAAAAAAAAAAAAAGAAAAAAAAAAGAAAAAAAAAGTGTTGATTATTTTATTATTTCTGTTTCCATAAAGCTTTTGCAAATCACACTTAAACAATTCAACAGAAACACCAGAAGAAAAAAAAAAAAAAAAAAAAAAAAAACACTACAATGGTTAATGCGACCAGTAAGTAATATTCTGTTTGAACCCTGCAAGCTGCCAGAGCACAAACAACCTGCAGATGACCAAACTCTGTGCTTTCCTCTACCCAAATAACAGAGAGTTTCTCTGCCAAACATTTTTTGCTCTTGCTTATGTGCATTCAGCATTATTAACAAGAGCCTTAATTTGAGAGCACTAGCAGCAACAGACATTTGACTACTGAGGTCTCCCCTGGGCTAGATGATGTGCTAGTTAACAACCAATGGCTCAAAAAAGTATAACACTGCAAATTAATAAAGATGCATGCTTGCAAATTCAGACTGGAAATACAGGAGGCAAAAGTTTGCTTTATAAAGAATGAACATCAGCTGTACTGTTCCCTCACACACATTAGTTTTCTCTTTAGAGTTTGTGAAGATTAAAAGCAAGTTTGACACAACTTGCATGGTTTCCTTCAAATACTCAGCACAGCAGATAGCCAGGTTGATGGCCAAAACACAGCAGATAATTTGAACAAGGAAGAAAATTTGCCCAAAAACCTTAATGCCTCATACCTCAATGTCTATTAAAATACTAAATTTCAAAGCACAAGAAGCATGGTAAATATAATAGGCAATGGGCAATGGCTCTCTTCCTTACTAAGGGTAAAGGAAGAGAGAAGAAAGCATTTGATCCTAAGTCATAATTGCAAGATGTTAAGTTTCCCTATATGTAGTATCAGAGGATGGTGAGTTAAAATTAGGAAGTTACTGCACTCATTGGAAAAATTCTACAACAAAGGAAACCCAGACTACCAAATTAAATGCTTAGATAAAAAAGCAGCCAAGCAATACTAACACATCTCCACAGAGACTGAATTTTGTCACCTTTGTTACACAGTTACTAACACTATTACACAAAGCATGGTTTCAAACACCATAGATGGGTTAGACACCAGTTTAGGCTGAACACCAACATTATAATAATATCCTTAGCTTTATGAAGTTAAGTGTTAACAAGATAGCTAATGAAAACTTTACAACAGCTCATCTTCTCTTACGAATCCCTCATGCTCTGAGCTTGCAAACACAGACTTAAATCATACGGAAACTCTGCTGCAATGAGCATGTACTCCAATTGCAAGTAGAGTAATTAGGATGCAAAGCCATGGGGCAGCATGCAACTGCCTAACACCAAAGGAGTTTGAGCAAGCATCCAGAGATTCCTACAAATGAGCTACCTTGCTGCCCAAAGGAGTGTATGTCACACTTGTTTGTCTAAGGTTGAAAATACTCAACATTTTGAGGGAATAAAAAACATTGGGAAATATAATAGCTTTAAGAGCTTAAACCACAGCCCTCAATAGGTTTATAGTTTTATGGCTTGGTCTGCCACAAATCTCACACATCAGAGGCAAAAAATTGACTTTTGCATTCTTGGGAATAAAAAAGATAATCAAAAACTTTAAACAGAAATTTCTAAATAACAGCAATTTCTAAATTAACTATCTGCTTTCTTTCATCCAGAGCACACTAAGACACAGGAGGAAGAAAACTAGCTTTCATGCTTATTCATGCATTGAACAGTGTGACAGAATATAAAAGTTGAGAAATTTGTATTTTCTACATATATCGTGCACTTTTAAAGTGTAACTTATATTTCTTCTGTCCAGTCAGGTCTTGTATTTATATATATATTTTTCCTATCATGCTGGCCTGTTCAAGAATCTGCCTAGAAGTTGCCACAGTTTTTATACCAAAGTAAAAGAGCCAAAAGTTGACAGATGGGCAGGCTGCCAAGGAACAACAAACCTGCTAGACCATGAAATTAGTTCTTTCTTGTTCACCAAAAGCTTTTTCCACATGTTGAGGAGTCTGCATCATTGTGTTTATTGGTTTGGGGGCTGTTCCGGTTTTGTTTTGATTTTTTTTAAGCACCACATTATTTCTTTTTCCTGAAGTCACCTTAATCTGGGAAACAATTTTCACTCAGAGCTAAAGAAAATACAATTATTTTAGTGTCTTGCTAGATTTGCTTACATGCAGCCTAAGAGACATTAGCTTAGATGAATATGACAGTAGTACTGGGATTGTGATCAGCATGCCAAGGATTGGGGACCTCAGTCATTCACCATGTATGCTGTGTCTTAATTTCAAAGAAGCAGAACATTTTTGTTCCTATTGATGTTAGATGTAAGCTAGCCTTTTTTCCTACCTTTTACTATGACTACCTCAAGAAATTACAGCTCATCATGTGCTTCTCTTCTATAATCATTTTTTAACCTGAGGCAGCAATCTTCCTTGTAAATGAAAATCATGTCTGGGTTTGACCCTAATTAAATTTGCATGCATAAATGTGCAACATTAGGCTTCATATTGAGTATAATAAATTAGAAGTTATGACCCAAGTATCTATTAGCTCTCTCATGATGCTAAATTCATATTTATTACTTGCAAATTTTAAGAAGTCTGAGATTGGAAAAAAAATTTAAAGGTATAGTAGACCCAGTCATTTCTATATGGTGACCTAGTATCAAAACATTATAAAATGTTACTATGTCTTTTCCCACATAAACATAAAGAAAGATCCCTTGAGGCTGCTGGCACCTCCTTGTGATCATAAACCAAGTCTTATAACAACTAGTAGCACTTCAGGGTAACTCTGAAATGTATTTTTCACTTAGTTTATTTAAGCTTGTTATTCGCCAGCCAGATATCAAAATGAAATTTATATATATGGCATTTTTTGCTTTCCTAATATGAATGCACTATCTTAACTTTACTGTGTATAGCTGCATTAGATGAAATTAAATGCTTTTTTAAAATAGGTGGACTTCTTCCATTAATTAACAAAAGCTATTTCAAGTTGAAGTTTTTGGCACATCGGAACTACCAGCTCTCCTGTTTTAGAGGCACGTGTTTTTTCAAACACAGAAGAAAAATGTTTTCATTCAAACAGGCACAAAGCCATTATCAGAGCGCATACAGCCCTGTGTCACTGCCAGATATTCCTGGGTGGAAGGGAGTACCTTTCCTCTAGCTTGGATGGAGCTGGTATGATTTACAACTGGTGCAACGCTTAGGACATGCAAAACTTGATCATTCCCTTATCTCTACTGACAAGATTTCACATCTTCAATTTAAATGGTTAATTGGGAAATATCCTCTGTAGGGCTTTCTTCAGTTATAACCAACTGTTTAATATGCTATAGAGGTGGTGGTCTGCTTTTTGAAAGAAGTAAAACATACCCTGCTACTTTTTTTCCCCCAGGCTTCTTACTCTAGTCAACAAAGTAAAATTGTGAATTCCCTTAATTTACTTACATTTCCCTGTCTTTACGCACAGGTTAACAAATACACATCTTGCGTCTCTAATTTAAAAATATTAGTAGCAAGTTACCTATTCCACGTTTGCTATGTTTCAAGCCCTCACCACTTTCAAACCTTCATTATTTTACAGTAAACATCCTTATAAAACAAAAGGAATGTGTCACACCACATAAATTCTTGAAAGTGTAATTTTAAGGACACAAAATTAAAGAGAGGAAAAAGTAATGCTGCAAAAGAAAAAGAAGAAGAAAAAAAAAAAAAAGTTATCTTCTGTATTACCATCAGTGCTCAATAATTCAGCCAGCCACATGGAATTTTAATCAAGTGTCCTAAAAGTATTTTGCCTTTGGCATGAAAACAAGAATGATACATTTCAGCCTACAGGGTAATTTTTAAAGAAAATTCAAACAGTCTGAAGACCAGGCTTGAGAGCTGAAGTCCTTTAATTTAAAATTCAGCAATGCTACTGTGACACTATAGCTTGCAAAGCACGTTTTGGATCCTACCCTGAAACACCCCTAACATACACCCCAAATATTTCTGATTTACTGTGGGAAATGAGACAATTATCTGGGAAGAGGTGCAGAGTGGGAAGCATGCATTTCTCATTGTCCTCAAGAATAGACAAGATGAAGAGGGCTGCTCAAGTTTTAAGGAGAGCCTGCATCATCAGTTAATATTACAGGGTATATACAAGGATTTTTCGGGGGGGGGGGGGGAACAAACATCCTGACACCATTGATAAGCCCCTTCTTACCCTCTTTTCCTGTTACCACAGCAGGATTTTCAGCCTACCAGCCATAACCAAGCCAAGGTTTTTCAGTTACTGCTATTAGTTGTGGCAGTGGCAGCACAGCAATAGCAGATCCTTACACCAAGTGCCTGCAATAAAGTGTCTGAGTAACCTTACTGATTGCTGGAGTAAACATCAGTGTGGCAACATCTGATCTATTCCAAGACACACTGAATTCAGCTATCTACCAGCAGTCATGGTTTCTAGCTAGTACTTCATTGGTGCCTTCAGATCATATGCTATCTGTATCATCACGGAAAGATCTACTATCCTCTAGTCAACATGCAGTTCAGCTTGAAGCTCCCTGCCCGGGCCCATGCACCTTTCTCACTGCTTGCAAAGAACAGCTTCCTCCACTTCACAGAAAGCCTACACTGCACTTTGCAGCCATTTCTCCGACTAGAAATGCCCCCTTCAGAGTATTATGAAATACAAAAGAAATTAAGCTGTCCCTTGTGTGACCACTATGAAGTGGAGAGGTCATCCATCCATTTGACCCTAGTATTTCTGTATGCCTTTAGCAATGATAAACTTCTGGTGGATGTTGGCAGACATGCTGTAAACCTACTTAAAGGAAGATAAATTGTCATAGGACTTGATCCTTGTCATTGTTAAGTTCAAATTCATGTTTACTTCTAAATGACCGTTCCAGTAACAAGCTCACATTTTTGCATGAGCAAAAAACATATGGTTTCTAAAATGCGATCAACTTTTGCTGAGATTTATTGTTAATATCAAAAAATAAGCCTTTGAAAGTGCCCAGATTTATTCACAAGTCATGGAGTTCTAGATAAACAGTAGATTTGCTTTCCATTTGTAAAGATGCTTTTCATCTTGTAAATGAGATATATTATGCTGCAAATGCAAATTGGACAACTCGTACAATTTAAAATGAACATAGTTAAATGCCTTACTGAACCATTGCATTAGTTAGCAACTACTGAAGGAATAAATGAACAATTGTCTGTAGGTAAATGTAAATTCACAGCTATTCTCCCAGAGTCGGTGAAGTTAATTTGATCCCTCCTGTTCCCATCAAAAAGTTAAATTCTGGCATATTTTAAAGGGTATTTTTTGGTAGAAGTCATTTAGCATGCATTTTAGAGACTCCACAGGCTAAAGCAAATGGATGGAATCCTAGACATTTCAACAGCAGGATTTCACAACCCCAGTTCAAACCAGGATTTCCACAGACCCTTATAATTCAAAGAACCTTCACTGCAAATTTCTACTATCTAGGCCCTCTGAGCCAATAAAGTAGAAACAATCTAATCACTGAAGGCATTAGCAGACAGTTAAACCCCTTTTTTTTTTTGCCTCCTCTCTTACAACAGTGCAAGATATGAACAAAAGAGACCTCTAGAAGGGCAAGTAAAATATATGAATGGTGTGGCATGGAGGATTACAAAACATGCATTACAAATTCATGCATTTGAATGAGAAAAGTTTGTAAGGGAACATTAGAATAAAAAATAGTCAGCTCATCAGCAGTGTGTTAGTAGTGCCTTCAGGAACTGGTTTCCTCCTTTCAGCAAAGCAGAAACAGGGAAGGCATGAGTTGATTAATTGGCTTTCCAAGCCCAAGCATTATACTGGAGCTGGATGCTCATCAATTCACTCAACTGCTTTTTGTCTGAATACTCCGGGATGGATTCGGAATAAATGAGAAGTCAGTAAGGACTGATCCTACCCTCCCATGCCCCGGGCTGTGGCTCTGCCAGAGGAAGAGGCAGTGGAGGAGCAGCAGGGTTTATCTACTTAATCAGGTCCTAAAGAAAAAAAAATCCAATAATCAAATCAAGGCTATAGAAGTTGTTTCAAATTACCTGTATGTATTCTGCATTGTTCCTGCAGCCTTTCAGCAAATAAAATCTTATACAAACAAAAATGATAAAGGAGGCAGTGGACACGGGCCTATCTTCAAGGTCATTTTACAGCAAAACAGAACACCAAAAATGCAGGCAAAGCCAAGGGAAAAATAAAGTTTCCACTTCAAGCAGACCATTTCTTAAACAGCTTCTTAACCTTTATTCTCATGCGGGAATCAAGACGGAGACTGGAATTCGCAGCACAATAAATGAGCTCAGGAAAAGGAATTACTGTATGCTTGCAAAACAATTTCAAATCTGAGACTTTAAAATGAACTGGTCAGGGAATATCTCTGATATAGTCATTACTGTATCAAATGATAATTTAAAAATTCATCTAAAGCTAACAAGATAATTCTTCCTGTTTTATCGGCTTTGCTCTAATCTACTCGGTTTACACAAAGTGGTAGCAGATCTTCATGGGGCTGACTGGTAGGAAAAGCGCAGAAAAGACAGGACAAACCAGCTGAGGCCATTACCCCACATTAGCCAGTGCTTCACAGAGCCTTCAAGGTTGGGCTGCTTGCAGAAAGGCAAGGGCTCTGGCCCAGCAGTGAGTGACTGCCATGCATCCCCCCTTCCAGCTGCCCTATGAACTTACATGGCTGTTAAAACTATTGTGATTCTTATGGAGATAATTTAACTACAAAGGAATGAACACAAACATACCTCCTAACCTTTTTTGCTTTGACTCCCGGCTCCACCAGATGAAGTATTCACATCAGAACTCAAAGCCAGAGTGCTATACCCACCATACAGTGCCCTTGGGCACTAGGATCAGCCTCTAGGCTGATATCACTCAAGTACCCAAAAACATACGTAAATGGGAGGTTTGATTGATGTGCACCTAAGGTTTATACCAACTAAGAAATTACAGTTCTTGCAACCTAACCAATCTCACCTTGCAAAACTTCTCCAACATGCTATTGCTCTGGTCAGAAAGGGATGCCTTGAGGACAGCAGCTGTCTAACCCCTTTAGAAAAAATAAAGACATAGAAAAAGAAGGCATACTCTGTCTGAAGATCCTGTGTGAGAGTGCTGTAAATACCAACAACTGATCAACACACTGATAGTCCTGAATTTCCAGAGATGTATTTTCTAAGCCCTCAGGGAATAGGGGAAATATTTATGACAGACAAATGTTTTTTTATCTTAATCTTCAGTCTATTTAGCATGCTTCCATGGGATTTTTCTTTGTCACATACCTTTGCACTCTGAGAAAAGAAGAAATAGTCTGTGGCCTGTTGGTGCTAACTTTGTTTTAAAAGAAGTGAGGGGGAAAAGAATAGGAAAGCAAAGTCGGGATCTAGGAGTCTCCAATCAATGCCAAGCACATTTTCTCCACAAAATGTCCAAGATATTCCTTGCATACCACCAGAAAAACTGAAAATTCTCATCGTTTTCTTCTTCTGTCCCATCTTCCAGTCAGACTTCAATCATTCTCATTAATGATTCTCACCTAGCCAAGATCCATTATCTTCTACATTATTCCTTTTACATTGCAAATTCTTTGTGTATTATCAAGCCCCATTTCTTGTTAATAATTTTCAAAATATATTTGTATTCCCTATTATGAATTTAGTGAACCTTAACATTTTAATGCAATAGTACCTGCGAAGGTGGCATTCCTGGGCATACGCAATGTGGTCTCTCTTTGAGGTGACTTGGCAGATAGGTAACCTAAAATTGAATTGGGTTAGAGTGCTATACAGAACAAAGTCAAAGTGGAAAATATATATTCATACACATACAGTGTGGATTTCTACAAAATTGGACATTCAGTCTAGCTTGTAACTGGCCCCTGCATCCCAGCACACCCCCTTTACTGCCACCTGGGCATGTGAGCCCCTAAGGCCCACAGCCCCACCTGCACACTGTAGATCCTTTAAGTAACTGGCCTAGACTTTCAGCCTACCTAGAAGCTGGCCCTGGCCGTCATTATTTCCATTTGACTCACCCACAGATGCACATTCACGTAGATGGGTTTCTTGGTCAACCCCTAGACCCCATGGCCTCCCCAGTAGCTTTGGGACTCCTGGTCCCCCTGACAGCTGACTTGCAGACCCTCTGGTCTCTCCAGTATCCATCCCAAAACTATGGCTGCTTTGATACCTGCTCCCAAGCTTCCCATCCTACTTTCTGGTTTGTCTGGTGTGGTTCTGTATGTCAGTGTGATCAAACAACAAACACATACTCTGGTCTGTCCAGCCACGGCCACCCAAGACACACAGGTCCCTGCAGCTTCTGGTCCCCTCTCCAGGAACTGACACTTCCACCTCCACACTAAGCACAGAGACCCCTTCACCCAGGAGAAGAGTCAGAAACAGTTTAATAAAAAGACAGGACAGACTATACTGATGAGGTACAGGGTGCAGAGAGACAAGCATGGTGACTGGCAACCTGCTTACAGCCAACATGTTTATCCTTTCACCCCTCTTTTTTATCCCATACTTGTTCTTTCTCAGACCTCCTGGATCCTCCTCTCCTTTCCCTGCCTTCACTCTTCCCCTTTCCCTGTCTTTGTCTCTTCCCCTATGGGGCTCTTCCCCATAATAATTCTTTTCCAACGGCAAAATGTTCTTCCCCTGCATTGCATAAGGAGTCCCATAACCCCCCAGAGGCTGTCACTACCTGGAGAATTTCTCCCATAGCTCACTCACAGTGGTGGGTGTTACCCTGACACCATGGGCTTATGGCTATCATGGGAGAGCCCTGGAAGGGAATGATTTTTTTTTTAACTGGAGTTACCCCACCTTATTCCTTTGTGCATGTGAAGTGGAGAATTATCACATAGCCTGGCAAGTTAAGTAGAGCTTGAACAGTTGATATGTACCTTGTAGCCTTGTTACTTAACCCACATGAAGGCACATGAGGGGCAAATAGTTTTTTCTAAGACTGGTGGAAACAAGATTTACTTGCTAAGATACCACAGGGAAGTTCCAAACTCCCTATGAAATAATGTTTCAATTCATACAGTGACCAGCTCATCTTGAAAGCTTAAGAAGACTTTCTTCAAAGTTTTATTGTCATCCTAATACATCTGAGAAGTTTGGCTCTCAGTTTCAGAAGTGTATGAGGAAATTGTGTATCATCCCATGAAACACAAGGATGTAGTGAGGCAAGTAAAACTATACCTAGATTTACCTATCTAAGCTTGCAGACTGAAGGGCAGATCTAAAAAAAGACTCAAGTGTCTTGCTAACAAATGCAGACACACCTAGAATTCAAGCACACCAGATCCAAAGTAAATCTCATCATTCTGAACAAGGCACCAGGAAGTCTATCTGCACTAAGTGGGATACACAGCCATCCCACCAAGTGACCCAGGAAAAAATTGTGGACAAGGATACAAAAAAAGTCTTTCCATTCTGGATTTAAATGCCAGATTTTTGCTTGCATCTGAAATAGATAAAAAGGAGAAGACCAGCATTTTGATTCTCCTTCCAGCTTTCAGTGCTGAACTGATTGAACCACAGCATCAGCTTTTTCTCTTGCCCATTCTCCTTCTGCACCCTTTAAACTTGCATTCTTGGATACATGGTAGCTTGGTTTCAAACAGGTTTGGAGGGATTTCATACATAACTCCCCCTCCACTACCTGTCATAGCAAACTGGTAATAAGGCACTCTATTCAGAAATTGGAGATGTGGGTTCAAACCATCTCAAGCTAAGGAGATTAACCTAAGTCTCCCACTTCCTGAGCAAGTGCTCTAACAATCTGATTCATAAGTAAACCTTATCACTTATGTTTCAGAAAAAAAAAAAAAAAAAAAAAAAATGTGGTTGCTGAACATAACATTATGATTTGTGTATTATAGTCATAACTTAAACATACTTACTAAACCAGATTCTTAAAGCAAGGTAGGTTTGAAACCCAAATGGTGATAAGCATGAGAAATACTTGTGTTCAGCTCTGCCCAGATGAGGCACCCAAGGCACCTTCCTGGGCTCATTCAGTCTCCTGAACACCAGCACTTAAAGCCTATTGATTCCAAAACCCCAGTCAGGAACAACAGAGCAGGCTGCCACAGCACACCAGCTCACAGAACAGACTGATAAGAGATGCAGCCAAGGAGATTTTGTCTAGTACAGCTTTGAAAGTTATCCTAGTCACACATTTACGGTAGCAAGATTTTTTTTATTATTATTATAGAAAAATCACCTGACAATGGCAGAATCAAGTTTACAAAATACAGGCAATGCTGCACAATTAATTGCTTTCCCTTTCCACTTTGCAGACTTGTATCACTCTTGCCCTCAGAATAATTAAGAATGCATTCCAGTGGAGCAAAGCTGCTACAAAAGCCTCTGAAACGGTTATTTGCTTCTGAGGTAGCACAACAGCTCTTGTCTGGATCTGGACACTAGAGATACGTGCTTCACAAAGAATAACTCCCATTATTAAATACAAAAGACTCAATTGAAAATACAGACCCAACTTTTCAACATGATGACAAGACTTCAACAACAAACCTGCAATTAAAATGCCAAGTAAATTTTATAGGTATGTATGTATTAATCCTTAGGCTGAAAGAACCGATCATTAACCTTGAAAGCTGGTTGCTGCAGTAACTTTACTATTCTGCGTTGCTTTTTCTTAGAATGGACTTCAGCACTTTCTGACAGACCCCTGCAACTATTGTATGCTTGTTTCCTCATCTGCTGACAGGACAAAAGCAGGCACCAAAAGAAAAACAGGAAATGCTGAAAGGGTTCTACCAAGGTACTCTCCACAAGCAAGCCAAGATACTTTTTCCACCAAACTTTCAAATGCTCCTGCAGTGTCCAAGAAACCTTTCTGTTAACACAACAATGTTTTTTACATTGTCACAATGCTTAAAGTTTAAACTTCAGTTGTTTACTTTTTGCAAAAGCAACATGGCTATCATGGCTATTCTAATCTGCATCACATTCTTCACATTGTTTTAGGTTCAGTTATCTTGAATTCTGTTTTTTTTTTTTTTTTTTTTTTTTTTTTTTTTTTTTTTTTT
>NC_048894.1:107781962-107791558 GCF_011077185.1 Oxyura jamaicensis
AAAAAAAAAAAAAAAAAAAAAAAAAAAAAAAAAAAAAAAAACACTATCAACTTAATCTAATAGGAGGAATGGTCTCCTGACCTAATCTTTCAACTAGAAAAAATATAGGGCAATTAATTTAAACAGCCCCAGGAAGGGAGACTTAGGTACATTAAAATATACTGGTATCTTCAATCACCAAGATAAAAATAGGCATTTTATCAAGATGACTGATCATGTGAGCTGCTACATAAGAGCTGAAACACCAGCACTCTTTACAAAAGCTGAAGCAGATTACTGCAATGTGATCATTGAAAATTTCTATGCGGGAAGAAAAGGTATGGTCTCTCTCAGATATATTTGGCCAGCTTTAGGAGAATTCTCACCTTTTTAAACTGTGTGCTAGCATGCGTGTTTAAATATGAGTGAATAGTGAATTAGGGTTGTTTAATGTATGGTTGGTACCTTATGAAAAACATTAGCGAAGTGCAAGTTTTCTGTCACTTTTCATTTGTTTCTAAGACTAAATTCTCTCAGACAAGGCAAGGTGTATTTATTTACAGGCTGAAATGCACGGACTCAGCAACTTGGGTTTGATTTCGTCCCCTTGATGTTGAGGAAGAGGTTTTGTACACATAGTATCAATAAGCACATATGCTTTTACTGCAGAGTGCAAACAGCCAGATGTTAATCTCACACGCTATATCCATCCTGAACGCCACGCTGCACCTTAAACAAAACAAAGTCATGCATCTGCACAACATATGCCTTCCAACCATTTTCCATCCTCGGCTTTTGGTCTTAATAGAGACCCGAGGCGGCTGGGGACTGGCGTGCCGTGCCGGCAGCAGCGCTCAGCAGGTCCTGCTGCTGGTTCCAGCAGGAGGAGAACCACACCGAGCAGGAGCACCTGGTGGCTCCAGCGCTGTACCTGGCAGCCCAGCACACCCGGGCGGACCCGTGCAGAGCCGGGCTCGGCTCCTGCTCGCCAGACAAACTCCCCGGGCGCTGCTCCTGGAACAAAGCAGCCGCCCCGAGCCGTCCGCAGCGGTACCACGTGCGAGGAGAGAAAACTTTGGTAAATCGGCTCTGTTACATCCTCACGCCGCCTCTCCCTCACGCCCGGAGAGGGCTTTTCACCCCAGAGAAGAGGGGCTTAAGCCGGTTTGCATCAGCGACGGCCCTTCCCCAACAGGGGGGCACCCGGGGCTGCGGGCCCCCCATCTCCCTCGGGGAGGGGGATGCCCCGGGGTTCCCCCCGCCGGCCCCAGGGAACAGGCAGCTCCCGTGCCCCCTTCCCTCCCCCGGCCCCTTCACGGCGTTCCCCGGCCCCCACAAAGGGAGTGGGCGGCCCGGAGGAGGCGGCCGGGCGGAGTGGCCCCTGCCGCCGCCGCTTCGGGAGAAGAACGGGCAGCGGCAGCCACAGAGATGGAGGAGCGAGGGGAAGAGCCCCACACACCCCCCTACCCGCTGTGCCCAGCACGGGCAGGGGGCACCCAAAATCCCAGATGGGGCTGGGGGAGGAACAAGCTGGATCCGCGCACCCCACACCCGCTCCTCCGCGACCCTCACCTCGGGGCTGGCCATGCCCCGGCGCCCAGAGCAGAGAGGCCAGAGCCAGCAGCAGCATCTGCCGCCACCCGCTGCTGCCCGCCACCATCATCACCACCACCCCGCCGCCGGGAGGGACTGCCTGCCGCCCGCCCCGCCGAGCCGCCCGCCTTATAGCCGCCCCCCTCCCCACCGCCGCCCCCGGCCCGCCCCGCACCCACGCCCACGCACGCCCCACGACCCTCCCCGACCCCCCCGTCAGAGCGTCCCGTTTGGGGCGGCCCGAGGGGGGCGTCTGAGAAACCCCAAAAGGGCGTCGTGAGGTGTCACACACACACACACACACACACACACACACACACACACACGCACGCCCCCCGGCTGCGCGGAGCCCTTCCGAGCCTCCGCTGCGTGTGAGCGCGGCCGTGCAGCCATGTTTGTGCACCGGGGGGCTCGTCCCTTCGCCTCGGCAGCTAAAGGGTCGCCCCTGGTCCGACCTGGACCAGAAAAGTGGTCGTGGGAATTCCTCAGGATAGTTCCTACATATTTCACTGAGATTTCCCTCACATTTGGCTTCCCCACGTTAAGGGTGGGAATTCCTCAAGACAGAGACGTTTCTACGTATTTCACTGAGATTTCATTCACGTTTGGCTTCCCTATTTTAAGGCTCGCCAGTCACACCGCTCATACGCACAGCTACTCATTAACATCTACCCCACGTGAGTTGCAGCAAGGCACCACATTTTCCTAAACAAAGAGTTGTGTGCCCAAAATGAGTTGGTTGGGGCAGGGGAATTTCAGTCAAGAGATACTGTCTCACCACTGAGAACACATCCCGGTTACTCTTTAGGAAAACCTTAGGTTTGCTCAGTGTGGTATCGCTTTGTAAACCACATTTCAAAATACACTGCCATCTATGAGTTGCATGAGTGAAGTTAGGCTGCAAGTGCACTCTTCAAGTGGTGGGGAGCTGCTTGTGGAGTTCAGGCTGCAGCTTGCTTGTCTGGTGGTTTTTATTGTTCAGGGTAAGGAAATTCAGGCAAAGGGTGGTAACTTACATACTTTGTAAAAATAAATAAATAAATAAGTAAAGCTGTTTCTTATCCTGTAACTCAAGAGTTATTTATCAGTTATACTTGAGAATGCATAACATTGTTTATACTCAAAACATGCACAAAAAGGAAAAATCCCCAGGTCAAGGAGATAAAAATGAAAATGTTCTGCCACAAAATGGTATCAAAGGCCTTCAAGCCTACAAATAAATAACACTCCACATCTGTCCCTTCCAACAGATCCGTCCTGTGCTCACACCAGGAACTTCTTAAATTTCAGGACAGGCAAGAAGGAGGAAAGCAAAACATCTGTGGAGAGAAAAGTCAACAAATTTCAAGAGCCAAAGTGTCATTTGTTCTAAAATCATAGAGGTCAGGTTAAGGAATCCTCTGTGCAGGATTGCAAGTACCAGTTGGAAGCCAAGTACAAAGGAAAGGGAAAGAGGAGCATCTGTGCAACATAAAATCCCACCAGTTTGCAGCTTTATAATTAGTTTAACCATTTCATCAAATTCCAGCAGATTGAAGAGTACTTTCTTACATCCATGCAATGAGCAAGTGCCAGCTCATTGTTACATGCATTTATCCCAATCAAAATATTCTACAAGGGCTAGAGTATGTGTATTGAGGTATTGAGATCCAGTCCTGGACTATATCATCAGCCTCAATTATTATAGTTTAACTAAACATCTGTATACAAATAGTAACTGAAAAGTGTACGTTGCATTTGTCTGCAGGACCACATCACTGTTACTCAGTGTCCATCCCTGTGAAAGCTGACTGTCCTCCAATTTCATGTGAGTACCTACCTCTTCTAGGAGGATTACTGTTTCCTCTCACTCCTGCTTCCACAGTTCACTGCTGTTGGTACGAAGTACCAGACAGTCAGAGTGATCCCTGCTTCAGGACATACCACTGCAAATATAATTCTTTCCTGACCTTGGTTTCTAATGAGCTTCAGTTATTTGTGGAACATCAGAAATTTCTTAGTCTTTACCAAACTAATCCAATGAGAAAATGGAATGTCATGGTACAGGTAAGGTCCTGAAGGAGTAAAGAAATGTATGAGAATGAAAGCATTTCAAGGGCTCCGTACTTTCATGCACATTTATATGGTCCTTATAGCCCATATCCATCAACTGAAACTACGAGCACTATTATGTCATATATTCTTAACATAAATAGTAACACTACAAATTAAAATGGCAGACAACTTTTATATTATAAAACAGTTGACTTGCTACTGCTATAACTTTACATGAATGAAGGGCAGAGAGAGCACAAACTTTAGGAAGGATGATTTCTGAATACCTCAGTTATTTGTTTTACTAATTAAAATTAGCTCCAAAATAAACAAAACAAGAAGCTTTCTATGCAATGCAAGAAAAAAAGTGAGTTGTAAATACCCAGAAAATACAGAGATGTGATTACAGGGAACTTCTTAAAATTTTATTTTCTCTCTCCACAACTTTCATGGATTAGAGTTGCCTTAAGGATGAAGTGTTTCAGTTGCAAAGAAATGGAAAATACTAATATCTGGGATTATGTAGCACAATGTGATTACGTTAATCTAGCCATCTGTGGATAACAACCTATTGATGAAAACATTGCCTTCGGCAAAAACAGAGGTTTGGGAGAATTAAACTGGAGAAAGACCAAACACACAAAGTCTGAACAGAACCCCTCTGCTATCCTGCACCTAAGTAAATGCCCAGTAAACACCAAATATGTTTTTTCAGCTTTTGTCTGGGCTGCTGTGCTTAAGACAGAGTTATTGTGTTCGTGGCAGGTTCCCTTCAGGCCCCTCAGGAACACCAAGTCACCTCCTGACCCCGAGGGCGGCGGGGGCACTCATAGCTGTCAGCAGTGCTGTGCTTCTCCTCATCCATAGCATTTAATAACTTGCACATCCCAGCATCCCACCTTGCTACCTACCTCACTTCTAGTGGTCCTTTTTTCTTCACTGCAAATTAATGCATTTCTATACTCCGAACACCTTTGATGCAGTATTTGCTGGAAGTGCGGTGGGGAATTTGGAATACCTTCGCAAAGGAGATATGCTAATCAAACCAGTTGATAATCCCACCCAGAACTACATCTGACAGCTAAGTAAGCCGTTTATTAATAGCTCTACTGTACCACAAAGGGCCTTTCTAATTTTTAGCTGCTTGTTTTTTTGTTGGGCTTTTTTGCACACACTTGTTATCCAGTCTTTGTCTACTTAGCTCAGAAGCACCACCCAAGTGTTCTGAAAAAGTACTCTGGAAATAATTATCACTTATCATCAGAGGAAAAAAAATTCAGTAAACTGCCTGTCTGCCTCTAATAAACATTCACTCACTACTAAAAGCTGGTTTAGATAACCTGATATTTTCCCCAGAACCCTTCAAGTGCTTTTCTCCCTCAGAAAAGTCCGTCCAGAGGTTAATAAATCTGAGCTGTGACAGACCAAAGAGAGGGGTAAATTCAAAGCAAAAGGCCCTTCACAGCACACCCTGCCCACAACTTCCTCTCATCAGAGAAAACCATCTTTACAGCTTGACATGTGGGAAGTATGATTCAAGGAACGAGGTGTGGGCTAGAGCAGATCCCTGTTCCCTGCTGGTGTTCCTCTGCTGGTAGCCCGGCACTCTGCTTTGGCAGCAAAATATTTTGCCTTCCTATTCCTGAAAATGATTTCAAGCCGTAACTTGAAATCTGTGTTATGATAATTTGGCTCTGAGATGACAAAGGCTTCCAGGAGGATTAAAGGAAATCTGCTGTTTTGGAGGAAGCTGGGAAACAGCTGCTCCAGCAGACTGCACGGAGCTGTCACAGGCAAGTGGACAGGGTGCGAGTGGATTGAGCACCTCCAGCCTGTCCAGAAAAGGTACAGTGTGGGCTGCTCTGCAGATGCAAAGTCACCCAAAGGCTTGCCTACTTCATGCTATGGGCTTTACTGACCTCAGGAACTGCCTGGACTTCAGTGCCTGCCCGAGAGGAGGGCTAGCTTTGGACAGAAGCAGGTGCTCTAGGATGGTCTGGATGCCAAAAGGAGGGAATGAAGGAAAGAAAATGGGAATTTCAGTGTAAATTCCTACTCTGCTCTCAGAACACTCACATAACATGGAGGATTTTTAATTCCTGGGCTACCTCATATACCAGGTACATGCATATGTACCTGGCATATGAGGCACCCTGACCCCACATAGGTTTAGTGGTACCCTGCCCTCCAGGCTCTCAAGGGGCTGTGGACACTCCGTGCCCCTCTCCTATTACCATCCAAGATTCTTGCCCAGGTGCTACAGGCACTTGGGGAGAAGGCACCAGGAACTCCAGCAAAGAGACCAAAAGCTCTGCCGAGGAGGAGATGTGGGCAGGAGTCAGCACAAGACAGAAGTGTCATTATTGGCTGCTCTGCACCAGGAAGGGGCTGGATTCTTCCTGATCTCAGTAAGATA
The DNA here is from genome assembly GCF_011077185.1 of Oxyura jamaicensis. Classification (NCBI taxonomy): domain Eukaryota; kingdom Metazoa; phylum Chordata; class Aves; order Anseriformes; family Anatidae; genus Oxyura; species Oxyura jamaicensis. Next base: position 107,787,985 of record NC_048894.1, read on the forward strand.
GGCATAACACCAAATAATGTAATAAAAGTGATTTTATAATAGGATGCAAATAAGCAGAGGATTGTTGATAGCAAGCAATTCCTATTTCTCTTCAATCTCTTAATTCCTGCTTTCATGCAGCATTAGGTGGACCTTATGCAAGCAGCATAGTTGCCCCAGACTCCCTGTTGTGAACTGAAGGAGAGAACTATCTCATTATGTTATGGTAAATATATCACATGCCTGGATCACACCAAGGCACCTACCTGACCGTGAAGACACTTTGTGTAACTCCTGGCTCTTCATAGCGACCAAAAGCAGGAGTTGCAGGTAGCAAGAGATACTTGGTACCAGGGAACCGTGCCTGCCAAGGGTGACATGATTTGGAAACAGGTTAATAGACCTGCTCAGGTTCTGCCATGCAAAATATCTGCTGATATTTTTCTGTTGATTGATTTCTGCTGTTTTCCCACCAGAAGGGGCTGAAGCATTGGCTCTGCAGGATGTCAAAGGCAGACTCAGCATGTTTTCTGTGAATAGCTAACAGGCTGGAAATTGTGATTACTGTCCAATAGGGATTATTGGATGCTATATTGTATTATGGCAAATATATTGTCCCTGAAAATCATGGTAAATTCACATACATTTTTGTTCTGTTGGAAAAATGGCACCCATAGATTATACTGAATGCAATACCATCATCGCTGGTAATCGACAACAGCAATAATGTTCTTTCCAGTCTGGGCACGGAACCTCTCCTTGCATTTTGATTAAATAGTTTGCAACAGCTTGAAGGCTCCAGTAACCCATGTAGGCAAAGGAACGGCCCCAGGTAAGTTCATGACAGACATCTATAATGCAGGACTCAGCTTAAAAGCAGTAAAAATTTTAACTCTTACTGATCATCTCCAACCTGATCCTGGATCTGTAGGAAGAGCTTGTGAGACTTGAAAGATCCAAACCTACCAGTTCCAAATTTGTATTAGGAAGTGGAGAGAATATAGCGTGGCCCTCTTCAAGATGTACAAGCTGAATGGCTTTTAATTTGTGCCCCTAACATATAAGATAGTTCTGAGTAGATAGAATATTTATAAATTATTTAGCTCAACCACAATTGACTTATGAAAGAAGATTAAAGTTTGTGATTTTTTTTGATTCCATACTGTTTTACAAAATATAGGAGTTAATCAGTTAATCACACAGTCTGATCGTTTCTTTGGTGAGTTTGGATTTCTTCTCAAGTGTATTCAGGTATGCAGCTGGGAAAAGATCTGTAGGATGTCAGTATTGTTCCGGTGGCTGAGCTTTTAACTGCAAGTGCCAAGATTTTGCTGCCCAGAGACATATACCTGTCTATGCAAAATCTGTGTTAAAAGAAGTCATCTTGATGTGAGATTAGCAAGATTTACATCACCTTTTCTGCAGAGTATCTGGAGATAATGTAAGAAACCGAACTTTTAGAAAGTAGAAAATGAAAGCCAAGAGCTTAAATATGTGGCCTCTTTTTCCAAATTGTAGAGCAATAAATATCTGTGGTTGTCTTTCATAGCTTTTAAAGTGAAGTCATTTATTTATACACCTAAACATGAATTTAATGTCAGCTTTAAGCTTCTGTTACAGAAATTTGCCATAGAATCAACCTGAAGAGGCAATGTAACTTCATTAATGTGGGAGGAAATACGCACGTAGTGCTATTATTTAAGTGCCATTCCTTATATTGCAAGAAAGTGCTTTACACCTATCTGAAAAGTCCTTATTAGCAAACAGAATAATTTATCACTTCCAATTTTCAAGAAATTATACCCTCCTAAGACTCAAACCATTGAAACAATAGTAATCCGGAAAACTATGTCAACTTCCTAATAATATAAGGTACAGTAGGAGTGTCCTACTGTGAAGTTTCATGGAGCATCATTTCAAAGCCAGCACTAACTCTTCCTCTCTATACAGCAGGTGAACTTGTCTTCCTACTGCCTGATGGGTACCTTTATCTGTATTTCAGCCAAATTTTTGTAAGTGGATAAAAAATTGACTATGTGGTCTGAAAACCTCTGTGCTTCACCTTTCTAATGGTATTTAGAGATACCCTCTGCTACCCAAACATTGGCATTAACATACAGAGTGGAAGCAGAGCTAAGGCTTACACTTTATCTTCAAACTTAACTCTGCACTCTTTGAAGTGCCTGATTTTGAACTAAATGCACATACATTGAATTAAATACAGGAAGTGATGGAATCATTGTTTGTGTTGTGTTTTAAGTTCTTTGCCTGAGCTGGAAAATCGGAGAACAGAGAAGCCCATTTAACTCATAAAGAACTAAAGAGTAGCAGGCAAAAGGACAAAGTTTATGGGGCTATCTTAATTACTGGCAAGTTAAATTGCACTAACTAGAACTTATTTTGTGATTCCTTTTTTTAATAATGTAGTGCAGACTCAATGTTAAATGCTACTGCGTCTGGCTAGCATTTTCTGTCTCTTTTGTGCTGTATAAAACAAACTCTCATCAGTGAAGAAGCAGTTTAACACCTTTTAATATCTAGCGAGGTATCAGCTCCACTTGAAAAAGAATGAGAAATTAAAAATTCATGAGATACTGGAAATGTTTAGAATGTGAATTGCTTTGCAGGAAGAGACAACTGTGTCTACATAAATATTATCCACATGATGGATGGATTGTCAGGCTGTATTTACTAAGGTACTGTTTCTATGTAAACACAGTTGCTAATTAGAGGTTTGTTTTGGAGAAAGAGACACAAAGCCAATCAGTTTGATGAGGGGAGAGTTTAGGAGGTGAGCTCTCTAGCTCATCTTTGACTTCAATCAAGAAAAGCCTGCATCTGAACAAATGAAAACATTATCAAGTTGTAGTCAGTCCTTATCTGCAGAGATATTTCAGCGGTGTATTTACCATCCCTGAATTCCTTCCTGCACGTTTCTGGTTGTCTCCAGGGAGCAGACAGAGGTGCTGTCCTGCAAGTGGCAATTAAAATTCTTCCCCATCTACACAAAGTCCCTTCTCCTTCCCCTTCTCCTTCCAGCACTGTGCAGCCTGAGGTGACCCCACTACAGGTGCTCCCAGGAGCCTGCACCTTTCTGGGGAGAGGCATCACCAGCCTGACGATAACGTTTGTAGCTCATCTGGAGATGCCCACAAAACCATCACTTTCTCTCTTTTTCATTTTTTTCTAATTTGTCAGGGAAAAAAAAAATTAAAAAAAATCACACACAATATAACCAGGCAAACATTTTGCTTTTGCTTGGAAGACTCTTTTAAAAATGCTAACAGAAGACAGGAAAAATATCTATTACTGCAATAGGAGTTTTGGTAAAATATCAGGAACTAAAGAACACTGGAAGTTGCTCCATTGAAAACTGAAAGTAAGCCAATTATAAAACAAACAAGTCAGCATGGAGTTTATGCAGTGATTTTTGGTGAATATTTTTTATTAAATCATTTCCAAAGCACTCTATAAACCCTGCAAGCTGATGACACAAACAATAGATATGACTCAATTAACTGTCATGACAATGAAACTACAAGCACAAGAGAGAAGAGAAGAGAAGAGAAGAGAAGAGAAGAGAAGAGAAGAGAAG
>NC_048894.1:107791568-107791937 GCF_011077185.1 Oxyura jamaicensis
GAAGAGAAGAGAAGAGAAGAGAAGAGAAGAGAAGAGAAGAGAAGAGAGAAGAGAACTGCAAATCCAAACCAGAGCACTAGCATGTAGGTTAAGTATTTTCTGATGAGAAATAGTAGACTACTTCAATTTTCAAGTGTTGCTACGTTATTTGTGAGGATGTTCTGCTTTGGTGTATTGTGTTCTTATAGGATGTTTTAAATTTGATTTTTAATTATTTGCTCAATACTAATATAAATAATACATTTTTGTTTTATAGGTAATTAAAGAATATTATAAGCTTGTAATAAAAAGTCTTAATTGCTAAAAGCAAAAAAAAAAAAGAAAGAAAAGAAAGAAAAAAAAAGACAAGAAGAAAAAGTGAGAGAAAAA
>NC_048894.1:107792037-107812999 GCF_011077185.1 Oxyura jamaicensis
AAGAAAGAAAGAAAGAAAGAAAGAAAGAAAGAAAGAAAGAAAGAAAGAAAGAAAGAAAGAAAGAAAGAAAGAAAGAAAGAAAGAAAGAAAGAGCACCCAGAAGTAAAAAACCTACAATTAATTATTTGTGGACCTATGTTCTGTCTCATTCAAATCTGTAAATCTCAAGTACCTACCTCTGGCGAACCTGCAGTCCTGCTTCAGTGTGCCGTTTCCAGTTTTCGTTCCGCAGTGATAGAAAACACCCACTGGATGGCAGTGCAAACCTGCAAGTTGGAACCTTTAACTCCTTTCCTCCCAGTACCCTCTTCAGCTGCGCTAATGGAACCAGCGCAACCTGTGTTTGCAAAGCGGAGCCCACCGGCTGCTCTTTGCTCTGCCCTTTCTGTATTTGTCACATCTGTCACCGTGCAAGTCTGAAAAAATCCGGTTCGGCTGTGCTCAGCCGCCGCTGCTGGCTGCTGCTCGGAGAAGCATCCCGCTGGCTGTGCCTGGCAGGAGGCTGGCCAGCTCAGGATGCTTCAGGCAGACAAAACAGTCACTCTCATGGAAAAAATGATGAGACCGCCTGTCTGTAGGGGAGTTTTTCTGCTCCTGAACTGTTAAGCGTTAGCTTATTTCATAAAGCTCGAGCTTTACGAGTTTATTTTTCACCTCCCTAGTATAATTTACCAGCTGCATGAATGTCCTCGTTGTGCATACGATGCCTGAAAAGTCACAGAGGCAGGCTTGTTTCACGTGCTGTTCGTCTGATGGCATTTCTGTAGGAAACAGCATCCAGAGAAGGCTGCAGAGCTGTGGGTAGAAGAGGGGTACAGGAGACCCAGTAACTTATAGGAAAGCTGAATAAAAATTAATGTGAGTACAACGAGTACTTCTTGTTCATAGCATTTCTCCACATTCAAGAAAATAATATTTTTCTTTTGCTTCTCTTAGTTGCCACGTTTGCCTCATCTCCTTGAAAAACAAAGAACAACTTTCATAGCACCTCTTACTCCCTGAAAATCTCTGATACTTGTTTCATGCTGGTACCCATGCTGAACTCACTTATTAGCATTTAACAAGTTGGATGCCTTCTAAGTTCATGGGTTTGATTGCTGTGTCAAAGTAATGGGTTTTACTGTTATAACTTTTGTGTAATATTGGCAAAAGGATAAATTCCACATCCCTTCCTGAAGCAAAACTCTCATTAAGGTCAGTTTGAACTTTACCACAGGAAAAAAAATAGTGAATCACTGAGCCTGACTGAATCACTGAGGAATTAACACATGCCAGATTTGCAGTAGTGATTGCAGTAAAGGCAATGAAATCAGAAGAATTTTGCTTGAGAGCAAATTTTTTTGCTAGAAATAAATAATTGATCGGCAAAAAAAAAAAAAAAAAAAAAAAAAAAAAAAAAAATTTAGGGGGGGGAAAAATCATTTAAATTTAAAACCAAATTTTTTTTTTTTTTTTTTTTTTTTCCTCTAATACATATTTTAAAACACCTGTCTTTAAAATAAAGTTCATTTTCTTGCCCATGTGAATTGGCTACGCCTTATGAAAGAGCCTTTCCAAGAATGTCTGAAACATAACAGCTATCATGACAATTTTCAATAAATCATCCCTGGCTGGGAGTCTCAGAGGAAGAGAAACTAAATGATGATTGAATTATCCTTTTATCTCTAAAAGAGATCAGGACTGAGGCACTATGAGGAAATGGTTTTAGAGCACTTATATTTCTGATATGATGATTCAACCTGTTCTGCAAATGAAGAACTCCCCAAATTTCCACTTTTTGGATTAAAATTCACAGGGCAGAATTAGAAAATGGCCAGTGACTTGACGAGGGTCAGCATACAGGGTGGTGGGAGTCATGCAGCAAATAAACTCCCCTTGAATACATGCAGCCCATTTGAAACCTAAGTGAGATCCACCAGTGTGTCATGGGTGCAGGGCACATAAACCAGTTGTACAGCTAAAAGAAGATTAACACCTCCAAGAAAAAGGCTCCAGGTCACACCAAGTTCCCCAACAGCCATGCTTCCAGATACTAGGTTTCCAGCCATGCCCATGCCACAAGCAGCGCCATCCACACTGCCTGCTTTCTCTCTGCCCAGCCTGTGCCTTCCTCACCTCCAAAGGCAGAGAAGGAAGAGGCAGATGTAACAGGGAAATGATTTAAATGCAGTCCAGACATCACTTGTGGAGCTGAATGCTCTCTGGCCAGAGTGCACCCACCTGCTCAACACCTTTCATCGACAGACAGCTGAGCATTTTTTTTCTGAGTATATTTCCAAATGGCATCACCTGCTTTGCAAACAGTGAAGTCACCGTATGCCATGGATTTTTAGCTTTTCAAAAAATAAAAAAATAAAAATAAAAATGTGTGCAGCTCTGCTGCTGAGGCAGCTTCAGTCTTGCTGAAAGAGCAAGGGGTATGGTCAGAACCAGGCGGGCAATGCCCAAAGCTGCCAAGCGATGTTGAAGATACCAGTTTCAAAATGTTTCTGAATGAAACATATTCTGACAACACATTCCAATACTGTAACTGGATTGAAGTCTCATTTTTTCTAATCTGGATGCAAGCAGAATTTCAGCATTTGCAGAAAATGCACATCACTGGCATATTTTAAGCATATCATCATTTAAGACAATTAATAAAATCAAAAGTACTGAATGGTGCATACGTTTCTGTACATTTAAGTACCTATTCTTATATAATTGATGATGTATTTCAATAGCTCCCTTACTGTCTGTAAGGATGCTCAGTGGTTTAGAGTAGAGAATTCTCACAAACATCCACAGTAGCAAGCCTTATACAAAGCCTGGCTCCTATACTCCAGTATCATCTGCATGTTCCTTAAAAGTCTTTGAATTAATAGCTTAAATATTTAAACTGCAACTCTTTTTCCTAGCTTTGGCAGGAAATAATGTTTTTTTCATTAACAAATTAGATCACATGTGTTCAATAATATTAGCAGTGTGTGCAATAACTTCAGTGGAAATGTGTGCACACATTTCTGTCTTCACTGCCACAACAACAGAACGAATGAAATAGATGCTGTACAGTTACTTCCCACTGAACAGTTGGCAGAGTGCTTAAATAAAAGGGAATTAGCTGTTCAGGCATAGTTTTCTATCATCAGAAGGAATGTAATGATGTGATGGTAAGAGTCTTTCTAAAAGCTCCCCCATATCTGAGATACATAGGGATGTTAAAGATGCAAAGCCACGGTCCAACTGAGAATTAACAGGTGCAACTTCCAAAATAAACAATGCTGGCTGACATCAATTCTGAATTTGGCCTGTTTAGAAAATATTTTTGGTTGGTTAATGCCACAGAATATAAAATACCTTCACACAGTCCCAGGTGCTCTTGGATTATCTAAATGCAATGGATTATACAAAAAAAAAAAAGTCTAGATCAGAATGATCATTTTAATAATCCTGCTGGAAATGTACAGTGTAGCTGACTTCTGTAATGGCCAGCTACAAAGAGATATAACCAGATGTTACAATGATGCTTAGAAAAATGTTTATTTTTTTAAAATATTTATTTATTTATTTACGGTATCACGTGTATTCCTTATGTCTGAAACAAAGCTCACCTGTGAGCACTTGTGTTGGAAGCCCCCAGATTGCCTCAATGCCTGAGGAAGCCAGGCTTCATCAGGGACCTGCTTGCCTTCAAGCCATCCCAGAGCATGAACTTGAACTCTGCCTTCGCAAACACGGTGCTGCCAACACTTACATCTCTGTTGAGCTGTGTGATGGAAATTGTGGCCACACACAGTGGAGAAGCACTTGCCACAGGGCACATGAGGAGTGGTCTGGGGTTCATTTCTGTATTGTATTGACTAATTCTATTTCCACTTATTTATTTATTTATTTATTTTTAAGCTGTAATAGTAAAGATTAAAACTTCCTACAAGGTGTGCCTATAGATTTGCTTGCATTGGACAGCACAACCATTTTTCAGAAGCAAGTTCGGAAGAGACTACATGCTCTTTGTAACCACTGTCTGATGCTGCTGGCTCTGTCCTGTGTTAAAAACAGAGGGAATCTGTGAGGCTTCCCTAATAAGAGCAAAGTGGGAAAAAAATGTTTGCCTTGGTGTGAAAAAGAAAGAGGCTGTTAGACTATCTTGGCTGACACTCTCACAAATCAATGGTGCAGAGCTCTGCTTATTACATAGCAACAAAATCCCCTACAAAATTAGTTTCCATTTCTGCAGCAGATGCTGTATGCTGCATGTAGACGATTCAAATGACAGTCCATCTTCCAATGCTTTTCAGTGACTGTCTGAATAGTTCAATAAGTTATCCAGATAACCACTTCTGCAAGGACATGTTATGGCCGTATGCCATTCCTAATGGCAACTTCCTCTTAATTTATGACTTCTACCTTTCCATCATTTTTTATTATTATTATTATTCAAAGCATTTATTTGAAAACTAATAAAGCATGTAAGCATTATAGTAATAGCTAAAATTCATTTATGAGATTTATTGGGGAGAGTTTGGGCTGACAGAAATAACATGTCTAACAAGTAGATTATTGTCCTTTCCAGATGACTGATGCAGGAAAACATTGGTGATTATCAATATTACAAGACAACAGTGCCACGTCCAGTGCTCTCCAACCTATATATGTGCATACTTGTACACATCATTTTGCTAATTAGAAACAGAAAAAAAAAAAAAAAAAATTTGCACCTGAGTCTTTCTGTATGAGACCTGGCTGGTACATACCCCTTTCAAGTCCCTTTTTCAGCAGCAAGATTGCAACAGATGACCTGGAGAAAGGCCAGCAAACCTTCAGATTGGCAAGTCCTTAGGCTGTCCTCCATCTGATAGATTCTTAATCCTCAGCAGCTACAGCCTGGCTCAGTCCCTATGGCATTGGCTAGCGAAATCCTCCTAGAAACTCCGTGTAAGTCTATGCGTTCCTCTATCCATCTCTCCCCCCCCCCCCCCCCCTTTTTTTTTTTTTTTTGCAGCTTCTATCTTTGTGCTTCTCTCTTCCTGCACTTCTTACAGTGTTCACCATGTACAACAGCTCTGAGACGCACGCAAAACTTTTCCATGTATAAATGCTGATTTGGAGTTATTGTTGCTCTTGGGATGGTGTAATTTATGGGATAATGACGCAGCTTTCCATTGCTCACATTCACCTCTTCCCTCTTATTTAGGAAGCGGCCTTGTTCAGCGCAAAGATTCGTAGAACTCATATATGAGAGGGCATATCCTTGACTTATCATCGGTGATTTTTTCACTTGACAGGTTGAAAAATGCATCCACCTATTTACTCTGATGGTTCCCTTATCACCCTGGGCCTTCCTGAGGCTAAGTCTGCTCAATCATTCAATTTTGATTCTGGAAGCAATGTTAAGGCCATTAGCTGTGTCCACATAAGGATGCTCTTATAAAACTTGACATGCTTGTTAATCATAAATTTGGTAGATATCCACTCTTCCTATGGTCTGCTTATGCTTCATATATGATGTAAAGTGAGGGTTTGGAGGGAAGGTGTTGTATTTTTAGATCAGTATTTGTGGCAGATAGCAGGCAATGTTCGGTGTTTGCATATCAGATTTTCTGTCCAAGGAAGAACAGTTAGCTCTCCTCCGCTGGTATTACACATAGTTTGTTCCACAGCAAGACAGTGAAAAAGTGCAGTTAGAGAAGTTCAAGAGCAGGTGGCTGCAGACAAATGTTCACTCTGCCTTCTTTTGTCACCTTACATTACCAAATATTACTCCAGCATTATAACACTGTCACTGAAGGGGCAGGAAAAACAGAAAGCTAAGAAATATTTTTCTTGCTGGCCCATTCTACCAGTGCCTTTTAAAGCAAAGCTGCTAAAATCTCTTGTCCTGAAATGTGACCTGTCTAAACCCATTGAGCACTGGTGTTTTCCAAGCTGCTAGTTAACTATACGTCACAAACACTCTGTGTGTATATTCATTTTTGGATTGCCAAGCTGACTTAATTAAGACATTTGTAATGCATTGTACGTTCAGTCTGGGCTCGTGAAATGGCTTTGCAAAGTTCATTAACCTTGGAAAACCTGAATCCTCTTGTGAAAAATGCAGAACTTCCAGCGTGGATGAGAGAGGGAAACAGACTGTAACCCTCTGCCAGCATCTGCCAGCATGTTGCTCTGAGCCCACCAGCCTAGGCTGTGTCTGCACCCAGCCCTGGCTGCAAATAAGATTTCTTATCACTTGGAAAACAACAGAGTACAACTCTGTTATAATTGCATTTTCCTCTGATTGCCTACATTTGTTCAAATTCAATAAACTAAAAGTGAAATTCAGTGAGGCAGAAAATGTGTAGATCAGCACCAAAGATAATGTGAATGCAGTGGCCTGTGAACCGAAGCTCCTGAATTTTGCACATGTAAGGGAGTTGAAGACAGTGGGTCAGATTTAAGACCGTTGCGTGGGAAGAGACAATACAGGTCACCAGGTCCAGTCTCCACATATCGCAGACAACCATACCACAGAATGTCTTTCATCAATTCACTGAGCTCTGCATGTACAAAATTTTCATGAAAAATGCACAGTGTTACACTCTTGTTTCAAATGCTGTGCATATGTTGCTTGTGACCATCTTTGGTCCACAAAAATAAGATTAAAAATAAAATACTCTAATCCTTTCCCCAGCTCCCTCCAGCTCAACCTTCTGTTTTAATTTCATTCTTAAATTTCAGCGTTGTCCTCTGCATTGCTTTCAAGCTACATGTTATTTTCCACCTTCTTAAAAAAAAATCTCACCTTGTTGTTAGCTGACCTGGACACACATCAGAGCATCAGTCAGTGTTCACCGTGCCCTCACCTCCATGGCTGTTGAACATGGTGTCCTTCCACCTCTGGAAGGAATCATTATCTACAATACCCCGTCTTCCCACAGTCCGATAAATGCTGAAACCCTGTGGCTGTACACCACATTTAATCTTTTGCAATGCTCAGATACAGAACAGACTCATGTTTGATTCTCTTTATTGGGGATTTGCTCATTAGAGGCTGTAAAATAAGAGAGATGGCCGTTATGGGTAGGCCTTTCTTCTTTTTTCTTCTCTTTTTTCTTTTGCCTGTACTTGAGCTTGAAGATGTTATTTGCCCTTTTATTTGCTCTGTTTTATAACTTTTAAGGTCATTTTTTATGCAAGTTGCTTTTCATGTGCTTTTTTTCACCTACTGGGCTGTATCTTCTGTCTCCAGGCTGTGCTCTCTACGATGCCCTTAGCTCCCCTTAAGTGCAGCTTGACTCAGATCTCACCAGTCTTTGTCTGACCATACAGTGACCCATATTATTTCATAGGATTTCAAATATCACTGTCATACTCATAATACCAAGATGCATTGCTTTACTGATTGCTTTAGAAGTTTTATTTGTTCATTCAAGCCCTTTGAAGCTAAGCATTCAATATGTTTCCTTAAGTTAGAGCTCAGAAATTTAAAAGTCAAGCTATTAATTGTCAGTATTGAGTCTTCAAATGTCTAGAGGGATGCCTGCCCTTTCATTTGATAATGTCTCTGATAAATCCCAAACTGAGACACTGGTATGTGTTTTAGGGAGTTTTAATTAGATTCTGTTTTATCATCTATCAGGCATATGAAGGTAAATGCAGGGTTTCTTCTTATATCAGTAAAATTTGTGTAAGAGTCATGGATCTGGGATTAAGGCTCCACAGCAGCTTTGATTAAATTATTTCCTAAGTTCTTTTTTGCATTCATTATTGTAATGGACTCAGATGGAACTACCAAAACCCCTTCACACTGGGTCACATTGATTTACAGTACTGATTTGCCAGATTTCATGAGGACTAAGATAAAAAGGGCTTGTGCTTTCAATTGGAAAAGAATGCATTCATTTTAAACGCAAAATCAGTCATGAAAAACTGGATTCTTTGGTGTCTGATTTTATTTCTAAAATAACTTTACAACTTATATCTGGCTTTGCCCCTTAAGGTTTTATGACACAGCATTTTCAAACACACTTAAGTGATTAGAATAAAAAAAAAAAAGGGGGGGGGGGGATACTGGCACAGCAGCACAGCAGCAACTTTGCAATGCATAACATTCAGTCTCCTGGCCTTTACTATGGCATGCAGAACCCCGTGGAGCCAGGACACATACACATTGACATTAACAATGCCTGGAGATAATTACTTATTTTAAAAACAGTCTATCAAAATCAGCATATTGGCAGATTGAGCAGGGAGATTCTGTAAGACTCTTACTAGATAATGCTAAATTAATGGTCTAGCTTAAATCCCATCTCCTTGTAATTACAGGCTTTACACTTAGAACCCCATGGAAATGTTTCTCTGGGACCCACAGGTTTGTCTCTGCCTTTTATTTCAAGAGCAGAGCATAGATTTTCAAATGCCAAAACGTAGGTAACTACAGTGACCTGTCAAATGTAAAATACTTAAACAGCCTCTGTTGGAGGGACTGGGAGTTCTGCCAGCAGACCACAGAGTCATGCTTATTTTTGGACTCTCTCTGCACCCACGGATGTTCAAGAAAACCCTGCAAACTTGAGTAACAGCTTTAGGAGAGGTGGCAAGAGTACCTCTCCCCAGAGTGATGTGTATCCCCTGGCTGCCACATGCCTCAAAAAGCTGGAAGTTGTACATCAAAGGCAGCCAAACTGAATCTGCTCCAGGCACTGAAAGAAGCCCGGGAGGAATCATAGTCCAAAAGAAAGGCAGCAACAAAAACAGGAATGTATCGACGCACTTTGCATGAAGGCTGAACTACTAGATATGTGATGGACATTTACATGATCAGAATCCAGACAGACATCTTAGATCAGATTAGATTTAGGCAAGAAGAATTCAGGCCCTCCTACTTTCAAAGAGCTGATGTTTTATTTCTTGTGCTGCATTCAAAATGTAAAACAATGCCCATTAAAAGCTGCATGAAAAACCTGTGGCAGAGGTTATGTGGCAGTGGCAATAGTTACATTACAAGCTACTTCATTCAGTCTGGAGAATCAGTTCCAACTTTCCTTTCAGTGTGGTGGACTCTCTCTGCACCCACAGATGTTTAAGAAAACTCATCAGTTATGAAAGCCACTGATCACAAGAAGTGCCACTTGTCCCCATTGCTAACAGGCACATATAGGTTATTACATGGCTGTTTATGAATGTAGGTGTGAATGCTCATAAATGTAGTGATGAATAACAGAACAGTGAGTGATTAATGTAACTTCAAATATGCTGATAAGTAGTGTCATATTTACCACATTGGCCATAAAAGGAGGAGAAGGTTGAGACACAGAGGCTGAATACAGGTTACTCAGGGCAAGAGGCTGCCTCTGTGTAATTGGCTTGTACAGACATGGCTAGACAGACTAGCTATTTGGGTTGTGTACACACAGGGAAACTGTGGCAGATGTGGGAGCTGGCCAACCAGTCATTTATGTATTTTCTGGAATTTCAAAATATTACTAATAAGTTTGCAGAAAAGAAAGAAAACTTCCTCTAATTCCATGGAATGTAAGAGTTGCTGTTGGCAGCTGGCTAGTAGGAGGAATTGTGCCTGTCATTTCTAGTCTACACACACAAACAAACAAATCTCCTCTCTTTCTATTCCATACCATAGTTTGATAGTTTGAGTTTGTCTTCTGTCAGAAGGTCTGCAGAAAGAATTTGTCTGTCTGCCAAAGCTCTTGTTAAATGAGCCCCTGTGAAGAGTCATTCACCTCTAGATCCAGTTCTTCATGGGTCAGATGATCCAGCATCTCCACATGGGATCTCAATAAAGCATTCCCGGAAAGCTCCATGGACACACAAGTGTTAAAGGCTGCTTACAACACCATGATTAAAAACAAATTAACAGAAAATCTGAAACTGCTTTAAGAATTGTTCTTGCCTTGTGTAACATCTCATAAATCTCAAATTACCTTTGAAATTTGGCTTCCTTTTTCAGAATAGCTACAAGATCAACAAACCACTACAAAGCAGTTAAAACTTACAAAATTTGCTTTCTTGCTTCTAAGACCTGAGGTTATCTTTGACAGTTTGCATGGCACAGAAATTTATACAAATCTTACTTTAGAGGAAAGGAACAGCACAGAGAAGATGGTTCAGTAGCTGCAGTTGTATTGGTAATGAATATTTCTCCCACATGACTGTTGCTTTCTGCTGAACTGGAAACAAATGAACTCTTTTTAGACAAAGCATCCTTCTTGTCACAGAAAGGGTTATACAGTTTTCTGCAGTTTCATTTAGCCGAGTGTTTATTATAACACCTAGATAATGAATGTAAATGAAAATTTCTTCAGAAAGAGCGTGGGTTGAATTTCCCATAATTTTAGAAAAGGCTGTGCTTAAAGACTTAACCTATTCCTTGTTATATTAATACATTTTTAGTAAATTAATGTATTTCAGTAAACTGAGCCAGAGGAACTATATAAGATTTTGGATCATGAATTTTGCCTCAAAATAAGTTACAAAACTATAGGTATGTGCTGATGAAATTATAGATGTTGATTGTATGCTCACCAATGCAAAAGACAATGACAGAATTTGGTTTGGCAAGAAAGCACGGATTATCAAAAAATTAAATTAATTGTGTCAAGATGCCTATTATTTCATTAAAGTCTGATGTTATTGGATGTTTTGTTAAAAGCTCAGGTCCTATGGAAAGAAATTATGTGATGACATCGACTTTTATTTCATTTAAAAACAATGTACGTGTCCAACCCACCACTGGCTGCAGAGAAAAGCTTGAAAATGTTTCCCAAACATATTCTAGGTTCCAAATCTGAAGGCAAATAAAAGAGCCAGTAGATAATAGACTTTAAAATTCCATGTCTTTGTGAACTTGTCTTGCAGTTTTTTCAGGGCTGACAAACCTGCTTCCTTCATAAAAAAAAAAAAAAAAAAAAAAAAATCTAATCATTTGCATTGTCAAAGAACTTCAAAAATATAGCTTGTCATTTTTGTCAATTTACTTTTTTTATCATTGCTAGTCATGCAGCTTCTTTTATTATATTAGTTAGGCTGTACAGTTGTTCAGCAAGATTTGGGACATTTTTTTCTCCCCTCCACACTAAAGTTTTTGTTATATCCATGAAACAATTATCAATTACACTGCACCATGCAAATCCCAAATCCCACCATGTTCCCCCCCAATACCTCCAAACTTGCACGTATGAAATTCATTCCTACTTTCTGAGAGGCTTCATTGACACAGCCTATTGATATGTTGCTGGCTGAGATATCTACAAAGAGGACCAAACAGCTCAATCTGCCCTCAGAGCACAGAGCAGCAGGCAGCAGTGATGTTGCCAGGACTGCCAGTGAGGAGGAGTGCTAGATGACCACCAGGTCTTGTTCAGGTTAAAAGACATTCAGAGAATTTGGAGAATGCAGCCAACGCTTACAAGCTGAATTTTGCCTTAGGTGGGTTTCTTTCTTGTCCAGTGTGCCTCTTCTGGTAGCTATGTTCACAAGAGTATGGATGCCAAAAGACATGGGGAATTAAATTTGATTTAATCCTTCATTCTTTTGACAAGAACAGGATCTTGATGTTCCCCCCAAAGTCTTTCCATAAAAATATAATAACATCTTTTTTTCAAATGTTGGCCTAAAAATCCATAGCAACTCAGAGAACGGGGAACTGAAAAGTGTTTGAACAAAAACAGTCCAGGACTATTTTTTTTCACAGACTTAGTTCCTGCGATGTCCAGATGAGGCCACTGTGGTTTTATTCTCCCCGTTGCAATAAAGGAATTTAACTTGGTTACCTCAGAGTTTCCCCATCTCCACAACTGAAAGTGTGCTCTAGTGAGCCTGTTTTTCTGTTGGAGAACAAAGGAAAGGAAATGGCTATTTTCCCCAAACACACACACACACTGGTTACAATACCCGCAGAGGCAGGAAGAGAGCTGGACAATGGAAGCTGCAGATGTGGAGGTATTTTTTTCAAATCTCCTCTGCTACTGCTGCCTCACAGGCAGCAGAGATAGGGCAGTGGAAGAGCAGGAACTGCTGCTAGACTGAAGCACAGCAAGCATTTCTGTTTTATAGAGGATCTGGTCAAGCTTTCCAGCAACAGCCAGCCCCAGCCTGTACCGAGCTGTAGCAGAGGCTGAGTTTCCAGTAGACTGTGGTGCAAAACCAGGAAAGGGTAGTGAGTGCTTTGGCTGTGTCAGGCTGTCAGGAAATCTGGATTTCTGCGGTGAGAGGCTGGGCCAGCCCCTGCCAAGCCCCCAGGCAGCGAACGCTAGTGCTCAGCGGAGAGCGAGACAAGGACAATGCTCTCATCCAAAAATATCTGGCCAGACATGAGGGGCACTGTGGCTACTGGGCAGCTGTGCAAGACAGCAGCAGGTTGTTCCTTCCAGCCCTACGATCACAAGAAGGGAAATGTGTAACTTTGTGCAAGCCCCCTTTTTAGGGGCCTTCTTTTCTTCCTTTTTCCTTTGCCACAACAGAAAGGAATCGCTGATATGGATCTGAAAATTAGCATGTTCCTAACAGAAGTCAGGCAGACAGCCTGGAGCCACGGGTTGTGAGGGGCTCTCATCTTCGCATGTCCCCCCACCTGGGCCACAGGGCCCTGCTTTAGCTGTCCACCATGTCGTGCAAGGCCCGAGTGTAGCCTGTGGCTGGGCTTCCTCTCCGTCCCCGGTGGCACCTCCGCCACACCAGGCAGTGATGTGAATTGGACAATGATTAACTTGAGCATTGAGTCAGAGTTGTGGCTGTGATGGGAAGTAATACAAAGTTTGTTTGTAAACTGACAAATATTGGCAGAAGGAACTTGTGAGGGAGGGATCTGTGGCTGTCAGTCAGACTGTCAGCCTGCCCTGACCAAACAGCAACAACTGGCCTCTGTCCTTTGCAGGCTCGTCCAGGGAATGTAATATTTCACCTCCCACCTCTGAAAGGACCGGCAGTTTTTAGGCTCTTCTAAATGTGCATGCTTTAATTGTGAGGCTGGCACATCTCACCACCATCTCATGCTTCTCACCATGGTCCTGGCTGCCCTCCTGCTGCAGGGCCCCGCTCTCCAGATGCATGGATGGATGCCCCCTCTCTCTCCTCTCTCCTCCCAGGCAGGTGCAGTGCTATGGGGGACCCAAAACTGAACATGGACTAAGAGGTGCTTGGCAGTAAGAAGGGCCTGTGGGGACTGACTCCAAAGAAGTTGCCAGAAGGCCGTAACTCCCAGTGGCAGCTTTATGCAGAGTCCTTCAGTATGGGAAGCGTTACATGATTTTAAGGTGAGGATCTCTGAGATGAGGTGGTGGGGAATGCATCCATCACCAGATCTTCCAGGAAGCAGCAAAGTGTGTTCATCTTCATGGGGCATAGAATCATAGAATTACAGAATGGTTTGGTCTGGAACGGATCATAAAGATCATCTAATTCTAGATCATCTTTGAGTGAGACCATCCAGCCAATTTCTTAACCACTGTGTGGTCCTTCCATCAAATCCATGTCTTTCCAATTTAAATAACAAGGCTATCATGAGGAACGGTGTCAAATGCACAAGTCTAGGTAGATGATGTCAGTTGCTCTTCCCATTTCCACCAATGCTATAATGCTGTCATAGAAGGCCACCAGATTTGTTAGACATGATCTGCCCTTACTGCCACCATGTTGGGTCCACCAGAGAAGAAGATATTGGAAGTCATGTCCTATTTACTGCAATTTTCACCTGGTTCAAATAATGCCTGAAGTCTTTGGATATCCTTTTGAGTTTAAACCCACTGCATATTCCTGTAGCAATAGAATTTCCTCTCATCAGCATCACTGGCTTCAGCTGTTGTTGGTTATTATTATACCTTGCTGCTTCCTTCCTCTCCCATCAGTCTCCCTATCCTGGAGTTAAATGTCATGTATAGTTTGAGCTATTTGACTGATAGTCCCCCTGCACCCCAGGATATCCCAGAAAGACAGGAAAGTTCATTGTGAAAAAAGGGGACATCAAGTGGCTATGTTTTCTGCAGCACAAAAGATCCAGAGACCCAAAACCTCACTGATGGATGCGAAGTAGCACAGGACATTTAGGACAGAGTAATTTGGGCAGAACTGTGCAATGTGACTGCTCACACTCGGCAACGTGGGTAGTGAGTGATCATCCAAGTGGGCGCAGATACCGCTGGAAAATGTCACTGCTGCAGTGAAGGTGGTGCCCTTTCTGCAAAGAAAGAGGCCTATCCTCACTTCAAGGGTGATATAAAAGCTAAAACGTTTTTACAAGGATTATTTTTTTCATTTTTTTTTAACTAAAGAGAAAAAAAGATCTTGCAGGAAGATTCTTTACCGGCATTTTTGCAGCATACAAAGTTTTCTGGTGGATTGGTATCTATTTCAGTGAAATGAGGAACATCAAAATTAAAATGAATTTGAAAATGGCCTTTAATCTGAATTGAGTTGATGACTTGTTTTCTCCTATAGCTTACTTGTTTATTTTTTTGAAGTCGCTCTTGTTAATTGTCCTGCAGCCATGGTATGTACCAGATAGCCAAGAAAGCTGACATGGGGAAGTTATATACAGCATCCTTGTGACCTTTTTGGAGTGAAGATACATATCTGTCCAATAAAGCCCAGGCCAAATGACAGTGACAGCTGCCTCGTGGCATTCAGTTTGAATTGAACAGGTTTGCTCACAAGTCTGGAGCAAGTATTTCATTACAGACTGTGCACCAAGAACAACATAAGCCCCCAAAAGTGAAACTTTCCCTCAGCAGCTATGGAAACTACCCTGGTGGACTGAGATGCACTTCACAGGCTCCTCCTTATCTCCTTGCTTTGACTTTCCTGCAAGCTGTCAACCTCTGGTGGCATTTGCATGTTGGTGTAGTACTTGCACGGGAAGAAAACCTCACTTGATTTATCAGGAGCAATCCAAGGTGTTATGGGAACCAAGCACTCAAAAACCGAGGGGAGAAGAAGCATGTTTTTTCTGAGGAAAGGTCCGAAGTTGCCTGCATGGGAAGATGCTCTTCTCTCAGGGAAAGACCCCAAGTCATTGCTGAAACGGGGATTGCGTTATGTCAGCTTGAGCCTTATAATGAAAGGGATGACCAGTGCCCCTGACTTCTTGTGGGGACTGCCTGAGGTGCAGAAACTGAACCTCTCACGCAACCAGCTGGTGGCAATTCCTCCTTCACTGGGAAAACTGGACCGGCTCGTAGTGCTGAACTTGGGTGGCAACTGCCTCAAGTGTCTGCCGAAGGAGATCGGGCTGCTGAGGAACCTGAAGGTCTTGTTTGTTAATATGAACTGCCTGACAGAAGTGCCAGCAGAGCTCAGCTTGTGCAGAAAGCTGGAAGTTTTGAGCCTCTCGCACAACTGCATCTCACAACTGCCTGCAAGCTTCACTGACCTGACAAGTTTAAAGAAACTGAACCTCAGTAACAATCGCTTTGTGCAGATTCCCCTCTGCATTTTTACACTGAGGAGCTTAGACTTCTTGCACCTGGGGTCCAACAGGCTTGAAAGCATTGCAGAGAGCGTTCAGTACCTAGTCAATTTGCAAATCCTTATAGTAGAGAATAATAACATACGCATTCTGCCGCGGTCTCTCTGCTTCATCACGGCTCTGGAGCTACTAAATGTAGATTACAACTCCATACAGACTCTTCCAGATGACCTCTACCTGCTGCGCAGGCTGCCCCGCATTGCGTGGAACCCAATGGACAAAGGCCTCCACGTCTCCCACAACCCTCTGTCCCGACCCCTGCCCGAGCTCGTGGAAGGAGGACTGGACATCCTCTTCAACTACCTCAGGGAGAAAAAGGAGCACCACTGAGTTTCTGCTGAGCTTGGGATTAAGCCTGTCATCACAACTCAGTCACGCCAGAGCACTTTCCTCAACAGTCACTTCCACTTCCTAACACTTGGATTTTCAAGACTATGGATGGCTTTAGTAATGGTTGGAAGAAAGCAAGTAAAGTATGATGGTCTGCTTAAATGTGTGAAGAGTAAGATTTTCTAAAACTACCCACCCCTGTAATTTTCAGTGTTGGAGTGTTTGTTTTCTGGGGGGAACAAAAGGAAAAAAAAAAAAAAAGTGATAAAATGTTTGCTCTTCATTTGACAGAAACAAATTAAGGCAGACTGCTAGAAGTTCAGAAACGTATATTTGCCAGCTATCATGTTGGAGGAATATTAATATAAATTGGATTTACTATATGTGATTACACTTGCACTTTAACTCCTGCTCACTTCTTCATGTGCAGATGCCTCTACATAAACAAACACTGCTTATCTAAGTGAATCTCAAGGAAAATGTTTAATTCACTTTCAGCAGTGAATATATCCTGAGCTATATTAGCCCACGGACAGTATATTACCTGCCAGTTTAATATTATTTGTTGTTTACCCTGCAGCTGTGAGCTGGCCACTATAAATTGCAGGTGAAGATGGCCAGCAGTGTGGCAATTCCCCAGTTCTTTGGAAGAAGACCCCAAGCTTTCCCAGAGCACCTAGTCTCTTGCTTGAAACACACAGCCTTTTGCACGGAGCCTACAGGGGTGCCAGTAAGTGCATCAGGACCAGCAGGAAGCATCATCTACACCAAGGGGAGAAGTGAAAGTGGGTCCTTATTCCCTCAAACAAAGGCTGCCAGATGAAGTTGCTCATAGCTAGATGAACTGCACTCCTTTCTTTTTTGTGCTTCCCTGCATTTGGAGCCACAGAGTAATTTGACTCAGGAGGCTGTATGTCTCCTTAAGGTGAAATATTTCTTTCAAGAAAAGCAGCAGCAAACCAGTCATCAGCTTAAGTAAGAGCTTCAAAAACAAATACTTATTTCTGTGATTTTCGGTAGCAGCCAGTAGATTGAAGTCAGCTCGTATGTGATTTCTCATATTGATCTTCTGTGTATGTCCTTCATCAAAGTTTTATCTAGTAATAAAGACGCTGTATGAGAGAGCTGTTAACAATTTATGCAACTTGATTTTTTTCTCACAACTCTGTTGAATCAACTCTGTTGAAATCAGTTGAGATAAATACTTCTAATGGCATCATAAAAGAGGAATGAGCCTGTAATTCTTGAACTAATTGAGAATATTCAAAGCCACTTTTAAAGTACTTCCTATTGTATGTCAGATCTCAGGAATCAATGTTTACTTTCTGAAATGTAATTGGCTCAGAATTATGGAAGACTGTGGAAGATAGATCCTGCTTCTAGTGAGGCTAATGGACAGCTGCTGTCTGAGGGAAAAACTCTTCTGTCAGCAGTGGTAGTAGTAGTCTGATAAGAGCAGACAATTATGTAATTCACAGACACATGCAAGTAAATGCAGCACCTTTGGGCATGCTAACGTTATCAGTGCAGTGCTGAATGCAGCCACGAAGAATCTGTGCTCACAGACGATTCCTCTCTGGGGCTGCTCACTGATATTTTGTTATGTTGGATTGTTTTGTGTATCATTTTTTATCTTAATAGAGAATTTCAGTGTTGTGCCCAGGAGTTGCGGTTTCCAAGTGTGCAGTCAAGGACAAATCTTACGTTTCTAGCAAAAGAGAAGCCCTTTTGAAGGGCACTTTTGCTTGATCATAAGACAAACAAACAAACAAAGAAAATAAACACCAAAGCACAGTTATTTTGTGAGTTTTTCACTTAATATATGCTTCAGGTATTTTTTATCTAGCTTTGCATGCATTTCTTTCACCCGTGCAACAGGATTTATAGCAAGTTCCAAGATTTTTAGTGCACAATACATCGAATAAATTAATACATGATTCAATTAGCGACAAGAAATAACCCTGCAATTATTTATAGAAATACCAACAGATAATTCTTGGAGGGGATTAGGCACAGATTATTAACTTTTCTAAATGCTCATTTCATATCCCTAAGTCTTGCATTCACGTAAACACTGTAGTCCCTCAGTAGCGCTTTGCAGGAAAATTAAATTCCTATGACATTAATCACCTGAAAAGACTTTCCACATATCAGTATCCAGGATTATATGACACCAGATAGCCTCCAATGTGCTCTGACTAGAAGAGGTATGCATGGTAATTTACATGGAAGATGTGAGCCTGGACTGTGTGTATTCATTAGGACACCACTACCAAGGGTGAGCAGCAGTGCATGATTCAAGAAAATGGTCTCCCGACAGGGGATTAAAAGGCAAATTTGACAGAATCAAATGCATCTGGAAAAGCAGTTATAATATGAAGTGCAATAGCAATAATTTAAAATTCAATTATTCAATTGAATAATAATAACCTTTTACTCAAGCTAATAAACCTTTGCAAGCATACGAAACACATAAAAGTCTCTGCCTTTTTAAACAGAATAATAAAATTCATTGAATAAATGGTACTTTAATGTATAATTCAGATTTTTGCAATAAAAAGATAATTTCTACTGAACTGCTTTAGTCTTTCTTTCATTTCTGAATTAAGCCCCTTATAAATAGGTTTCTAAGAGATACAGAAAATTATCTCACATGAGCAAAGGTACAGTTCTGAGTTCTTACTGTAAATAGAAAAGACTGTATATCACTGTTGATGTATAGAAATATGCAGAGGAGGCAAATAAACATGTATGTGTTTGCATCTGAGAGGGTGCAAGAGGCACAGGAGGGAGGCAGAAAGCCTGATGTCATACACTGGCTCTGGTTGTGAGTAGGGCATTAACAAAGAGTTAGTGGATCTCAGCCTTGCCATCTGACACCAGTTGTACAGAGCGTGAGGAAAAAAAGGTGCTGAAATGCTGCAGGGACTACACTCATATCTCGTAATATATGAAACCTATCATTTCTATGTGTATATTAAATGATGTGATTTTTGACTTAAAATCTGTCAGAGAACCATGTGCTGAACAGTGTGCTTGTTTCCAGCACTCCCTGAAGTTTCCTCACCATAGGTCTGACAGCAGTATAACTTTTGATGCAGTTATTGTTCTTGTTGTTATTGGCAGTGGTGGTTTTAAAGGAATGGGGAATGCAGGATCCAATCATGGAAAAGGATGCTCTCATGGCAGCCTGACTTTTTGACAGCTGCTGCTCAGAGAAGCTCTCAGAGAGCAAAAGGTTAGAAAAATTCTTGGTATGGATGAAATGAAGGGCAAAACACAAGAACAAAGCAGAAAGAACATAGGAACCAAATATTTGGAAAACGTGTAATATGCAATGGGGCTATACAATTTGGTCCCCAGCTATTACCAAATATACTGATGGTACATTTGGTGAGGTGAAGAGCTTCTGTTTTTATTTTATTTTTAATTATTATTATTTTATCATTTTATCATTTTATTTTTAATGTTAAATATATTTTTATTTTAAATAATAATAAAAAGCTGCATTCTGTGAAAAGGTTAAGTCTAGTAAACCTGCAAGATCTTTGAAAACTGGAAGGTTGCAGAATCTTGGACTAACACACAAGTTTTGGCTTCAAACTTTGACTGAATAGAAAACATTTTAATCTGAAATTTTGTTATAGTATCTCTCTGTAAGATAAAGCTGAAGTGTGTTGTACCTACTGCTCTACAGTTACTGGCCAAACCTGCCACATGGACAAACTCGCTCACACTGCTTGTGACTAGTGACCTCCCAAGACACATTGCAAGGTCTCGGCAGCCCCATAAGGCATCACCAGGCATGTAATGTAGCCAGGAACACCAGCCTGTTATGCCTGCAAAGCAGCAAGTGCCTGCAGAAACCACTTTCCAAGATGCACTGAGTGGCATTTCAAACCAGAATCTTTGAGATTCCAGCTGAAAGATTAAAGATTCTGTGACTATTATTTTGGATGAAAAATATGTCTACATTTTTTTCTGATTATATTTTAAATTGTTTTTATCAAAATTCCTCCTTTTTTGTCAAAAACAAAACAAAACAAAACAAAAAAACAAAACACTAGCGTGGTTTCTCAGCATTTTTATTATAAGAACATACTGTCTGGAGTTTAGACATTTTAGGATATGAATGAATTGCTCTTCTGCTATTACACTGCAACTTCAGGAAACCATAGTTTTTAGTTATATTTGGTTAATATTTTAAAGAACTTTACGATCATTGTTTTACTGAATAAGGATGCATCTAAATATAATACATTGATCCTGGAGAGTTGAACACATTCTTTGCTAGACCAGCACATTACTCGAAAAAAACATATCAACATAATATTTTTCACCAGTAGAAAAATCATTCACAGTCTAGCTTATTCTCTTAACCAAATAAAATCAAATATTTTTTTTTTATTATTTTTTTTAAAAAGGAGCCTCAGAGCCTCATAGGTCATCAGGCTTTCCAGTATAACCACATGAAAGAGAAGCAAAGAAATCAAAGGAAATAAACTGATCATCTAGTCAGTACAAATTCACTGAATTCCAAGGGTAAATTTCCTGCAGAGCCTTTGGACAGCAAATCTTCAGTAATTCGGGGAGATTTTCACACCACATTGCAGGGTTATATTAAATATAATTAACACAAATAAAAATAAATAAATGGAATATATATATATATATACAATAATATGTAAAATATTAAGGAAATATGCACATTATTATCTAATATATGCTTCCCCAATCCACATTATGAGAGCTGAAGTCCTGAAACAGTTACAGCCAAAGGAAAACTTGCATTGACTGTAAAAGTGCCTGCACTTATATAAGAATACATACATTTACCATTCTATATGCAGCAGAAACAAGATTTGAAAACTCGGTAGATGTTTAAATGCCTGTGCGGCTTTAGATATATTGGGACAGGGATACACTTTAATACTCACACATGGAGTAAGCCTGAAAATCCTTTTATAAAATTGCATAATCCTTCCTCTGTACAAGTAAGAGGCAGAATAATAATTATAAAAGATGAAAAAAAAAAGACTGAAACGTCTCTGCTTTAGAAATGTATTAGGTTATCTGAACACCCTGAATATCCCAAGAGGAAATCAAATTCATATAAAGATTTTTTAAAAGTGGAAATTACATAAGAAATGTTTTTCTCCCTCCCAGCTATCCAGAGGAAAGCAGAGTACTGACGTT
>NC_048894.1:107813099-107888937 GCF_011077185.1 Oxyura jamaicensis
CAGCTCAGTGGTACCAGCAGTGTCCCACACTGCTACAGCCACTGACCACACCAGATGACTGCAGGGTTTGGTGACAAAGCCTGAAATTTATACTCCAAAGTATGTGGAGTCATGTCATGCATGGCTAAAAAGGTAGTTTCCAGTGAAGCAGGAAGTGTAGCAACAGATTTAGAAAAGGTCACTGCAAATTATACTGCCGCATAAGGGGAGCTTACCCAGGCAGACTGAAAAGAAGACCAAAGGGCAGAGCTTTACATTTTCCTATGGCTCAGAGGAGTTTCAGATACCATAAATTTATTGATGGATACCCTGTTTTTAATTTTTACGACCCAGGCATTAAAAGGAAAAATAAAATTATTTTTGCCATTCTGATACAGCTCTTCAAAGGAAATACATGTTGCTCCCGTTTCTTCCTTACCTCCAACCTTTGCATCCTGGGAGCGTTCACAGAAGTAGCACATTTCTTCTCGCCCCCTACAAAGCCAGTTCTGCTGGGTGTGGGTGGGTGTGAAAATGTATCCAGGGCCTGATCTCTCACCCTCCATGCAAGGAGGAGAGGATGGGGGAGGCTTGCAGGCTCCATGATCACAGGTCATGAGACACGTAACATCCAAAATAGACATCCTGATCACCACACCAGCTTTATGCACCTCCTTAGCAGTTTACGACAGTGGTTAGTCCCTGGACATAGTTTCCATGGTCAGAAGAGAGAGATTCAGAAGTTTCTCTTGGGACAACACTGAGAAAGGAACCTGGCTTAAGAGCCCCATGTTGTCCCAGGGTCTTCCTCCTGGCCACAGAGAGCCCCAGGACACCTGCAGCCTAATTTAGCCATCTGAAGTAAGGTCAGTGATGTTGTACAGTACAACTTGCCCTCCCCTTGCCTCTGCAGCAAGTGCACACAAGACCAGAAGTGGCATCCTTCAACATAACATCTAGACTTGCTGAGAAGGGGTGGAAGGTATGGCAGAGAAACACCAACATGCCAACAATGCCCTATGCCAAGTGCTTTGAATGACAGAAAATCTTTTATCTCCCTCACTGTTAAAATGCTCTGCCTTGAAATGAGTTTAAACAAGACACATGCAAAAGAAGCCTCTGTACTTTTTAGAAATGGCATTGCAAAATTTGCTAAAAGAAATTACCAAGTGTACCATGTACCAATATTTTCTGTATACTTGCTTTTCTTATTCTTTGTCCTTTTTGTTTTTAGAAATATAGTGGAAGAAGTGTGTGTGTGTATAAATTTTTGTTTTGGCAAGTCTGTGCATGCATACATATTTCCCCTACAGGGACAGCAGAGGTCCTAAATTGTTTGCCTGTGTGAGCAGGAAAGCCTCTCTGGCATAGACCAATGCAATGCCCTGTGAACAGCACCAGCCCTGGTGGGAGAGCTGAGGAATCCAGAACAATTCCTGCGCTTCGGAGAATTCATTCAGTCAGCTGTGATTTGCTTAAGATAACACCTTTCCATAGGCATTTCAGTGCCCAGTGGTCCCCCCCCCCCGTCTTTCAATACACTTACCTTCTCTTTCCAATTGGGAAATAACACTGTAAAGAACAGATTGTACAGTTGTGTTTGTGTGTTCTGTCCACACACAAAAGAAGTTGCAAAGATACTAAGGAACCTTGAAATTAATTCAGTAAAAACATCCCTCTGAGCCTGTGGGTGTGCATGTTTGTGCGTGTTTGGAAGTATTTGGGAGGTTTTTACAATGCTTTGTGATGCAGTATCTGAGGAATAAGTGTGAGCTGACTAAAAAATTGCATATTCCACTGCAAATAATATGCTGGTGATTTAGTATCAAAGCAGGACTTTAAATATATGTTGGTAAACCTTGTTGGTTTTGAATTTGTTTTACATTAATTTTTCTGTGTGTTTCTTAGTGTAGGATTATCACAGTGTTCACGGGGACTTTTTATTAATCAGTGTGGAGACTTAAAATACAGAATTCCTTTTTTTTTTTATTTATTTATTTTTTTTTATTGGTGAATGATCAGGGAAGAAGATACAATCATTTTCTGCTCCTTAGTCGGTAAATGTTTAGTAGCTCTTGCTGTGAACTGTTTGTAATGCATTTTTTAGCACATCAAAAAAAGAGTTTCAATTCTACACAGCCTAATCTTTCTAAGAAAATTTATAGAATTGATTCTAAACTGAATACATTAAGGTTCAATTTAGCCTGAATGGTTGTAGAAGGCTCAAATGGAAAAGTTTAGAGAATTTGTACATCTAATTGTCTGGGCTGCTCCTGGAGGCAAGGGGTGGCATGCAGCTGGTTCAAAATTTGGTTCAAGTTCAGAAGAACATAGATGGTTGTTGATCAAAAGTTGAAGATTTTACCTCTCCTTATAATAAGCCAGTGTTTCACAGACTTCTAGTCCAGTCTAGAAGGCAAATCTAAAGATGTTTATTTAGGTTGCTTTGGTCTAGGTGGTTTCCTAGGGCTGATATGACTGAAAGCAAATGAATGTTTGTAGTAAGACATCTTTGGTTTTGCAAAGCCCATATCAGGAATTTTTGATTTATTTTTGATTTTTTTGCTCAAAATTATGAGTAGTTAAGATATCTTGATTTCCTTGGACTGGCATGCAGATGCTAGAGTGTATAGGTGAGAAAATTTATTCAGCATGTCCAAATCCTCCTGCGGACTAGCCTTAGGGGAAGATGTGGAAATTCACTAGGGACTCAGGGCTTCCTCTGGTGTTTCAGGTGTCCATTAGAGAGGCTGTTTAATGTCCTTTAGATAGGCTAATATGTTGCAAAGCAGTGACATTTCAAGACTTAGCCCTGAAGCTAATAGCTCTTCTGGGTAAGTCATTTTCACATTTACATCAATTTATTGTAGTCTAGATTTGGATAAAGATAAGCACGGCTTTTCACTTGCCAGTGTTGCCAGGGTGATGAGCCACCAAACTGGGTTTTCTGCAACAATTCTCTCTCTTCTACCCCTCAAACTAGTAGTTGGCTATTCTGAGTATGACCTTGTGTGCACATTCAACAGCAAATACACAGCAGAAATGCCCTATATTTGCCTTGCCACAGTTTGTACTAACAGTAGTTTATTTTAAAATGTGAGATAAATGATGAATATAAGGGGAGGAGTGAAGAATTGCCAGTTTAGAGGCTAGTGCTACATGTGCAGTCACTTTCAGCAGTAAGCCAGGACAATTTACATACAGTTCCTTCTGTATTATCTATCTGTATTTTCACATCATTTCTCTTGCCTTTTCCTCTTCATTTGTCCTTCCTCTTTGTTTTATTATGCTGTCTCTATTCCATTGCTACCTACTCTTCTTCCCTTTTTTTTGCCTTTTTGTTTTGCCTTTTTGTTTCTTGTTAACGAGTTTCAACATTTTTAATTAATGTTGTCTGCTTGACTAATGCCAGTTCAACCCTCCTTCTCTGAAATTGTCCTCCAAAACAAGTTAATCATTAGCAGAGGCCTGTCTTGATCAACTGCATGGAGGTTCACTGAGCATAAAAAAAAAAAAAAAAAAAAAAAAAAAAAAAAACTAGACTAAGTGAAAAATGGTTAACAAGCCTCAAGAGGTAGTAAAGAGCCTGAAGAGCAGCATATACTTTCCACTTGGTGGCATTTTTTTACCCCTGTAACTCATAAATCCTCAGTCTCCAGCATGATTCTGGATAGACATTTATTTTAGCCAAATACTGAAGTGCTATTTCAAATGTTAAAAATGTAGGAAAGTGTCTAGACACCACCATGGATGATCAAGAATTCCTGTCCTCACCTGACTTATTCTCCAGAGGTCCCCTCCTGTTTCCAATGAAGCTCTACATAAATTCACTACCTCTGTTACCTGTGTTTTGGACATGAGGGATTTCAGTCCCCCAGTGTCCTGTTGCTACAGAATGATTTAGAAACATAAAAGCAGGAATAGATTCTCTTGCCCAGCCCCAGGTTTTGCCATGTGCTGTAGATGCTGAGATTTATGTCTAGTTCCCTATTTCTGCTCTGAAAATATGCCCGCCTCTCTCCCTTTCACCTGTGTGTAATACACTTCTAATCTCTGGTGTCAGTCCTTTACAAAGCAGGCTGCAGTCCTGAGGCTGGAGCAACCATGCGTAGACACAATTACACAGGGCAGGAACAATTACGCTGCTCACAGAGAGATACTCACTTTAACTTCAGGACAGGAAGAAGAAAGGTAGGATAAAGGGAAGACAACAGGATCCAGCACAGAAGCACAGAATCTCTTGCCTGATGGGGACTGAGCTAGCTGATGTGAAGCTCAGCACTGCCCTGCCATGACTGTCAGGAGATTTAGGGGCTCTGCTCACCTGGGGTGCTGCTTCTCCAAGCCTCACCTCCCAC
Source organism: Oxyura jamaicensis (assembly GCF_011077185.1). NCBI lineage: Eukaryota > Metazoa > Chordata > Aves > Anseriformes > Anatidae > Oxyura > Oxyura jamaicensis. Next base: position 107,817,437 of record NC_048894.1, read on the forward strand.
TGATTTCAGTGTGAACTGCAGGCATGCAGAGGTGAAAGAGGGATGAATTTGACGTACAAAGGGCATTATGGTACAAGATAGAATAACAGCATAACAGTGTAATTTATCCACTAGTTCTGGGATGAATCAGGGTTGACCATAAGGTTGTTGCTTACTGCCGGGTGTCTGAAGGTGCAGCCTGCTCCATGGCAGGCAGTGCTGCATCAGTTTTGCACTTAAGGGAAATATACAAAAACTCTTCTGCCTCCAAGGAGAACCTCCTGTTTCAGGATACATAAAAACTCAGAGACAGATCTGAACTGACTGCTCACAATCCATTTTTAAGGCCCTTCTCATCCTGTCACTGTAAAACATAAATCAAACCACTGTACAATATGACTGAACAAATGTAGTTGGAGTCTTATTACATAAAAGCAGGCAAACAGAATGACTAGAAGGGTATCTTAATACATTATAGTGGTTAGTTGGTAGTTTGATGTCAGATATATGAAATATTAAGCAAGATATAATAATCCCTCTAGTAATGTTAAAACGTTCACATTTCTAATCTAGAGATCTCACTGATGAGGCATGATTGTTCAACATTCTAGAAGGCAGCTTTCTAAATTATGCTATTCCCCATGGCAAGTGAAGGACAGATCACAGACTTAATGGAAGGAGCATTTTCGTTTTCCCTGGTGCACAGTGGGATTTACATTTCAGCCCTCCAGCAAACTGAGTTACTTGTGATACCTTCTAAATTAGTGCCACCTCATGAGTTTCACCCAGGATACTTCCTAAATTAACAAGTAATACATTTAGGAATCCCTGAAAGGCTTATTATCTCCTGTCTAATATATCATTTGCACTGTATATAATTTCTGGCACACTGTGCCCACCCCTTCTTCTAGTGAAAGATTTCCATAGGTTAAATATGGCACCATCAATGCCCAATTCTGGCTTCCTATTATACTTCTGTACCTGCAGAGGAATTAAGGCTAACTGCAAAAGAATCGTTCCCCTGGCCTTTCAGTTTATGTGCTTTCAGAATCACAGCAGAATTGCTGGTCCATTATGTTATCATTTCTATTTCACAGAATCACAGAATCACAGAATTTCTAGGTTGGAAGAGACCTCAAGATCATCGAGTCCAACCTCTAACCTAACACTAACAGTCCCCACTAAACCATATCCCTAAGCTCTACATCTAACCGTCTTTTGAAGACTTCCAGGGATGGTGACTCCACCACCTCCCTGGGCAGCCTGTTCCAATGCCTCACAACCCTTTCAGTAAAGAAGCTCTTCCTAACATCTGACCTAAAACTCCCCTGGCACAACTTTAGCCCATTCCCCCTCGTCCTGTCACAAGGCACGTGGGAGAACAGGCCAACCCCCACCTCTCTACAGCCTCCTTTAAGGTATCTGTAGAGAGCGACAAGGTCACCCCTGAGCCTCCTCTTCTCCAGGCTGAACAAGCCCAGCTCCCTCAGCCGCTCCTCGTAGGACTTGTTCTCCAGGCCCCTCACCAGCTTCGTCGCCCTTCTCTGGACCCGCTCAAGCACCTCGATGTCCTTCTTGTAGCGAGGGGCCCAAAACTGAACACAGCACTCGAGGTACGGCCTCACCAGAGCCGAGTACAGGGGGACAATCACCTCCCTAGCCCTGCTGGTCACACTATTTCTGATACAAGCCAGGATGCTGTTGGCCTTCTTGGCCACCTGAGCACACTGCTGGCTCATATTCAGCCAACTGTCCACTATCACTCCCAGGTCCTTCTCCGCCTGGCAGCTCTCCAACCACTCATCTCCCAGCCTGTAGCTCTGCTTGGGGTTATTGCGCCCCAGGTGCAGGACCCGGCACTTGGCCTTGTTAAACTTCATGCAGTTGACCTCAGCCCATCGGTGCAGCCTATCCAGATCCTCCTGCAGAGCCTTCCTACCCTCGAGCAGATCGACACTCGCACCTAACTTGGTGTCATCTGTAAACTTACTGAGGGTGCACTCAATGCCCTCGTCCAGATCATTGATGAAGATGTTAAAGAGGACCGGCCCCAGCACCGAGCCCTGGGGGACGCCACTAGTGACTGGCCTCCAACTGGATTTGACTCCATTTACCACAACTCTCTGGGCCCGGCTATCCAGCCAGTTTCTAACCCAACGAAGCGTGTGCCAGTCCAAGCCAAGAGCAGCCAGTTTCTTGAGGAGAATGCTGTGGGAGACGGTGTCAAAAGCCTTGCTGAAGTCAAGGTAGACCACATCCACAGCCTTTCCCTCGTCCACCCAGCGTGACACTTTGTCATAGAAGGAGATCAGGTTCGTCAAGCAGGACCTGCCTAATTTGATGGTATAAAAGTAAATGCTACATTCATAACCCCATCTGCAGATGAAAGAGAGCTGTCATTCCAAGGGTAGGGTATTTGCTTCTGCATCCCAAGCCCTCCTGGCTATTTTAGAAACCTACAGGGCTACAGTCATCTCTGGGCTGCTTGTCCACCTCTGTGTCACCACTCGGGACTGCAGCAGGAAGCAGCAGAGGGAGAAGAAATGCTGACGTAACAGTTCCTGTTGGGAAGTAGCTGCTCATTAATATGCTCTCAGGCTGTCATACACTGAGATGATGGGCAAAGGTGTTTGCAAAGCTGGAAATCAAGAAATGCTCACCTCTTCAGCTTTGTCCACAGTAGGAATTTAACTCATCGCTGACAAAACACATTAGCAGCTGGAACAGCTGGAATAGTGCTCACACAGGTCTAGCCAAAGCATAGAGATATTTCTGGCAGCTTACTTCATTCCCCCCGACCTGTCTGAACTGCCCCACAGTCTGCTTCTGATGCAGAGCATGCCTGTGGCACCGGAATCCAATTACTTGGAAAGGCTCCATTCACTTAACAAGAGTGTCAGATGCCTTCACCCCAAGTAGAGGGCTGCTGGCAGCAGAAAGCTGTTTCTAGGCAGACTGGATCCCCACAGGCATTTGCAGTGATGAGGGCACCTGAGGCTGGGCATGGCCACCACTGGCAGGGGGTGCAGTGGTTCCTCACTCCCCTTAGGCAGTTCCCACAGCTGCATCTCCAGTGGAGACCTCACTGAAATTTGGTTGCTTTCCCTCAGCAGGTGTAAGGCAGAACAAATGTTGAACCCTGTGACTTCAGAAGAAATGTCCATAATTTTATCTACTTTATTATTATTATTATTTTATTGCATGAGCTAGAACAGCTTGCATCTATGAGCTATTAATATTTTCAGCTATAGCTAATAACCTTGGCAAAAAGGTGCCAACCAACTTCTTGGAAATGGGCAGCCATGAGTCTACAAAATAGGATGTGGTTTTTTGTTGTTGCTGTTATTGTTTTTTGTTTGCTTGTTTGTTTGTTCAGACTCACAGGAATAAATATATTTCTTTCTGGAGACACCTTTCAGCTGCTGAGTGAGGTGACAAACAAACAAATCCATCCACAGACTCTCTGTTACTTCCTTTGTGAATAGCCACCATTTGCATTGTAAACATTTTAACAAAGACACATTTAGCTAAATTTAACCCTATGACTTTGATGAGTTTAGTCCATTGACTTTGTGGAGGAAAATACAGAACTGAGTCTTGTTTTTGATTAAGCTCACGAGTACAAAGAACTCTCTCAAAAATTCCCACTGTGGGAGCTCAGCCAGCAGAGGCCCATAGCCAAACAATGGGAACTTGTTATCACTCTTTGATTATAAGTATCTGTTGTCTAAATATGCACAAAATGCATATCTCTTATATTTAACAGTTAATCTCTTTGTATCTATTTTTAAAGAACAAAGACTCCACTCTCCGTTTCTGAAGGTCTCACTAACTAACTTAAATACGTTAGATCAAATTCCAGAATGACTAAACTTGATTTGGAATGAGAATCAGATCAACAGAATTGTCCCAAAAGAATCTGAGAGGGTTCCTCTAAAAAGGTGATGCAGCTGATAGCCCAGATAAAGTGTCTCTACTCGATGCATGCAACATGGGAAACAAGCAAGAGGAGCTGGAAACCACAGTGCACTTAGAAAACTATGAACCGATTACCATCACGGAAATGTGTTTTGATGAATCACACAACTGGAACACTGCGATTAAGGGCTACAGGCTTTTCAGAGGAGATAGGCAGGGGAGCGGAGGCAGGGATGTTGCCTTCTGTGTTAAGGAATGGAGAGACAGTGAAGAGCTGCCTGTGGGAAACAGCCATGAGCAGGTTGAGAGCTTGTGGATAAAAATTAAGGAGCAGACCAATAAAGGACACCTTGTGCTTGGGGTTTGTTACAGGCCACCTGATCAAGGGGAACCTGCTGACAAGGTCTTCCTGCTTCAGCTGCAAGAAGCATCACACTCAGGCTCTCACCCCAATGGAGGACTTGAACTACACAAATGTCTGCCAGGTGCAGACAAAGGCTACACAGCAGGCTGTAAGCAACCCAGGAGACTCCTGGAGAGCATCCAGGATAGCTTCCTGGTCCAGGTATTGGACAAACCAATGAGAGGAGAAGCGTTATGGACCTGGTGCTCACCAAAGTGGATGAGCTCATTAAAAAGGTTAAGATTGGAGGCAGTCTGGGCTGCAGTGACCATACCCTGGTGGGGTTTGTGATCTCAAAGAATATGGGTCTGGCAAAGAGTAGAGTCAAGACCCTGAAGAGCAAAATTCCAGATGCTTAAAGAACTAGTGGGTGAGATCCCCCGGGAAGCTGTTCTTAGGGACAGAGGAACTGATCAGACCTGGCAACACTTTAAAGACACTTTTCTTAGAGCAAAAGAACTCTCAATGCCCATATGTAGGAAATCAAGCAGGGAAAGCAGGAAACTGGGATAGCTGAGCAAGGATCTGCTGGTCAAACTGAGGCACAAGAAGGAAATACACAGGCAGTGTTAGCAGGGACATGTGGCCTGGGAAGAGCACAGGGATGCTGTCCGAGTGTGCAGGGACGGGATCAGGAAAGCCAAGGCATGGTTGGAACTGAGCTTGGCAAGGGATGCAAAGAGTAACAAGAATGGATTCTGTGGGTACATTGCTCAGAAAAGAAAGACCAAGGAGAGCATACCCCCTCTGATAAAGGAGAAGGGTGAACTGGTAATGACAGACATGGAGAAGGCTGAGGTACTCAACAATAACTTTGCCTCAGTCTTCACTGCCAGTCAGGCTTCCCAAGCCTTTCATTTCCCTGAACTTGTAGAAGAAGGCTGAGGGACCAGAGTCCCACCCACTGTAAGTGAAGAGAAAGTTTGAAACCACATGATGAAAATAAACACGTACAAGTGTATGGGGCCTGATGCCATGCATCCCAGGGTCTTGAAGGAACAGTCTGATGTAGTTGCCAAATCTCTCTCCATCGTATTTGAAAAGTCCTGGAAGTCAGGCAAAGTTTCTGGTGACTGGAAAAAAAGGGAAACATAACTCCCATTTTTATAAAGGGTAGAAAAGAGGACCTGGGGAACTACAGACCAGTGAGCCTCACCTCTGTGCCTGGGAAGATCATGGAACAGATGTGGTCCCACATGATATCCTTATCTCTAAATTGGAGAGATATGGATTTGAGGGTTCAACCATCCAGTGGATAAGGAATTGGCTCAATGGACACAGTCAGATAGTTGTGGTCAATGGTTCTATATTCAGATGGAGGCCAGTGATGAGTAGTGTTCCTCAGGGGTCTGTCTTGGGACCAGTGTAGTTTAATGTCTTTATCAGTGACGTAGACAGTGGGATCAAGTGCACCCTCAGCAAGTTTGCAGTTGACATCAAGCTGAGTGGTGCAGTTGATAGAAGAAAGTTAATAGAAGGAAGGTATGCCATCCAGAGGGACCTGGACAAGCTTGAGAAGTGGGCCCATGTGAACCATAAGGCTCAGAAAGGCCAAGAATGTGCTGCATCTGGGCTGGGGTAACCCCTGACATGAGCACAGACTGCAAGAAGAACTCACTGAGAGCAGCCCTGCAGAGAAGGACTTGGGGTTCTGGTGGACAAAAAACTCAACGTGAGCCAGCAGTGTGCACTTGCAGCCCAGAAGGCCAACTGCATCCCGGGCTGCATCAACAGAGGAGTGGCCAGCAGGCGGAGGGAGGTGACTGTCCCCCTCTGCTCTGCCCTTGTGAGGCCCCACCCGGTGTACTGCATCCAGGTCTGGGGCCCCCAGCACAAGAAGGACGTGGGGCTGTTAGAGCAGGTCCAGAGGGTGGCCATAAATGTGATCAGAGAGAGGGCTGGAGCACCTCTCCTTTGAAGACAGGCTGGCTGAGAGAGCTGGGGATGTTCATCCTGCAGAAGAGAAGGTTCTGGGGAGACCTTTTATAAAAAAGATGGAGAACAACTTTTCTCATGGGCAGATAATGATAAGACAAGGGGGAACAATTTTACACTAAAAAAAAAAAAAAAAAAAGAGATTTAGATTAGATGTTAGGAGGAAATTCTTCACTCAGAGGGTGGTGAGACACTGGCACAGGTTGCCTGGAAAAGCTGTGGATTATGCCCCATCCCTGGAGGTGCTCAAGGCCAGGTTGGATGGGGCTCTGGGCAACGTGGTCTGGTGGGTGACATCCCTGTCAGTGGGGGAGGGAGTAGGGGGGGGTGGGAAGAATGAGCTGTAAGGTCCATTTCAACCCAAGCCATTCTGTGATTCTTTGATTTTACAGTGCTTATCTCAATGCATACATCCCTCATCTATGTAAATTGGGTGTCTCGGTCAACACTGAGTTGACTCTCACAAAATCCCAGAGTCCAATATCCTGAGCAGTATATGGAATATTTTATTTTTATTTATAATATATTTCAAATCTCCTAAGGTAGCTGCTACCAACAGTATCTGCTGTGTCAGAGTTGTATATCTTAAAATATAGCAGTCAGATACTGAAGCCAATAATTAATGTGAAGCCTCCAGATCTTATAGCTATTCCAATCTAAAGTAATCATATAAAGTTCCAAGAAGCCAAAAGATAGTAGACAGAGAAATTAATATTCAAAAGAAAGTCACAGGAAATACATTGTTGATACAGCCTATAGGGCTTTGAATGCTAAGGCACCTGTGATTCAGGTATTTTAGTTTATTTATATTTATATAAATATTTTATTTATATTTAGATGGGGTGTGAATTCATTCATTATCTATAGAGAGCAGGATTCAGGTTTTGAACCCATGCAGGAACTGAGTTCACTTCTTGGAGTTCAGCTCTCTATATCACTAAAACTTCATCAGAAATTTTATCCCTTTCTGAAATTCAAATTTAGACCCTTGATTGCAAAGATCAGGTCTACAGCATGAAGTATCTCTGAGTTATCTTGGAGCATCTGTTGCCTCAGAATCCCACACTGCCTAGTTCCAAAAGCCTCGCCTCCATGTGTCGTTAATGAGTCTGGGAACAGTAGCCAGGGACATAGAGGACAGCTTGGAAGTCTGCAAATTAAGAGAAAACTGAAGTTTGACACCCACAGCAGACAAATCCTAGGGATCCTGCAGTACATGTGCAAAAAGAATAGGTGCCTGAACGATGCCTAATGAGGAAAATGAGTCAGTGCTGGACTGTGTCAGGAATAGCACTTCCCCATTTTCAAAGACTTTTGTCCTAGTATGGGGATTTTTTTTTTTTTTTTTTTTTTTTTTTTTATGGGACCTATTTAATATAACACTGCCTGAGCTAATTATGTTAGACTACCCATCCTGCAAAATGTTCTTAAGGAGTAATTTGAACATCCGGAGGGAGGTCATAGGACAGGGAGTCACCTATCAAGACTCTATTCCTGCTCTGTCCTGGATGTGTTCTGGGGAACTCTTTAAAGAAGTAAGGGTGTTCAATCTAGAGGCTAAAAGTATTAGAAGCATAAACACAGATGTGTGGATGACAGGCTTAAACTCACAAGAATTTTGCATAGACTGGTGGCACCTGTATTCCATGAGTTTTGTCAGGTTCAATCCTCATAAATGAGTTTTTAGAGCTATTGATGAAAGTCATTATAAAACTTCATAATATTGACTAGACTTTTCTCTTGTAATTGCTTTAGATAATATAATGTATAAAAGCATTCAGGGATGTAATGAACATTTTGAGAAGGACCGAGCAAAGAAAGTATGGATTGAAACCAACACCAGGCTTGCACAAGAAACAGAAAACCCTTTTACAAGGTGACAGGAATCCAGCACAAAAAAAAAAAAAAGAGATTGGGCAGCAGCTGTTTTCCTGTTTACACATTCATTCTGTATGTCTCGCTGATGGACTGCTTTACAGCAGATTGATCCTTCACTGAGTGTCTGAGCACAGGGTCCTGTTATACCAAGAGAAAGAAACCTTTATTTTAACAGGCAACAACTTAGTAAGGACAGTCCATAAATGTTTTCTTACCTTTTTAATTCTTTTTATTATAATTATTTTTTATTTTTTTTCCCCAGCAGACCTATAAACACATTTGGGTAGAATGGGCCAGGGGAAAGGCTAGGTTCCTGCCCTCCTCATCTCAGCTGTACATGGGGACTTGTCAGATTTGCTGCCATCACCGCAGCAGAGCAGGAGGCATCTAAAATCAGCTTCCTGCCATAAGGGAATACGCGGCAGATGGCACTGTTTCTTTAGCAGTCTGCACCAGTCTCTTTTTCCCTTTGTGGGAAGTTCCAGGTACGTTTTTCCTCCCTAGCTTTTTATCCCATTTTCTGCGATGGGGTTCATCTTCAGCCGGCCATACTGTGGTGGCGCAGGGGAGCCTGCCCCCCCCTCCCCCGTGCTCCTTGCTTAACACCATGCTGACTCCCAGCAGTAGCTTTCTGTAGTGGAAACCTTGTATTTGCATAATAATTTATTCCCATTGGTTCCCATGTATGCTCAATTTAATTAGTTTGTAACATTTCAGTAGTGTTTTGCTCAGATGTTAATAGCATGTTGGGGAGGCTGAGCACGTTTTTGCCATGTCTTTTCACTTTCAGTGCACACAGACTTCTTTTTCTTTCCATAACTTTGTCTCAGCACATTTTTTTTATTTTTTAATGCTAGATGCCTTGATGCTTATCTCCTTCCATCTCATCAATCGTATGCCAAAGAATTTTTTAAAAGGCTAATATTTCTGGGTTTCCCTCACCCCTTTATTATCAGTCATTTAGATGTTAAATTAGTTTAGACTTCCCTAGATGTGCTTTAATTAGAGAGACACTTATTTATTTACCACTATCTGCATATGCATGAGCTGTCTTTCTAAATGCAGTCCTAACCCGAGAGCTGCTGAAAACTTCCTCTGAAATCAACCAGTATCAGAAATTTATTGTAGATTTAGTCATTAAAAAAAAAAAATAAAATTAAAAAATGAGGAATTACATCTATGATTACAAATGCTTACCAAATAGGATGATTTTCTTAAAGAACATATTGTGGTTTGGTGTGAAAATGTGTAATCCCGAAGTGCCTGGCCACCTGCCTGGAAACCAAAGCTCACCATTTGGCACCATTTGTGCAAAAAGAGTTCAGTGCTTCAGATGGAGAAGGAGAGTGTCCTGAAAGGGGAATGGGGATGCCTCACTCCATTGATAGGAAGCTCCAGGCAAAGGTGTGCCTGGATGTCACCCCCAGTGCAGGTCCAGCTGCCTGAACCAAGCTTGCAGGCAAGATAATCGATCCAATAGGTAGGACTCTTGTCTGAGTGAAGCAAGCCACATTTCTTCCATGCTTGAGCAGGACATGAAACACTGTTTTTCCTCTGGAACATGGGAAGAATATGAAGTCTGGGTGCTTAAACCCACAGAGTATTTGTCCATGAAGTAGGAAACCTTCCCCTCAGGCTGAGGCTGCTGACACCAATTTTTACCTCTTCCTGTAGAAGTGGTGAAATAGTACAGAAAGAGAAGTGGCTTTCGTGGAAGATACAAAATCAGAGCAAGCCTGACTTGAGACCCAAGAAGTTAGGGTCCCCACAGGTGACTGAGGCATTGCTATCCTTTGGACCACAGCCTCCCAGCTCCTCAGGTCAAAAAAGGAGTTCCTTGGTAAAGGTGCCACCAGGATTAAGTGACTGTAGAGTGCTGAGTTCACAGTCACAGTTTTGAAGTTAAGTACTAAATCCTGTTAAGGAAACTAAAGCTAGATCTATGCTATGGAAGTCATGATTTCTTCGCAACTGTTGTAGAGGAAATCCTCAGCCATGTACTGCTGCCATTTTGAGACAAACCTTGCTGTCCGTCATCCTGTCACAGAGCTATTTTGCACCTTGATTTTCAAGTAGGCTGATGAAATTCAACATATCCCACTGTGGATCTGGAGAGGACCAGGATTACTGAAAATGCTGCCTTCCTCATCGCTTTGTTTTGTAGCTTTGAGCTAGAATCCCATTTGGGTCCCAGCAATATAACACTGACCAGTTTTTGTGTTCATCTGAAACCCTCCCATCTTTTGAAATTGTAAATCTAAATGAGTCTTAATGCAACAATGATAAAATGTAATGCTTGGAGATGCAAATGGGGGCAGTGGACTAGTTGAATTAGTAACACCCATGACTGTGGGTACAGGGGCTTCCAGGCTACCAGAACAATGGAAATAATAGATGCTATTAATTTGGCATGAAAGTCTGTGGTGCCCTTTTGTCACCCTCTAAATATTCAGTCCTTTTGTTAGTTAAAAGAGTTAATTGACATTAAAGGATTTAGAGAATGAAAGACCTATCATTAGATCCTCCTTGCGATTCTCCTAGAAGTACTGGAGTTTCCTGATAGCATAGACATGTTCACCATCTTTAGACAAGAAGTGTTGCCCTTTTGGTTTGCTTCTGACTACAGTTAGCAACAAAATGAAAGAAAAATAATCTCAAACAAAATCTCAAGAAAAAAAAAAAAAGTGTGTGTATTTGTGGTCTGGGAGAATGAACGCAAAACATGAGAAAAGTCTTGCAAGACAAAGTGAAATAAACACACACAACAAAGTATAGATTAACTTATGTAATCCACATGAACAACATTATTGTCAGGAACTATTCAGAAAAATAGAAGCCAAAAATAAGCCAGTATCTCATAGGTTTGTTTTTGTTTTAAGACAGCTGGAAAACAGTGTATTCTTTAATGATATATGCATGTTAATATAAATTGTGTACTCTTCACTAATCTAATACTCATGAAATGAGCACATCCATCATGGAAATTATGCAATAACTTCTTACTTGAACAAATCCTGCAATGAATATGTTATAAAAATAATTAAGAGGTAATGTCAATTGGTTAGAACTTTATCAGAAGAGAATGGTCTCCATTTGTAAAATTAAAAAGCTCAAGAAAAACTGTGGACAGTTGTAAAATAAAGTCACAGTCATGTTTTTTCAAACTATGAGACTTATTCTCTGACAACATTTTATTCTAATGACATTGTTTCTATTAAACTAATTGATTGATGGATGCTTTAGACAGCTGACTGACAATTGTTCTTCGTACCATTTTGGAAAAACTGGGACCTGATTAGCTTCAATAATGTTTTATTTCCTCCTAGGCAATAAAAAGTCAGCTCTATCAATAAAATAATAATTTCTTATTAATGTGCTATATATTTTTGAAGAAGGGGGCTATTTCATTTCTTTATATAGTCAATTAGACATGACAAGACATGCTTTGAATACATCACCACCCACTCATTTCTTCAGCAATGTCCATAAGAAAGAAATAAAAGAGGTGTTTTCAAGCATCAAAAAACCTCGTGTTAATGTTTGGTTTCAGAGACAGGAAAAGGTTGGTTTGGTTCTTATTTAATCTCAAGCTTTTCCTTGGGGCAGAAAACATTGATATTTTCATTCCTTCTAGGTATACTGAATTTTGCCAGATTTTCTTTATATTGGCTGAATAGACTGCCTCATCTCCTGCCCTGCAAAGACAGGCAATGTTCTGCAAAAATACAAAATGCCTAACAGCCTCTGGGAATCTGCACAGAGCTGGAAGTCAGCATTTAACTCCCAGTTCTGCCAAGTCTTGTTTATGTTTCCTGATAGTTCTCGGCCTTTGTTTTAGACCTACAGCTACCACTCGAGGAAGCTAACAGGTTTTAGTCCCTGGTTACAAATAATTTAAGAGAGAAGTTGCATGGGTTTACTTCTCATAGAGCTGGAGCCAGAAATCCATATTCAAATTGTCAAAGGCCCTGATGTGATCAGAAAGCATAACACCATACAGAAGTCAGAGTGCTAGCTAGGAGAAATACAAGTTCATTTCTCTGCCATAGCCTGTGAAAATCAAACTCCAATTTTTCATCTCACAGAAAATCCCACTACATGCTCAATTTAAAGCTGATTGCATGGAATAACTAAGGCAAAACAGAATTGGAAAGCCTTAACAATTGTTGGTGAAGCCATTTCCTGTTGAACTAGAGTTTCATGCAGCTGTGAGAGCCATTAGCTGTCATGTAAGACATAGCTTGCTTCATGTCACTTCTAGGTGACCATGAAGGTGCATTGGCATGTATTTTTGGGCTCTTTGGGGTTCACCTTGAACTTCTCTCTCTCTCTCTCTCTTTTTTTTTTTTTTTTAATGTGTGTGTGAGAGTGATGGCATTGCTTCAACAACAAGGGGAAAGGAATCCTCCACCCAGGTTTAGTTTATGTGTTGAGCTAATCATTACAAATTAATTTCCAAGGTGAGACATTTCAGCCCTAGGTGTTCTATGAACAGAAAAGACACAGTGTAATTTCTTTTGAATGAGAACTAGTAAGTACTCTAGGTTATGTAGACAGGGAGCTCTGGATAATGCCAGCTGGTATTTTCAGAGCCCATCCACCACATCAAGGTCATTACACATGGGGAGCTTGTAGGCAGAAATGCCCAGCACCTTGGTGGAGTTCTGGCATCTCTGAGATCTGATGGAGTCACTGCTAACTGTTATTTGGTCTTAAATTCAAGCTGAAGTTTAAATCCAATATGAAGCAATTATTACCTTGTCCAGATGTTCTGAATGTTCTGACTGCTTATACAAATAGCATTAATTTTAATGGGTTTTTGTTTTGTTTTATTTTAAATAGCAGTGTTAATTGTACACGACGAATAATTTGGTGCATTATATTTACTTTGACATTGTCTTTAACTGTAGCTATAAAAATGCATTTTACCTTTTTCAGAATACAGGTCTAATCTTGCTTTCATTTTAGTTAATGGCTAAATTGCTATTGACTGTGCTAGGAACAGCTCTATGCCCCTATATATTTAACTGCTGTAATGTAATTGCTTCACTGTATGGATCAGTGTTTGTAATATAGGATTTAAGTTAATAATCCTTTTTATATTGCTATATATGTGAAAGGCAAACTTATAATATAGAAATAATATGCTCAGTGTTGGCAATAGGAAAGATTAAATCATACAACTTACATTTTTCCATAATAAACTTGCAGATTCTAATTAGAATTAAAGTGAGCTCTGTCTATGGATTTATCTTAACTCACAAGGATTATCTTCTGCTTTATAATATGAGTGCAGCTTTTATAAATTGAAAAAGAAATAATGAACTTCCAGGTTGATTGGAGCTGCCACAGTAACTGGGACAAAAAGAGCTTGAAGCCCATTGGCGAAGTGTGTTCTAAAAATATATCCTTGGTCATCTTAATTCACATTCTTCCTCATTTGATAGGCTCAGGACTTCACCTCTGTGAAGGAAAAGGTGTGGTACATCATGTAGTGAAGAACATAAGAAGATTTGACAGAAGTCTGGAAATAAGGATGTGTTTTCCTGAAAATGGAAATTTAAGGCTGCATGGATTTCACTCTCATCTCTTAAGCAACCATCTTGGACCATCTTCTTTTGGAAGAGATATCCACCACATGTACATTCATTGTTAACAGTTTGGATTCTGGGTTTTCTTGGATTAATAAATACTCCTGAATTTCTAGAAAGCATGCAGAATATTTGGCAACGTTGCAGAGGGCCATTGCAAAGGGATAAATCAGTTTACACAGAATTATTTGTGTAGTCAAAGGAAGCATATATTTGACATCACAAGCCTAAAATAATTTATTATTGAGGTCTCAGGGCATTAGTAGGTCAAATGTCCTGTAACAGAGACAATATTTCTCTGTACGGTTTGCTACACAAGTAAATATGTTGTCCAGTAGATAAAGTGGAATCAGAATGCAGTTTAGTCAATATTAAAAAAAAAAAAAAAAAAAAAAAAAAAAAAAAAACAAAAAAAAAAAACTGGAGCTAGTTATCTACAGACTTCCACAGTGAAACCTCCCATTTCAAGAGACAGAGGTAGTTCTGGTTTATGCTGCCAAGAAAGAGGACAACCACACAATACTGAACTGCTCAGTAACAAAGGCAGTGGCTTACCAGCACAAAAACATTCAAGCACATATTTAGTAGGGAATATCAGGAGCTATTATTCCCAACACATTTTCTGTAGCACAGTTACTGCTGATATGGTCAATCAGAGATGCAGTCTCCCTCATGCCTTGCACTGGGGAATCCACCTGGTGAAGCGTTCCTAAATAAAAAGTTTGGCAGTATATGTGAAATGAATGATCCCCTCTTGCCCCATGTGTAAATATAGAAGGTGAGGGTGCATTGGATCATGCAAGAATGGGGTTGCTGGACCTGTGCTTGCTTCTCATGTACTTGAGCTTTGGGGTGCTGGTTTCTGTGAACATGCTCCTTTAAAGTAAAGCACATCCAGTTGTGTCAACATAAAGAGGCATCTGGCCTACAGGTATCCAGAAACCACAACTATGGGTTTGTAGGATACTTTAATACACATAGACATAGAGACTTCATTTTATAGAGATTTCTATTTATTACAGATGTCCAGCAATCACCACTATCATACCGTGATCAATAAGGTGAATATATGTATGTAGATAATAACCTCTACTACCAGGAAGAAAGTATATATTTATGTGGCAAATATTGAGGGAATAGCTCTAATTAATAGTAGCAGCAATTAGAGATAGTAGGAAAGCTATCAGATATAGTAAAATCCATAACATAACAGCAAATATAGATTAGCATTATAGATTCAACAAATTTATCAATAGTATGGCAGTAAATATACTTGTTATGGATTACAAACTTATCAATACTATAAGAATGACTATACTTATGATAGTTTATACTTTTCAAGACTATACTTAGGACATGCTATGTACATATGAAGATTATATATATTTCATAAAATTACTGGTTCAAGGTTCATGAAACCAAAAGTGGGGGCAAAACAACCTAAAATTGGTCTAATTGAGAAAACTAGCCTCTGAAATTGGTCAATAACAAAAACTGGTCTCAGAAAAGACCAACTCTCAGAACTGGGCCCAGTAAAATAACCCACACTATCTCACTCGGAAGTTGATCCTCACCACAGAGTTCAGAGTCAACGAGGCATCCTCAGTGAAAGTTCAATTTGTTTAGGAAATGATGTAGGAAAGAAAACTCGATGCATGGGAAGTTCTTTCAGAGAGAGAGAGAGAGAAAGGCTCCATTTTATGAGAATATGAGTCATTTTTATATCACAGAGACATGAGGGTGGAGGGCATCACCTCCTAGAGCGGACAATAGGTGCTGCTAATTTCTAAGCTTCACATAAGACATCCAACAGATGATGATATTTCTTATTCTCTTGGACAAAATTTTACTTTTCCAGACTATTTTATTTTCTTTCAGGAGATAATTTGCTGCTGCAATTCCTTGTTTTTGCCCTCAGTGGTGGTATCTTCAGGATGTCTCTGGTTGTTAGGTGCTCAGCATCACTTCAGAGTCCTGCTGTGCCTTTCAAGGATGTTCCTGGTACCCAGGCCTAGTTCCCAGGCTGGAAGGCATTTTTCTGTATCAGTGTTTTAATAGACATTTTCTGTCAACATTTTTCTCATTATAGCCAGGTCACTTTTATTGCTGCTCCCATCACTAATGCTCTCTGGCGTGTGTATGTGTATTTGCATTAGTAATTACCCAGTCAGAAACTGGTGAGAACCACAGAACCAGCTTTTACTTGAAGAGTTTATGTCTGTTTGCAGAGCATAAGCCTATAAGACCAAACCAAATTTCCTCCCTCTCTCTTTCCCTTCTTCCTTCCCTCCCTCTCTCTTTCCCTTCTTCCTTCCCTCCCTTTCTCCTTCCCTCCCTCCATCCCTTATTCTCCCTTTCAAAACAAACAAACAAAACAAAACAAAAAAAATTGTTTCCTCAGAAGTAGAAGAGCTTTCAGAGCACAGTTGGGAAATTTTCCTTTTCCCTCCCTCAAAAGTTGTAGGCTGGCCGTTAGGGCATGTCCTAAGACATGAGATGCAGTTCAGGCTTTGGGGTGGGAGAGAATGTGCTGCTTTTGAGGAAGCTTATTCTACTTCCACAAAGATCTGGCTAACCTCTATGCTAGTGAATCAAAAAACAACAAGATAAGGATCCTCTGCCTTGTCTAAACGTTTCTGAAAGACAGGTTGTCCATACTCACTTTCAAATGGTGGCAGGCTGCAAACCCTGGGAAAAGAGAGGGGTACGAGTGCTCTCTATCCACTTCTCTGCTCTCAAGGACTGCAGATCGAGGCACAGCTCTGCTCACAAAGCAGCTGCATCTTCTGTCAAAGGTGCCTCTCTTCTCAGAGCTCAGATCCCCACAGTTAGGCACAGAGAGCCTACAGGCAGCTCCTCACCGTATTTCAAAGACTAGGTGGGAATTAGGGCTCAAATTTTCCATGCTCCAAGACGAACCATCAGGATGCAAATCTGCATTTGGACATAGCATTTAATCAATCTCCAGAGACTGGCAGGGAAGAAAAGGTAGATATATCCTTCCTTCCAGTACCTGTACTTAGCTATGCTCCATGCCATTGAATTAAACTTCCTTTCTGGACCTTGATCTTTATTTACCAGTCCTTCAGAGTGCTTACCTTAGCAGAATTAGCTATAGGGATATAAATCAGGAGTTTGGAGTGGTGATATAGAAACTGTTTTCTAATTAGTTTTGCTCAGTTTTATAGGATTTTGTAAACTTTGGCTTTTCTTTCATCCCAGACAGTTAAATATCCCATGTGAATAAATCATTTCAAAGAAGCATAGTAACATAGAAAGGTTATATCAGATGGGACTTTTGGAGGTCAACTAGTCCAGACTCTTGCTATAAAGCAGAAGTGATTTCAAAGTCAGATCAGGGCTGCTCAGGGCACTTACCTGTCAAGCTTTAAAATCTCCAATGATGGAGTTTCCACAAACTTTCTTGGTATGTGCTGCAGGACTTACGAACTTTTGATGTAAAGAAAAATGTTTTTATATCCAGTCTAAATTTCTCTGAATGTAACTTGTTTCTGTCTTTTCACTCCTTGCCTCTGAGAAGGGTTTGGTTTCCTTTCTCTATAAGCCCTGTTTCAGCAGTGGAGGGCAATTAGACCTCCTCTTGACTTTCTCTGCAAACAAAGCAACAGCTCCCTCTCCTCATGTTCTGTGTGCTCCAGCTGCCAGCCACCTTGATGGCCCTCCACTGAACTCGGCCCAGCACGTCTATGTCTCTCTTGGACAGGTTGGCCTTAAACTGAGCAAGGTACTTCAGGTGTAGCCTCTCCAGTGCTGTGTAGAGGGGAACGATCATATTCCCCAGCCTGCTGGCTGCTCTTGTGATAAAGCAGCCCTACATGAGATCAGCTTCCATTGGTGAAAACATGCACTGCTGGCTCGTGAGCTGTTTGCTGTTCACCAAAGCCTCAAGGCCTTTTCTGCAGAGCTGCCTCTCAGCCTGGCCCTAGCTTGTGCTACAGCATAGGATTTCCCCATCTTTGGGGCAGGACTTTGCATTTGCTTATGAACTTTGTAAATCAGCTCAGTTCTCCTGCTAATGGAGCTTCATGTGAGTGGCATCCATACCTTTCAGCACACTGAAGCCTCACACAGAAACCTGGCTGTAGGTATGAGCTTGCTGGTAGTGCCCATCATTCAGGATAGTTATGGCATCATTCAGGACATGTTAAATGGTATCCACCCCAGTACTGCCAGTTTACTTCAATTAGACTTACATGCCAACGCAATGCAGCAAAATCTGAATTTCTGTGGGCTCTCCTTTCTGAAGTTCTTAGTTTTGTTTTTGTCTTTTTGTTGTTCTTGTTTCACCTCTACAGCCATAGCAAGAAAACCATTAAATTGTTTCTGCCATCTTTATGATTTAAAAAAAAAACAACAAACTCAGGTCCTCATCATGTTTGACCAAAAAATGTTTAGAAGAAACCTGGTAGTAATGATAGTAGTGGTAATGCTACTGAATGAGGTAGTAATTATTTCTTCAAGCTCTAAGCCTTGAGTAAACAGTGCATGCCTAAGTACATTTCAGTGCTTTCCAAGAAAATAAGCAAAAAAATTCCTTCTCACTGAAATGGAAAATGAGGTATTTGTGGATGTAAAGGCATTCAGTAAGACAGCTGAAATGTTTCCAGAGGGAACATTTTCACATAACATCTCACAACTCCTGTCCAGCTACCTTATCTATCAAGATGACAGCAGCAGGGTCAACTGTGTATTGCATTTGTTATATATTCCTAATCCACTCTGCAAAGACACACACGTGCACATACATGTGTGTGTACTTACACTTGTATGCTCTCCTTCATTGTCTTCCTCTCCCCATGTTATTTCTTGCAGCTGCTGTCATACACAAAAATGTAGAATGATTCATTTCTCTTGCACTTTCTTAGTGCAAACCTGCTTTCCACTTAGTCTTAATACTGAATTCAAATCTTCAAATTTTGGATGCAGAGAGACTGTAATTTTAGTGTTTTTTTTGTTTTGTTTTGTTTTGTTTTCCAGGTTTTTCTTGTTCTGTAGGGGAAAAAAGACTTCTTGCAAGGTATTATTTTCAGCTTTTAACTATATAATAATAATAAGGTTTACTTTTTTAAATCAAAAGCCTAAAGCATTCTTCTGATTTTGTGTAATATAAACTTTCTCTCTGCCTTCTCCCCCACAAAGGATAAGAATTGTAGAACTTCAGAAGTATCTGCATCTGATACTGTTTTTGTTCTCAGTTTCCTTTATTCAAAACCATTTACATCTGCAGACTTCAGCATCTTTATCACAGGCATTTCAAAAACTCTTCCTGCTGTCTCTAGAGGTTGTCCCTAGTTTCACCATGGGAGAGTTGAAAGGTTTAAGAAATCATATACCATTAGACACAATGAAAACTCTTGTTTGCTGAACGTTTAAGAGGGAGATTGCTGAGGAGAAGGATGCTCTCAGCCATTCAGGTACACAAAAAAACAACAGAATTGCTCAGTGCAGGCTGCATGTTTTGTGCTCTTATCATACTGAGTGTGCCAGGACAGTACAGAACTTTATTTTACCTGTTTTTTCTCACTCCTCCCCCCCCCCCCCCCCCCCCGCCCCTTCCCCCCCACCCAGTTGGTGAGCGTAAATAATTCAAATTTTTGTGTTGTTTTGTTTTCAGAAGCAGATTTGAGATTCTTGCTGATTTGGTAAAGCCAATAAGATTTCTAGGTAAGGACTTACAGTGATGGCTCTTGAGTGCTGGCTGCAAATTGTGACTGCCTTAGAGCCCTCAGCAGCTGCCTCATCCTAGCAGACATCTCTGGAGTAGGATCATCCTGTAGCCATGGTTTTTTGCAACACAAAAGACAGAAAACTTCTGTCTCCTGTCCTCCTCTCCTTTATGGGGATTTTGCAATGT
Source organism: Oxyura jamaicensis (assembly GCF_011077185.1). NCBI lineage: Eukaryota > Metazoa > Chordata > Aves > Anseriformes > Anatidae > Oxyura > Oxyura jamaicensis. The sequence goes on from NC_048894.1 coordinate 107,837,016, forward strand.
GATATTTCAAAGCTGAGGGATGCTTACTTAACCCTAGTGAAGTGTGGTTTTTGAAGGTTTTAGTCTTCCAGGTAGCTTTCACAGTGGAAAAAGATGGATACTATTTTAGACCAAAAGACTAGACTTTCCACTATACCTTTCAACTGAGTGTGGGCAGTGCAGCCAGAGGGCCTTGGGCATCAGGAATGCTAGCAATAAAAAGCTGGCATGCAGCAACAAGTTTTTATGACCTCCCAAATCCCACTGTCTTTTTTGACTTGCCTTCAGTTTACAAAGAGCCCTGTCTTCCATGAGGCACAGGGAAATGATATTGTTCTTCCAGTAAATGCAGATCTGTTGGACTGTAAGAGTACCACATCATCAGGTCAAAATACACACTATTAAAAATGAAGTCAACAATGTCACTTCCTGAAGTCATAACAAAAGTAGCACATTTAAAACAGAAAACAAACAAAAAAATAGCAAAGCAAAACAATAAAAACAAACAAAAAACCACCATGCTACCAGCAACAATGACAAAAGCCAACCCAGCAGCATCCCAGCAAGTTACTGTTACAGCTGCTGCAGATACATGTGTTATTGCTCTCTTTGATTTACATCTGGGACTGTGGCAAATTGAAAGGAAAATCGCATCAGGTTATGCCAAGTCAACCAGAGAAATGTATTGTGTCTCCTTAAATGCATCCTTTCTCCCGGTTTCAGCTGAATAGTACCGTAGCAGTTCCGAGGCTATTGGCAGCCCCGTGTATGTGTTATGCATTGACTTCTGTGAAGCCAGTTACCTTAGAGGAGCTGCCCTTAGAAATGCTGATCTGCTGCTGAACACTGAGCCCCTCCAGGGTACTTCTAAGTGCTTGCCCTGGAGGTGGGAGACCAAAATGCAATAAATCCTTCTGGAAATTCAGGGCACTGTCAAACAAGAGAGATTCAGCCAATTTAAAAGTATTAACCTGCTTGCCATGTGTTTTGTGAGCATATAAAGTAGTATCATTAGCACTAATAAAACTGCCATGGTTACAACATTTGTGATTATCTACTATATGTGGTATTCATTTATGTACATTATGGAGAGGTGTGGGAGTGTTTACAAAGGATTAACTTATTACCAGCAGTGACATCTACACTGAAAATCTGAAAATCGTCTATTATCAGATCCAGGTTTTCAGGTGCTTTTAACTTTTCAATTTTTATTTATTTATTTTTTTTTTTTAAATGCCTGAAGCTTGATTCTGGGGACAGGAGTGAGCAAATGCTTCTATTACCAAGCTCAGCCATTGACAAAGAGATTGAAAGGAAAACATATATCTTCGCCCTAGTTTTTTGTTTGTTTGTTTGTTTGTTTTGTTTTTCCCAAACAAGTTAATCTGTTTAGAAAGTAATAACTCTATATAATATTCAAGGTTCAGATGAGCCAACGCATAGAACTGTCGGCTGAAGGGTTGGATGCATTGAATATAAATCCACCAGGTAAACACCTTCCTACAAATGCCTCGACTAAGACAGGGAACCTAAGGAAAAATCTTTGTGATGCATACACAAAGTGTGTCACAATACATATGGACAAGGACAGAGAAAATTAAGACTAGAAAGGCAACATAAAGACATCTCTATTTCTTTGGCAGCTCTGGTTAGTTTTCCAACAAAAAGTTTATTGACTCAGAGCACCTTGTAGAGACTTCTTGTGGAAAGTCATTGTTTTTGTCAAAGCTGTCATAAAAAGGGCATCTCAGGGCTGAGGCTAATTTTTTCCATTACTAACCATCTGGAGTTGCAAAGCCCCGGGAATGCATTTGCTAATGACCCACAGTGAGAGAAACAAAAGAGTTTTGCTAAACAGTGATTTGGTCAGAGACAATCAGGTAAAGGGCCAGGTTAAGCTTTGTCTCCAGTAGACCATTGATGTACAGTAAACAACCATCAACATCACTACAATAATGAATGAGAGGTAGAATCTGGATCTGAGTGGTTAGGAAAAAGCAAAATCCTCCAGTGCTTCAGATACATGCAGAGCGGGTTGCTGGGTCCCTGAAATACCAGTCTATGACAAACCAAACACTTATTTCTTTCTTATACTCTCCAGCTCGAAGAGGGGGAAATTGAAAAATGTGTATTCTCTAAAATATGAGGTCCTTTGTTATCAGTTTCTTGAGTTTTCAATGCTTTTTCTTATTACCTTCCTTTCAGTCTTCTGCTTGCCTAATAGTGTTGCAGACTTCAGAACTCTGCTGAAGTATGACCAGCTTAATGCCAGTGTTTTCTGTATTAACCTCAATGCCATGTGTCTTTCTGTTGTTTTCTGATTGCAAGAGGTTAAGTTGTAACCAAACAACTGTGCCTTCCTAGCACCTCCAGCAGTCTCCTTTTGTTTCCTCTGAGCCTGCACTGCAGTCAGGAGCATCTTCAGAAATCTTTTCTTAGCCCCATTAACTGGTGAGTGATAAAGAGCTATGCTCTGAAATATAATTTGTTACTTTATGAATGCTGAACTCTTTCAGAAACAGATGGAGGTTAGCTCTCTGGGAAAAAAAAATAAAAATAAAAATAATAAAAAAAAACAGCTATTTTGTGATGCTCAGTATAATGCTTGGAAGAAGCCTCCTTTCATATTTAAAACCTTCTGCTATTTAAACAGTCTGGTACATTTAGAACCACCCAGCCAATGACAAACCACTTCTCTGGAGGTACTCACTGCTTCTCAGGCTACCTGATCCATAAGTACATGTAGCAGAGTCCTTGGGAAAATTTGTTAATATAATTTTACCTCTTTGCCAGAAAAAATGCTAATCTAGTCCTAGGAGTTCTACTTAACTTTTGCTTCAGCTATAATATTGTCAATTTAAAAGGTGGTATATTTTGGATCTCCTAAGAAATCACCTTGGATGTAACATGAAATCTGGAAATCCAAAGTCTTAAAAGATATTGGTAATATAAAATTCACTTCTTACTCTATTAGGTGTTAGCCTTCTGAGCAGCTGACATGAGCAGAAAAGCAGCCCAATAAAGCTGTGAAAGGTAAAACTGAGTTCAAGAGGTAAGGCTGCATTTTCTACAGTTGGTACCCACTATTGTCTCCATAATACATATAAGTTTGCAATATTTTCTGATTTTATTTGCCACAGAGTAAACTCCAGAGCAGATCTGTTACAAACGTGATTATTTTGGATTTGTCCCAATGTCACTGAACAAAGGATTTATCCTGCTGTCTATTTTGTCCCTGTAACAACCACGAGGATTACTCTAATGAAATGATGGAATGCAATGTTTCTGATTATGCTAATAATAAAACCAAAAGAAATCCTTCAATCTCACATGTACATAAGCAGCAGAACAAATTTTCTTGCATGCACGTCAAACAGCAGTTTATTCCCTTTCTCTTCCAGTCAGGTTTAGAAGGTAAGCTGATACAACAAAATGACAGCTGAATCTGTAATGGCTCTGTCTCTGATATCCATATCTGCCATGGTGCTCTACTACTGGGGCGATAGGTATATAGGGTATGTTGTTATGTCCTTAATACTGTTTTTCACCACTTATTCCATATCAAAAATGTGCTTAATACTCTCACACAAACAAACCAAGTTGTGATTCCACCCAAAATACAAATAATTTGTAACTACATGCTCCAGCTGAGCAAAATGCCTCCTTTGTGTTCACATTCACCGTGTTCAAACAGAGCAGCTGCTCTTGCACGAGCAGCAATAAATGGGCTTTAAGCATGCCTGCTCAAATACATTACCTAGCAATAGTTTAGTTTATCCTGGATTCTAACACAGTTTACCACTGCTGGGACATCACACTCCCGCATCTCAGCATAAGCAATTGCATGTTAGACACGGCTCTGATCATACCTTTTGCTGGGAGGACTAGTTATTCATATACATTTCCTGTGTACAAATGTGATAAAACAAAATTAGATTCAACCCTGCAGTTAAATCTTAATGCAGCTTGGTTTTTTGTTTGTTTGGGTTTTGTTTTTGTTTTATTTTATTTTTTTTCCCTAGGAATGATGCCTCCAGCAAGTGTGTTTCAATAAGTAAAAGGATTAACATTTTCTAAAAATTCCAGCTTTTTTATCTACTACCTTTTCCTAAATTGCTAATGCTTCTTCAACTATTAAAGCTGCAATGGATTCTGTAAATCCATTTTCTGATTATATGAGTTAAGCTATGCATTTGGGACAGAAAAAAAAAAAAAAAAAAAAAAAGCTGAGTGAGCGAGTTATGTCAAAAATTACCTTTAGTGCTTCAAATGTAGACTATCAGATATACAAGCACATTGTTCAGGATTGTTGCAACATTAAAAAAATAGAATTATGAGGCCTTTACAAAGGTAAATGAATTACAATCTTTTCGCAGGCAAGATAAGGTTTGTATGTGGGAGTAGTACCTTTTATTAGACCAACCAGGATAGCTGGAAAAAGTAGACAGGAAGGTCTTGTGTGCCAGGAAGATTATCTCCTTTTCCCTACTATATTAGTTTTTCCAGTAAAGACCTGCAAATTTTAGCTTGCCTACATCCTTTGACCAACACTATTATAACCATAGTAACATAAGGCTTTTAAAAAGCACGCTGCAAACTAAAAATAAATAAAATGAAGAAGAATAAATAAAAAAAAAAAAGAACAACAGAACAACAAGAGATCATCAGACTGCAATGTTTTTGAGCTTTCTCAGCTTCAGACTCCACTGAGGCTAGAGTAGGACTATTTGGAATGATTCTTTGTAAGTGCAGGCCTGTGTGCTGCGCTGCTGAAAACAAAGAAGCCACATTTTTTTGAGGTCTTCTGGTTACAGTAGAGGATATGACAGGAGGCAACCGGCCTCTGCAGAGCATGATCTCATGCTGCTGCCTCTATACCTTTGTCCTGGCTGGATGGATTTTTCAGGAAAGGATACATCGGCAGACATTTCTATACCCTTCATGTTTCTGTACAGGATTTAGCAAATACTAATTGTTTGTACATGTTATGCACAGTATTTGACAATAATATTTTTTCTTTACATGGTGAGAAGATGCATGGTGTCATTCATTTCTTCTACATTGCTCTGTTCTTCCTTTTACTACATTTCTTCTCTTTTTTCCCTGCATCTCCTTGCTGTAGTCATTTTGAACGCTTTTCCATGCTAGTATATTGGTTAATATGTCTTTAAAAATGTCAGGAATTTTTCTCTCCAAAACCATCTTCTTTTTTCTCCTGAATAGATTTTGCTTCTTGTCCCAGAAGCATAGAAAGTAAAACAAAATCCAAGTGAGGTGGCATAATTAGGCCACAATTTTATTAATAAAAAAACACCTGGGAACAGCTGTTAATAACTTGCACAGGAGAGGGCACGGTTTCTTCCCTAATTGCTTCCATCAGCAGGAAGGCTGGTTCCTCCTTCCCTGCCACCACCTCCCTGCCCTACATGGATCTCTTCTCTTGCTCTTTTCTACTGCTGCTCCCCAGCCTAATCCCGGGGCTGTCCTACCAACCAAGGATGAAAGGCCCAGGAGAAGGAGAGATCTAAGGCCTGTGTCCTTACCGGGACACAGTCAAGGCTCAGCTTCTCACTGCACTCTCAGATGATTTGGCTTTATCAAGCAGGGTGTCAGATTCCTCATCAGATAAGTGTCTGAAGTGGGTTTTTGTCACCTGCTGAAATGGGCCAGCCTGAACTTACCCTTTCTAGTGACCCTTTCTGGGAAAGGCAGAAGAAATCATCCTACTTCAATCAATCCAGTGATGGAGGAAAATTACTCAAGTCCTCAAAATGTGGTAATGACTGCAGCAGGCTAAAAAATTATCTGGATACACATCCCAGTGTAATCTAGGCATGAGGGAGCTTTTGCATCTCTGCTGTTTTCTTACCTGGCTTGCAGTCCTTCCACCAAATTCATGACTGAATACATCTGAGCCACATCCACAGCCTTTTCTGAAGCCAGGGGAAGTGCCTGCCCTCTTGGTGTGGGGTAGGAGGAGCACCAGCTGTTTCCAGCTGCCTGTGCTGGGGCTGTGAGCATCCCTTCCACAGGCACTTCCCTGTGCTTGCAGTTAGCAGGGGGAAGGAGGGAGTGGGCTCAAAACCCAGGAAATTACCTTCTCCTGCAACATAAAGGTAGAGTTTCAGCAGCTGATGTGCTGGATGCTCATCCCTAAAAAAACGAAAAAAACAAAACAAGCCCCGTGAAACCCCATGACAACATGAGACTGCTGAAGTTAATGAGAGAGAGAAAGACTGCCTGGTTTTGTAAATGTGCCCTTTCCTACATGGAATTGCACTGTGCCACGGCCTGTGAAAACAAAACTGGAAAGCTTGCAAATGAAGTCGAGAGAGCAGGGGAAGGGAAATGTGTGAGAGGAAGCAGTTTGGCCAAGGTCATGCAGGCAGCCAGTAGCAAAGCAAGAACTAATACCCTCAGCCTCCTAATTCCCAGTCCTTTCCTCCTGTCATCTGAAAACGCTTTATTTCAGACACTCTCTATTTGCTAGTCTCTGTGGGTCAAATTGGACCAGAACATTTCAATGAAAAACAATCATTTTTATGTCCCAAGAATCACACGGAACAATCCTGCAGCTGAGGTTTCTTAGGTAATACACAGCTGTTAGATGGAATGAAAGTTTGCTGTAAGTGCTTGCTGCTGAAATGTAAGAGTGAAGGATGACTTTGGAGAGCCTCAGGAGTAGCTCAGGCAATGTGTGTCCTCCCACAGATAGAACAAGGAAATTACATAGTCAGGGACAAGGCAAAAATCATAACTGTTTTTTATTAGGCTCTGTCCTCAATTTGTTAGGATTATTGCCTTCACTCTCCTCAAACCATAAATCTGGTTTTCGCCTTTACTCTGTAATTACAACCTTGTTTGGGGGAAGTAACATAACGGGGGTGAAATAATACCCCCAAGTATTGCCAGTACCCCTTGTTTAAAGGGAAGAGATGCCTTCTTTAAATAACCTTAATAATATATTTTGCTCCTAATATAGTAGAGCAGAGCAATCTAAAATGTATGGTGGTGGTCTTTCCGGAATGAAAACAAGAGATTTAATTGAACATCTATCCTGGAGCATTCATTCATTCTCTGATACCACATTGCACATAAAAATGTCAGGATGCTATTTCAACAACAAGATGTTTCATTCAGGCTGTGGGCTTTTCCCCTCACACTGTGTATTCCAAGGTCTGCAAAAGCTGGCACAATCATAAAACTATCACAATGATGAATGGATGGTGTTAATTGGTATTAAAGAATATTTATGCTGGACTGACTAAGTTAAAAACTTTAATTGGTGAGACACTTGGGCGATGACATCCATGGAGTCCTATTAGCACTGAATTGATGTAGGAGCTTATCCTTGCAGTTGATGGCAATACCTCACAGGGAAGAAAGTTGCAGTGTAGACACACTGAGAGTGAAATTCTCACCTTAGATTTGTGCTACCGAGAGGTGCAAACCGCGCTACATTCTGCATGGTCTGAATTGCAGATCTCTATTTAGCTGGACAACACAGACCTGCTGTTACAATTATGTCTACAATTACAACACTCTAGAGTGTGCATTGCATTGTAATGCTGCTATTTACTTTGCTTTATGCTGTACCTTTTTGCTTAAGGCAATAATAGATCAGCACACATATGAAAGTCTGAGGAAGTTGCTGTGCCTCATTACTTGAGAGCTCTGTCCTGAAGACAAACGCAAGAGAAACTCAGAGAAATTTAAGTTTCTTCCTACAATCATTCAATGGTAACTTGTGTGCTAATCGTCAGAGAGTTGGAGTTTTTTGTTTGTTTGGTTGGTTGTTGTTGTTTTTTTCCCAGCGGAACTTGTTATTCCTGCAGTAAGTAGCTCTGTGTCCCTTCTACTCTACTGATTATCTCCAGAATCTTCATCCAAATTTTGGAGCAGGTAACTCCAATCCACACCTGGGACGCTGCTGCCTTTGCTGGTAGGCTTGCAATCTGGGTTTCTGCAGATGTGGTCTATAAAGCCTCACATATCCTGAAACAGTACACAGTCCATTAGGAGCCTTTTGCCTCTGTCTTTCCCTCAGATCTGCCCAGCAGTGATAAGTGTTGTGGCCATGGAAGAGCCATGAGTGACAAAATTTCCAATGCATTTCTGCAGCCTTTCCAGGGGAGACTTTTCAAAAGCAGAGACCATACCCTACACTTACTGAAAAGACATAGATAAAAGGCCTCCGAATCCTCTGACTACCTTAGAAAATTTCACATAAAAGTCCACTTACCCTTCTGCAGCACTGAAGAGCTTTCTTTATAGATGACCTCCAGCGCTGCAAGCCAGCAGACAGGTACAGGGCTCTGAGGACAGACACTCAGTCACCATTTCCTACACTGTTTCTCCTAACACCTCAGCACTTGAAAGCCCCTGGTCTGATGTGGACATTGGCTAGAGTTATTTGTCCACCTGTGGCTGCACTGAGTTGACTTTCGCTGACTACTCGTGTTGGGAGAGAGGCCAGGCTTTCTGGGAATGCTGCACCAACATCCAATATTGACAGTGATGGCAAAGTGTGCAGAGATCACCAGGCTGCACCAACCGAGGCAGGATGGAAATTTGCTTGGCATGAGCTATCCCCATTAGCAACACCTTCAATGGGGAAGCAACACATACATTATACTGGCTTGGCAAATTCCTTAGTAGAGTCCCTCCAGCTCTGTCACTTCAGGAAAAGCGTTTAGCAATATTTTGCTAAAATACAATACGGAAGTTTTGTTTAAAAGTCTTTTTGTTCACTGTTAATGTCTCATTAACTCTGATGAAAGGCAGTCATATACTTGTTTCCTTAATATTACTTATATTTGACAGAAAACAGCTTCAGGATACCTCCTCAAGTCCACTGATGCTTATCATCACTGTTAGGACTATTAATTCACTGCAGTATACTTTAATGTACTATAACATTTAGAAATGGCATTTGGATGTGCAGTAATATTATTTTGCACAATTAACCTCTGGTTGCCTTCCATATAAGCCCGTTCTAAAGAACTATCAGTTATGCTGTGTTATTTTCAAATTACATTGGGTTTTGTGCCTTTTTCCTAATAGGTTGCCCTTTCCTTAGAGAGAAGTAACACACATTGAATTGTAATAACACTTTATTGTCCTTGCAACACAACACTATAAATCACAAAGATAAAAGGAGATGAACCCATTCCCCAGCCTGAGATCAGACAGCTCCAGACCACAGTTCTAGATCCATAGGCTAATTTTCAAAACAACTGAGGCAAAATAAAAGAAACCTTTTTCCCTGAAGATGAAAATGTAAAACAAACAAATAAATAAATAAAAACAATTCCACCTTAAAATCTGTATCAAAGATGAAATTGTTCAGGTCAGGGCCATCTTGAACTAGAACTACATGATTTGTTTTATTCTTTTATTCATCATGAAAATGGGAACAAGAGGTCTCTGTCACAGTGTAGTGCAGAAGAAAATTGTGTAAGATGGCTTGATTGATAAATTTCATCCTGAAGTCTTTTACTCTTTTTCTGAAACTGGTACTTTTCCAGAGACTTACAGAGAATTCCTGAGACTGGTACTTTTTCCAGAGACTTACAGAGAATTACAAAAGTATAGGATGGTTCTAAAATCATAGAGAAATATCTTCTTGTTGATTTAATGAGAATAGAAATGTGTCAATAGAAGGGCAAGGGCAATAGCAGAGTTGTGGAGGCCAGCACTGAAATTTTAAAACATTTCAGATGAGGAATATACCATTTTAGTTTATTCATGGTATGATGGGCAAAAAATCCACTCTCATTAATCTCACTAGAGAAATATAACAACGCTGAGTTGCACAGTAGTGTAGATGATCTCACAGCCCTATCCTCCTGGAGGAGTGAAAGGGAAAAAACTGCGTGTGAGATCTGTTTGGTGACTTACTGCTTTGATGCTCTAGTCTGTTAAGATGCACAAAATTCTTTATATACATAGGAAATTATTTTTTAACATCAGTCTTAGTGTTTTCTTTGAAGACCCAATACTTCCTCAAGAGGGAAACTCTATAAGGCTTGAAAACAAACAGCTATAATTCTTCTTGGTTTTGCTACAGTGTTTTTAAATGACTGTAACTTAGCTGACTGTGTTATTATCTCAATTATAATAATGCATCTGAGATCAAAATTTAGCCTAATTTATTTTTTTTTCTGGTGTTTTATGTTAATAAAAGGAATGGATTTGGCTCCACCAGTTATGATTTCTGTTTTATGTGTAACTTCAGCTGAAGACTGTCAGAGCTGTATCTGTGCATCTTGCTGCAGACTTTTGGCCCAAGGGTTTAGAGCTCCTAATATGTACAAAACAGATTATGTACAATTTGCTGACACAAATATACAGCTTTAATACCACAAGGCTTAAAAATTTTATATTCATGCCTAGATACAGGATAACAGTGGCAGTGAAATGAGTAAAAATTTCCTTTCACACTGCCGGTTTTGTGATAGGGTGATACAATTCAGCATACTTACTCTCATCTGGGTACCTCATTGCATTGACTTTCATCCAGAGTTATGAAGGTTTTCACCAGAGCATGCTCTTAATCCCCTTGCTTCTTGCTGGATTTTCTAATCTTGGACTATTATGTTCAATCATATGTGAACACATTTCTATGGCATTTGAGCTGCACAAAATCTTTTGTGTGTGGTTTCAAACAAGCTTTAATGTGCCGCCAAGTTTGTTCAGTTTATTCAGTATTTCCAAATGGGGAAAAATAAGTGCACAAAAGCAGAAAGGAATTGTTCCAAGGCCAGTGTTTATATAAAAGGAAGAGGTTCAAAACATCAGCAACCTAGTTCTCCCCTCAGCTATACCTGGGAGAACATTTGGATTTACCTCGCATAACCAAGAGAAGAATCTGGGCTAATGAATTCAACCATGATTAAGAAAGCTACCTAAGGATTAGATTTTACGCAGCACAGATGTGAAATGCTGCACAAAGGCAAAGTTAAAAGAGATGAGTAGGATGGGCAATGCAGGAGGATGCATTCAGGAGGCAGAGATGGTTGCTGGGTGGCTGCCAAGGCTCTCATGCCTAGCAGGAAAACTCAGGGAAGATCAAATACCCTGACCAGTGGGCTGGGGCTCTCATGGTATCATAAATGCCCATTCCCTGTCCACTTATATGTTTTCATCCCTCAGCAGTTGTGAATAACAGCAACCATGGGCAGAAAGATTTGAGTCCCCATGTGGGACTTTGCACAGCAGCTTGCTCTGGTCCTGCACACCAGCTGCTTTCATGGGGACGTGGTGGCATGGTGCACAACAGGGCTCTGGGAGAAGAGGGTTGTTCTTGAGGTTCAGACATGCAGGTAGGGCTTGGGAGACTGGGGAAGTCTGTACCATGGGCATGCTGGATGGCCTGGGACAATATACTGAGAGCATTGGCTTCTGATGCCTTGCACAGGCACTTACTCCAGCACAAAGCAGGTGTTGTCTGCTGCTGAATCCCACAGGCAGTTTTTCACACTGATGCACATGATGAAATTCCATGCAAGATGGCAACAAGGGGAAACCCCAATTCCTTAACCACACAGACACAGGGACCTAAGGCGGAAAAATCTCCCAACAACTGGATAATATGAATTCCACAGATGTGAATGCCATACATGTAACATACTTACATTGTTTTTGTTCTGGGCTCATCCACAGAAAAAAAAAAAAAAAGAATAAAGAAGACCGTCTTCTTTTTATTTCCTAAAACTCTCTTTGTGTGAGTTTTTTTTTTCAAGGTTCATTAGAGCTACTTTTCTCTCCTATTTCCCTCTCCCCTGCTATCCCTTTTATCACCCACTTTACCCACCTATCTCTCACTTTTCACATTGCTCTTCCATTTTCATGCTTCTCCTCTTCCCATGGCTTTGGCTATCACTTCTGAAGAGCCCGGAGTGTGTCCCTGGGGTCGGCTTCTGAAGAGTGAGTTCCAGTGCTTTAGGAAGGTGACCGATCAGTATTTTTAGGCTTGACTGAAAATCAGCAAATGACATAAACACAGTGAGATTTGTGCTTTGCACCCCTACACGCACAGCTTGGGACTCAAATCCTTAGTGGTAATGCAGTACAGAGGTCTATGCTTGTGCAGGGGGAAAGAGAGAATTTCTCTTCAGATGCATTAAGCTACGCTGAAGGAATAAACACAGCATTTTTGCAGTGTTTATTGGAATAAAAACAAGCAAACAAACAAAAAACCACAGCAACCAAAACCAGAAGAGATGTGTTAGGTACCGAGAATAATCTGTGGACAGCAACCATGGAACTGAGCTCTGTGGGCTTGTTAGAAAGAGAGGAGGAGGAAAAATAGGACTTGTTCTGATGTAGAAGAGTCTCTCATGCTGCTAATCAATTCTGTGGCCAAATTTGCTATTGTGATCTGATGGTTTAGCTCTGCCAGCTCCTGTAATTATCTCTATTCCCATTCTCCATTAGTGGCCTTTTCAAAGGATATGAGTTTTCACGGTGTCAGATTATGCCATGCAGTGAATACCACACCATCAGTGTGTTACAAACATAATACAGCATAAATGCTTTACAAATATAGCCTCTCACAGCAGTCGGAATAACACTTCGCTTATGTGTTTCCAGGCCTCGGGGTTACGGCTTCCTAACGGGTGACCTTTCCTCCCTTCACATCCCTTTCCTCACAGATTATGGTGTGGCAGCTCTATGCTAGCTCGTTAGCTGGGGGAAAATTAGAGCATATGAAACGATAAGAAGGCATTCAGATATCTGCAGCTGACAGGTAGCACAAAAGTGCCGGAATAGGCAGGGGACATTGGCCAGTCTTTCACTCTGCTTATCTTTCCCCCAGCCATCATTTCACAAGGCGCCGCTTCAAAGAATGGCTCAACACCAGCCCAGCCTCCAGTACTGGTCTTGGAAACACTGCCACGAAGGAGCAGTATTTTGAGATGTAAACAAAACTTACAGAAGCCACATGACACAGCTACTGAAAGACCTGATGTAGCTGAGAGTGAGCAGGTGGTATTATGATTGAAAGCACAATGAAATATCTGCTTTAACCAAAGGGATATGTTCTTGTTTCCCAGGAACTAAAATATGCCTCAGGGACCTTTTAAGTGCATGCACACATGCCAAGCACTGTATTTAAGAAACACAACATCACAAACAATATTTAGGAAATGAAACATAACATTTCAGAAAATGAGAAACACCACACTAAAAATTCAAAGCAACTTTTTGTTGTTGTTGTTAAAAAAAAAAAAAAAAAAAAAAAAGGCAGCATTGAACGACCAGATGATTCCCAAGAGAATTTGATGATTAACTGGCTAAATCAGGACATCTGCAGGATGTAAGAATAATAGAAGGAAGCAGGAGTTTTGGCTACCACTTTTATAATTAGCAATTGTAATGATCTTAGCGGTGTCCTCCTGAAAGAACTTGAATATTCATGTTGAGGCACAGCATTATGGTTCAGCGTTTTTGGTAACTGTAGCCACTTGCGCAGAGTCAAGCACACATTCAAATCAGGAAGTCAAAATGAGTGTTCCAAATACATTCTGCTGGAAATTGTATGGAAAGCTGTTATTTGCATGCAGTAAGATGGGGAAGAGAAGCATGGTGTCTAAGAGTTCCCTTGGCATTTTCAGTTTACTAAATAATTGTCCTGCTTCCACATCTTTATTTGACTACAGATGAAATTCAGACTTGACCCAAGCAAATCCAAAATACAACTGAATCTATAAAGCTGGACTTCATAATTTCAGCCTAGATTAAAGCCAAAGGCACCCAAAGTAGCAGTTGCTATGTATAAGAAGTCAAGCTTCCATCCTTTCTTCCTGACTGGATGCTAAGGTTTCATAACTCAACTTAGGCTGAGACTCTAGGTCATATAGTGTTATGTGAAGTCATACTTAATTAGTAGTTTACTGGATAATCTGTCTGTTTCTCAATTTTACCACCTTTACGAATAAGTAGGATACATGTCTGGCCAATGCTCTTTCTCTGTGTTTGTGCCAGAAAGGAACAAAGATGGACGAGATGCATTGCCTCTGCAGAGAAACATTTAGACAACAATTCCTCTGAGAAGGAGCAGAAAGAGTGGCCTCTATCTGCCAGCTGATAGATCTGGCACCCTCAGCAGCTTGCATATGGCCAGGAAAATAGAGGTGATGTGAGGAGAAATTATTTCCTTTGCTCTCTTTTATTGCTGGAAGAAGAGAGCTTAAATTGACCTCTATCAACTAGAGGCTACATGCATGTTCTTTACTACAGACACTAGGCAAAATGTACAACAGCCTGGTTAACAAATGAAAAACACTAAAAAAATCACTACACCTGTGAATTATTCATTCTATTGATGGCAAGATGGAAATCATCAGCTTAGCACCAAAACCAGTGACCTGTCTGCATCCCCTGCCCAGAGGAGCAGGCTGACAGCTGCAGTGTGGCACCCACAGCAGAACCAGCTTGGTAGGGTTATGCCTAGAGAGTGTTATAGGCATCCAACAGGCAAGATAAGGTCAGATCCACTCTTTTTATGGATCAGGGATTGGATTGATTTCCTTCCATTACTCAAGCAATGAAGGGGCTACCCACAGAAGGACTGTTATTATCATCAAAATTCTACTCGGTCAATAAGAATTTGCTGTTATTACTGCCTTCTGTTTCCCTGCTTAACACAAAACTAAACAGGCGTACATCTCCTTCTGGGATTGCATTTAATAGCTTATCTGTGCAGTTCTCACACACTAACTTCTGTGTGCTTCAGACAGCACCATGCCCCGTGAAGTGCATTTTGGGGAGAGAGGTCAGTTTTGAAACACAAAAGATATTTCCAGGGATGCATGTTTCTTCCCCAGGTACTACCTGCCAGAGTGGAAGTGGCATTGAAGGTGTTTTTTCCTCGAGAGGCTGGTGTTCCCTTCACTAGCAATCTGAATAGCGATGCCAGTGACTCCAGCAATGCTCTGATCTTTGGGTAGCTGGTGCATTAGCTCAACTGCTCCTCTCCACTTCAGTTTTTGGTCTAGGGTTCATTTCCATCGCTGTCAATATGCAACTCAAGCTCCATCAGTGTGAAGTTCAAGTGCCTAGAGGTCCCACTCTTACCCTGGGCTGGCCTCCAAATCTGCCAGGTGGTGAGATATTTTTAATGCTAGTACACAACATCTCTTTTCAAAATTTCTCTATCCAGCTCAAGGGAGTGCTTCAGTAACACAAACAAGTATCACTGACGGTCTTTCTCTGTCATTTGTGCACCAGTGTATTACACTGGGTTCACTCAGAAGAGCATTTAAAATCATCCTGAGATAAGCCAAATACACTTGAAGCAAGGAACACTTACCATATGTAAAAAAGATCATATAAATCTGAGAGACTCTATTACCCAACAAGTCCAAAAAAATAATGCTTTATTGAAGGACTTCACATCATAAGCTGTTGCAGAGCATTCTGCACGTCAGGATCATAAGTATACTTTTGGGCACTGGTGTGTATCCTTCCCAGTTGCATTAAGGCTGTCATGTGGTAAGGGCTCTTGCCAGTCACGTGAAAGACTCAGCTTCAGCTGAATAATCTGCATCAACACTGTTGAATTTTGGCCACAACATTTGCAGACAATGACTTAAGTGAGCAACAGTTAATACTGCAACTTAAGAGACCTAGCTACCAAAATCTACTTTTATAAGTCCAGACACATCTGTGCAGAGGAAATATATGTGAAAGCAGGACAATGTCAGAGACAGAAAGACTAGAAAGATCATTTTTGCGCAGCATATTTAAATCTGAAGTTTATATTTGCTCAAATTTGTAGAACCATATTTTTCAGTCTTTGTTTGTTCAAGACTTACCTTTAATTCTACAGTAAACAGAGTTTAATGTTTAGGTCCAGCTTGTACGTTTTGGACTGCATTCATCTACACAGATTTGCAAACAGCAGCAGTTGGACTCCTGAATACTGATGTGCTGATACTGGAAGAGCTAGCTCAGGGACTGCTTTGCCAGTTCCTGTATTAAATGAAAGTCAATGAGTAAACAAATTAGCAAGAAGGGGGTTTGTTTTTCTGGGTGTTTTTTTTTTTTTTTTTTTTTTAAAGATGCAATACAATTTGTATGGAGGAGGAAATAACCGAGTATTTGCAAGGGTGACAAAAGCCTATGAAATATCCTACTTGCCCTTAGATGGACTGATCAGGGCCTATAAAGCCCAGCTGAGCTGCAATCACAGTATTCAGGGAGGCCCCGCGTCCTCAGACAGCTGCTGGATTGGAGGTCACTGGGAAGGAAAAGGAGGAACATCCTGTCTGCACATATTTCCCCAGAAGAAAAGCTTTGCTGGAAAAGCCAGGAAAGATGCTTTTCAGTGATAGCTCCAATGTTTATTGTTTTGTACAATATGGCCAGGGTTTTGGAAGGCGGTATCTGCGTAGAAAGATATTGTCTTATAGAAAAGGGTAATGAATGGATCTCAGCTGATAAATGGCTTTGCCATTGTGTAGGAAGATGAAATAATTCCCAGAATACACTGCCCAATAACATTTTTCTGCACTGCATACTTGCAAGCGGATTGTGTTAAAAAGCCGCAGTGAACTGCAACCAGTCTCTTGGATCACTTCGTTAGGGAATAACGGGGGTGTTCACAATTCTGCGCATGTAAAGGCACAGCAAGCAAAGGCTGTTGTTTGAAAGGTCCTTCTCTAAATAATAGGGTACTACATGTTTTCAGTGTAGGATTTTGTTGCTGGTTTGGTTTGTATTGCGATTTGTCTGCTCTCCTCCTAGTTCAGATATTAGAAGACAGAAAAAGCAAGAGAAGTGACATAAAAGCAGGAGAAGTGACATCAAAGCCAGATTTTTGTAAGTATGCTGACACTGATTCATGAATGATTCTGGTATCATACAGTTCATGAGGAGACACAAAGGCAAGGGAGACAAGCACTGGATCTGAATTTAAATAGAAAGCTACTACTACATTTAATGTGTGGATAACATAACTAAAGCTAATGAAAATAATGTAATTCCTACATTTATGCACCACACACGGCTCTTAAAAAAACACAGGGTGAGCCAAAGGATACAAAAATTCCTTAATCCACTTAGGGCTCATGTTGAGAAAAAAGAAACATAGGAAAGCTGATCCAACAGACCCTTGGGTTTTACCCTCTTTTGAAGCTCCAGGCCTATCGGACCCTATCTCCTACAGCAGGCTGGATCCTTGCTTGTGCTTGTGTTGCATCCAGCCATGCCAGGTGATGGACTGCAATCCTCCAATTATTCCTGTCCTACAACATGCAGTTCTGTTTTGTTTAGCCTTTTTTTCCCTTTTTTAAATGTGATCCAAACAGGTCTCTAAACCCCTTGCTGTCAGATGGATGTGTTTCCCCTTGCTCTGAACGGTTCCTTGCGCACAAAGTGTCTTTCACTGTGAGTCATCTTATCTCTTCCCATGCCTGCTGGCATTTTGACCTCCTTCAGCTTCAGCTTTCCTGCTGCCCTCACTATGCTTCCCGTCCTCTCCACCCGCTTTGGCAGCGCTGCCCACCAGGTGAAGCACATGGCCTGCCAGATCGGTTGGAGCAGCCTGGCATCCCTTCCCTCATCTCACTAGCAGGATGCATCGCTGCTCCCATCGCCTCGTTTTCTCTGGGAGGACTTCTTGGCTTGTGCCTGCCCCGAGGTGACCGAGCATGAGCTTGTAATGCTTTGATAAAGGGTATTGTAGCCCTGGGAAGGCTCATTTACTGTACTGGAAATAGCATTAAAGCATCACCTTGGGTAATGGTCATGTTAATATAGGTCAGTGGGTGAGGCAAGAATACTCGTGGATCATTTAGCTCCCTATATGGGCACACTTTGGCCAGGGAGTGAAAGAGTATGTTAAATAAGGAGAGACTATTGACTCCGAGGTAGTCTTCTGCACGGATAAGCAGAAGATTGACACGCCAGGGTCAAAGCACAATCTTTTGCTCCTCGAATTGGCATGATTTAAGTGAGAGAGAATGCAAAGGGAGAGCACCGCTCTGGATTGCCTGACAGTAACTTATCTCACAGCTCAGCTCAGAGAGTATTTCAGGGTAAATACTTTTTAAAATGCATTTGCTTCATTTTCCATTTGAAAATTGTTTATAAACATGTTTTTTGCAAGTCTTTTTGTCATTCCAAATGAATTACAGTTAGTGAAACTCAAGTTTAGGTCCATTCACAGGCAGCTTATTGCAGGTTTTCAAAAAAGAAATTCAGTCTGATCCAATTTAACACAGAGATCACATGGCTTGCCTTCTTTCCTCAACTGGATAATTCTTTGATTCAAGTTTTTTGATGTGAATATCAATTATTCACTTGAATTTTAACATTCTAGTACTACTTGATGCTACTATAGTAGTATATGCTGTTTTGGCAAATATTTCTGTACAGATATTACTTGTCAGAAAATTTATAGCATGAAAATTAGAACCAAGGAAATGCAGAATTCCTTTCAAAACACAGATGAATATTCATGAAAGCATTACAGTGTTTGACTCTCTCTGATGTTCAGTGTTGCTCATTCATCTACTGTAGGAAGGATATAAGCTGAGACATGATACTTCAAGAGACCGGTTAAATGAGAAACAGGGGAGATTAAGTTGTAAGTTATAAGATGACTGTTATACTCCTGGACATTCTGGGGCTGCAAAGCCTTTATCTAAAATAAAAGAAAATTCTACTGGGTCAAATGTAGGCATTATGTAGACAACTAGCTCAGAAAACAAACAAACAAAAAACCCACATGATATTGAAATCCAAATTACTCCAAGAGCACTGGTTCAACATTACCTTGCAAATGGGAGTATATGGAGCATGCAGAGATTTGCCTAGGCCTCTGCAGGAACTGCAGTCATCATAGCCACGTCTCCCAACATGATCTAAATTTACCCAACAAGTAAATAAACTTGTTGGATAGATTTTGGTTAAAATTTTGGGTAAATAAGAGATTGCAAAAGTAAAACAAATTTGAGTGAGATTAATTTTTCATCAACTTTGAGGACGCTGTTCTGAGTTGATGACACAGAGAAGTCTACGTTAGAGTTTGATACAAAAATCGATAGGCCAAATGATTTATAGGAAAAAAATCAGGGAAGAAATGGTGTGTCCGAATCTCTCAGTAAGTTGCTTTAATAAGAAGAGACCAAGTTGACCAACCAGGAGCACCCTGCTAACAACAAAGCTGTTAAATAATATATTGACTTTGTCTTTCATTATTTTTTTTTCCTTTTTTTTTTTTTTCTTAAAAAAAAATAGTAAAAAATATGTTGCATGGGGCAGTCTCCTGAATACAATACGATCAAGTATATCCTGAAGAAATCTCACAGGTTTGTCAAGTCAAGGGCAAATAAGGCTTTACCAGTGGTTGCACTATGGGATTGTTGGCAGTTTGTGCCCCAAGTGGTAAAGGTGAAATAGCTCTGCAATTCTATGCTTGGTTCAATCTCTTTGAAACCAATATCTGGGGGAATGTCTGATCACAGTTCCCCACTTCAATACAGTTGCAAAAAAAAACAAGTTATTAGCTGTGATTTTTTTCACATTTGGGGGAGTTGATATAAAAGCAACTTCGCCTCCACAGCCCAAAGAGGGAGCTCAGGCACCCAGGTGCAGAACTGTCTCACCCCTTCTTGTTCTGCTGGACAGTTCTTGTACCTGCAGGAGAAACCACGGCAAGGACAGAGACACTGAAATAAAGGAAGAAGTGAACAACAAACCTACAAAGAAAAAAACATCAGGTAGAGAAGGTCGGGTAGAACAGCTTCAGAGAAAAAGCCTGGAGAGCTTTTTGGGCTGGCTGCTAGTTCAAAGAGATTCTTTGCTCACGGCTGTTCATTTTTTTTTTTTTTTTATTACTATTATTTTTTTTAGTTGCTGTTTGATTCCTGATGTAATCAGTGAGAGTAAATCAGAATGCATGACAGATACCTAGTTTCAGTATGAATTTCGTTTTCTACTAGACAGCACTTCAGCTAACTCTTCAGATCAGCGTACGAGTTAACCTCTTTGGAAACTGAAGGAAATGCAACTACTGTCCTGTACAGAAGAGAGCAATAAGAAGCTATTAATCTCTCTCATGTAACCAGGCAGGTGATATGGAAATTTCCAGATGGTGTGTTTGGAACTCATACTGCCCTAAATCTAAGATGTCATTTAGGAAATTCCCCAGGCCTCTGCTTCACTCAGTGTTTCATCAGCTGACACTGTGAAAGCTGCTTTTTCATTACTCTGAGTTAAATTTGCAATATACTGGTTGTTCTTCAGGTTATTGAACACTTTAAAAATAAAAAGAAAGGTATTCTGGAATCCAAAGATGTAATCATTAATCTGAGCCTATAGATTTGGACCTGTATCTCTTTTCTATCCTTTTTCTAAAAGATTAAAGGATTTGAATCTTAGGTTCTAGCTTGGGCTCATCTCTATTTAAGACAGGGGTGCAGGGAAGGCTGCCCCTTCATCTTGTCTCTTTACACAATAAACACTGGATGAAGTTCATACTGCAAGCACTGGCAGTAGAATCTCTCTCTCACCAGCAAAAAGAGATTAAAAGTGTCTCCTGGCACATCCCATCAGGGGACTTCTTTTATCCCTTGAATCAACAGAAGCTTTGGATCAACAAAAAGAACTGAAGCAGGTGTCTCTTTTACCTCATGCCAATCTATCCTTCTCTCCATCTTCAGAAAATTGTTCTTTAGCTCTCTCAAGGATACTTAGCACTTGGATAGCCATTTGTTTCTGCTTTATCTTGACAGTACAAACCAGAATAGCAATAGCCCCAGAATGCAAAAGGACTCAAAATCATCTACACTTTTATTATTATTATCATCATAGATATGATATACCATATTAAAAAATCCACATGCTGTGTCATGTTGTCAGATAGTAGTTGTACTCCTCTTCAAGGTTATGTTTAGTGTCTCTTAAATGTAGCTTTTAATCAAAAACTTCTAGCTGTCCAGAAAGAAGCACCTGTTGGCTGCAATTCTTTTCTCTTTACAAAAGACCTTTTTTGAATCATAGTTTCAGATGCACTTTAAGTCTTTGAAAGACTTCTTTAACCTTCTGTTCCTTCCTCATTTACACTTGTTACACTTTCAAGCCTATGTTGGCTTGGCTATTTAGGGGTTTTGCATTGGACTAGATAGGAGAACTAGGGAGCACATGACAAGGAACTGCTTTGTCCAGTGGCAGTGCGAACTTCTCAGTGTACATGGAATCATGGCTACAGGACATGTTTTTCAAGTCTGATATAAAGACAAAATTATAGCTTGCTCCTGCCACCATGTTCCAGTCTTATCTGGTAAGAATAAATGCTGCTGCAAAGCCATACGGTGCTTCTGCATTAACAGTGTAACCCCATTGAAAGAGAGGCTTTGGGATCTGTCCTGCTACAGAGCAGGAGTATTCTTACAGAGTTTTTTTGTTTGTGTTTTGTTTTGTTTTGTTTTTAATTTTGTGGAGTAGAACAGTAATTTCCTGCCTACTCTCCCAATGGAGATGCTTCAGGAGAAGCAAAGAGCAGGCCATTCCCCGCTTTGTGCTCTCCCCCTTTTTACGTTTGCCTTTTTCTTCTGTATTTTTCTTCCTGTTCCCTAGCCTACCATAACCTACTTCCACACTTCTGCAATCGCTTAAGAAAAAGTGTTCTCCCTCCCACTCTTTTCCCATGACTACTTCACCAACTTGTTGCTAGAGTCTCAAATCCTCAAGCACTAAAAGAGGCTTCTTTTCTCAGCTAAATTAACACCAATCTGCTCTTGTTAGCTTGCTGTTCTCCTGAGAGCAGCCTTACAACCTCTTCATTTCATTTCCCTGTCTCTTGCTGCTTAAGAAGTAGCACATCCTCACACCAGAGACACTTGAGTAAATCAATTTGCAGTGACCAGCTTAAATCTCTCCTGGGCCACTCTGGTTCCTTTCATTTGGAGCCTTTCAGTGAAGAAATAGCTGCCCTGTGATGGCTGTAAAGGAAACCTGACAAGGGACAGAGGTGAAGTGCTTGTGTTGGCATAACATGCTTGCTCCTCAAGTCATCTCCCACAGCCTCAGTGGGAGCATCACCAGGTCTGCTAAGCTCGTCTAAAAGATTAGCCTTATTTATGATCCTTCCAGTTTTCTATGTACACATTGGACATTTGGGCATTTGTGTAGAAAAGCAGTCTGATTTCTTCCCTCAGGATCAGTTTCATGCCAGTAATCGCTGCCAAACTTGACACAGGCAACGACTGAAAACCTGGCCCAGCTGAAGTCAATAACAAAGCTTCCACAAGAGCCAGAGCCCTGACCGTTGTCAGCTTTTTCCATAAGAACCAGCTTTCTCATTCAAGCTTGTTGGGGGGCTTTCTGTCAAAAGAGATATTCCTTTCCCGTGGAGGAAAAACGGCCAGAAGGCAAGCAAAACAAGCCTGGTGTGGAGAGGATCTTAAATATGATGTTAGGGCTTTTAAAGATGGTCTTTCTTTCTCTTTGAAAGGTGGGGTCTGCTACTTTTAAATGCAGCTGCTAGGTGTAAAGTTCCCCCAAGGTATCTTCATCACCCCTAGAATAAGAAAAAAAACTGTAAAAAGCATTACATTTTTTTTCTCCCTCTGCCTTTTCTCTAGTGAGTATTTCTCTGAGAGGAAATAACCTTAAAGAAACTTGGAAACGTGTTGTGAAAATCATGCCTGGAGAGGAGGAGCTATCTTACCTCCCGGGGAATTATTCTTAAAAAAAAAAAAAAAAAAAAAAAAAAAAAAGTGTATTTTTTCTTTTACTGTAGCCTGCTTGGATAAACCAGTTCCTGACCGACCTCACTGTCAATCTGCTGCACCAGCAGCTATCCAATTACTCATTAAATGAGTGCAAATCATTTGATGTGCTAGAGATGGCTTGCAGTAGGTTGTGGACTCCAAGTTAGTACATCTTGCTTGAGAAATTAAAGTCCTTGTTGCCATAGTCTTGCTGCATCTCTTTCATCATTGTGTTTTGTCATTTCCCTACACCCCAAAGATGCAAGTAAAATACAAAACAACCTCTTCCCAGATTATATGATCATCCTGGCTCTGAAATTTCTCAAGGGCAAGGGGGGGAGTCTCTCAATATAATCACAGTAGCATTTACAGTAGAGAACCAATGGAGGTTTTAAAAGCAAACAAACAAAAAAAAAGGTCAATGCCATTAATAACATTGATCTCCTTTAGATACGGTTTTGGGTGAACTGAAGACACCATTTGTCTTATGGCTGGAAAGTCCTTTAAATTCCCAGATAAGTTAATTGGAAGCATGAGATTTTCATGCCCAATCCTCACTCTCTGGTAAGAATAGCAGAAGCTGTTTCCTTGTTCTTTGTCTATACTATGCAATCACATACAAATAGCTTCCACATCCCATATTTGCAGTAATTTAAACTTTAGGGGATGCTGGTTCTGTTTGAAGCCACATATTTCCACCAACTGTAGTCAGAAATATACCTGTTATCAAAGGCAGAATATTCCCATCCCTGTCCAGTAGATTGGTTTACTGCAGGAAAACTACATACACAAGCAAATCTCCCAGACATGTCAAACTTCTAACAGAGCTATGAATCCTCCTAACAGTCAGAGATACAACATTAATAACCACAACCATAAAACAAATCTAAAAACTGCAGAATAATAATAAAAAAGATATTTATTGAGGCAACACATGAGATGCAATAGTAAAAGAGCCTCCCTTTGGATCATCAATTCATGAGTTCTGTGATCCTGAATAATGGGCAGGCTTCCAAACGATAAAATAAAACACATCATCTATTCAAAATCACTAACTTTCCTCTTGCGTTCCTTAAAGGTGAATCGCAGCAAATGCATAAATTTTAGTGTGTTGTAACTTGTGTGTCTTTTACTACCATAGGAAGTGAATTTTACAGTATTTATTGGAAATCATTATCTTCCTGCGCTTTTAAAAATTTAATTTAAAATTTGTCAGAGCAGCAAAGCTGCTGTAGTCTAATATTGGTGATAGACTGATACTCTCTGAAAGAACCGTATAGGAAGATGTGCCATGATTTGCCAATGACAGCATCTGTAATGATATTTACTTATCAAAAGCCAGTAGAGATTCCAAAATAAAATCACGTTTGTTTCTTAAAAGGACTTGTGGACAAGGATTACAACCAATAGCAGAAGAACATTAAGTGATTTTAGAAGCAGCAGCATTAATAATAATAATAATAATTAAAACAAAACAAAAAAAAAGGCCTCCATGGAAGAAAAATACTCTGCCCTATCTCCACTCTTCACTGGCTCTTTCATTCTTTATTCTTTTTAATAATTTCCTTTAGGACTCAGAGCAGATGTAACCACTTGATCAATTACAGGGTGTTTCACACCTGCTCTACCCAGACTGAATAGCCAAGTTGGTGAAAATCAGGCTCCTGCCTATTCTAATCAAGGTATTTTTCAGGAGAACAAACATTTTTTTTTTTTGTTGGTGTTCATAAACATTTCTGCATGCAAAACTTCCTTGAAGTTTTGCACCTTATTCAGTAACAGATAAGTAACTTAACATGGGGACATCCACCCCTTATTGTAGGAACTGTGTTGAACACCTAACAGTTATAATTTTAAAGTATTTGTAAGCTCAGAATATGATTGATTAATGAACACCAGCAAGCAAAGGGGGATGTAGTTAAATGCACATGAAATATGTTAGTCTGCATTTGTGGGTACAAACAAGTATTTATCAATTTTGTTGTAAGTGGACGAGCAATTATCAAGTGTTTCTACCTGACCATCATTGACCAACTGATTTTTCATAGGTGTGGTGGTAGAGGTGATTATTATAGGTTGAAAATTGCTTTCATCCCAGCCTGAGGAGTGTTGAGGTTTTTCTCTTTTAACATCTTTCATGTATTCTATTCTGATTCAAGTAAATGGAGGTTCATTTTGAGTTTCATGAAGTTCCTAATAGCTTTTCATGGGCTTTCTGACAAGTGGTGTTCTATGACTTGCTTCTTTTGATGATGTCAATTCGTTGTTCTGCAAAATGCTTCTATTTTGGTGTAAAGTTCAACCTGTAATTGATTATTACCTTATACAGGCTTAACAAAAATGTTGGAACCAAATACCATTGTATTTGCAATGCCTTCACAACATGGTTTAGGATCCCAGACCTCCTACCTAACCGTAAATAATGTAAGGGGGAAAAAAAAAAAAAAAAAAAAAAAAAAAAAAAAGTGATATTTTTAAACACATGGAAACTTCAAAAACAGTAACATATGGTACATATGTAACTGCTAAGTACCCACCAAGAAATCCTTGAGTTATCTCCATAAATACTTAATCCAGAGATACTCCCAAAAGCGAGCCCCTAAATAACCTTTTAATAACCACACACTCAAGAACGGGCTTCATCATCTCTAATCCATCTGAAGGCTTCTTCAGTGTTTGCTTCTGAACCAACAGGAGCGACAAGAAGCAGTATCAAAATGCAAGTGCAACTGTTTAGTTTCTTAAAATCTTTAAGCATTAATGGCATCACAACTAAAAAATTCTTGCATTCTTTCTTAGATCCAAGCAGGCAAGATTTAATGTGATCAACATATAAAGGTCCCAGTCTATGATCTTCTCTAAGAATGTATAAAAGACAAGTTAGATCTACCAAGATTTTGTAGTTTTAGTTTTATGGAGGTAGACAAGGATTAGGCAGCTACCAGAGGAAATCAAAGATTATTTGTCATTTGACATTTTATAAAGTATTCTGTAACAATCTGTAAAAATGTCAAATACAGAAAAACATTTGACACTTCCTTGCTGTTCTCCTTTGAGAAATCCACAGCAGCAGGGTTTAGACCTGACACCTTCAGATCCCCCAAGTATCAGTTCCCTCTACTCTGATAAAAAAGGAGCTTGGCCAGCTAATGGGGCTAGAAAGCATTGTCATTTTGCAAGCATCAGGCCACAAGGAGGAACAGATCATAACAACCTCCCCCAGCTCATAACAAGAAGAGCAATGGTGTGAAGCCCTGTGTGCTTCATGCAGTTTATTTCTACAGTTTATTTCTATCAGCTATTTCCTTCATTTGGTTTACGTTAACATTATAATTTTTGTGAGCAAGTGCTCAGGTGTAAAGATAAAAGGGTAGCACAGAGCCTTATTTTTGACACTGAAAACAGCAAGAAACCTCAGTAAGAGCTGCAGACTCATATAAAGGTACCACATGTATTTCACAATGGAAAGATACTGGTTTTCTTTTAATTGTGAGTGATGGTACAGCCCTCTTATAAGTGTCCTGAGAATTTCAGTAAACACCTTGACTGCCTAAAGCTCCAAACAGAGGTGTGTTTGGGTAGGGTTTTTGTTCATTGAGGTTATAGAGGAAGCACACAAAGGCTGTTTGGAGGTGAATCCAACGTAGCAAAGTGATTTAATGGCTTGAATGTTTCTGTGTATGTATCTTAATTATACCTCAGGTTTTAAAAACAGTAACAACAACAAAACAGGCAAAAACTGGAACTTCTTCAAGAAGAATAAAAGACAAAGCAATAAACTTCTAAAAATTACTCTCGCTTTCAGAAATTACGTAGTCCAAAACTGTCTGTCTGCTGTTTGGTGTGCGGGCACCTGTCCCATCCTTTAAGGGTAGGATGGAAACTGGCTTCCAGTCAGACTTTTACAGAGAGGTATCCAGGGAGAGCACGGAGACATTTTCAGAAGCAAGGCTGATCGCAGGATTTTCAGCCTGCTAAATCAGGTGGGAAAAGATGTTTGCACCATGGCTGCCAGCTTTGCCTCATTCCTCTCCTGACAGCAAACCCTGAAAGTGACGTGACGGATGTCTATGGCTTGTGAAAACGCGGGTGCTTTCGGTATGCGTCACCTGAATCGATGGCCCGAGCGCTCCCAGCTGCTCAGCAGCTCAGCATGCCATTAGGCAGCTTATTACCCCAGCAGGCCCACCTGGAGAGCCTGCCCGCAGGCATTTCTGCAGGCAGCCTGTAGGCTGCTCCTGGTGTCTCCTGTCAGATGGGGCAACATCACTCTCCCAGCCCCTCTGGAGATCCTCCCTTCTGAGGGGGGGTGTGCCCTCAGCCAATAATTCATATTCTGGGAAATGGAGTGAATGCAGGATGCTAGCAAAAATGCTCATCGTCTTGCTTTAATGAGAGAACTCTGAAAATTTGTCAGTTTTAGCCTAAAAGCACTGCTGTCTAGTCTTCTGCCTCCGTTGGTTAACTGAACACCGTGCTCCAAACAGCACATTAGAGATGGCAAACCAGTTCCCTACCTAGGGTTACCTCAACAATTTCCAAGAGGATGGCTGTGGCTCTTAGTGCCTCTTTGCACTGTGTTTATTTCAGGCTGTAGAAAGAAACGAGGTTAGAGTTTGTTGTCTGGGTCTAGGGATCTGCCAGTTGCTGAAGAAGAGAATCAGACTCCTGAAATCTGTGCTGGGGAAAGAGGAAAAAAAAAAAAAAAAAAAAAAAAAAAAAGTCAGGTACTTACTAGATCCAAAAAAAAGAATACAGTAAACCAAACAAGCAAACAAACGAAACACACACACACAAATAAATAAAAAAAATAAAAGCAGCCAAATGCTGTTGTATTTTGTCCCACCCCACAAAAAATATGAAGAATCAATTTGAAAGGTCATCTGCCATGGAAATTAGACAGTAGTCCCAAGGGTTGGTTTAGGAGGCTACTGGGACTATGGGGATCATTAATTATCTACATTCGAAGCTTTTCAGAGTAAGACTGCGCTGCCATAAGCCTGACAACACACAGCAGTTAACATTTTTTTCGTGCTCGGCTCTTGAGTCATTTTCTCCTTGCTTTCCAGCATTTTGCCTCCATATTGGCTTTAGTCTTAGTCACTGTAATGTATCCATAAATATTGCAGCTATGCTGTGACTCTAAGGAGTTTTACTGAATTATGCAATATTTTTAACCAAATTATTAAATTCCTTCCAAAAATTTTATGTGCTTAGCCCCGTCTTCAAAGGGTTATGCTGTGGAAAGTTTGTTCAGAGCTTTAAAATAAATTTCTACTACAACATGAACTACAGTGGAGTCTATAGCTTTTGTAGCTATACATTAATACCTCTTTAATGTGAAAAACCCTGCAATGGTTTTGGTCTAGATTAGCGTTACCAGGAGAAATACAATGAAACAGGATAACATAGAAGTTGTTTACTTAGCGCTATTTCATAAATAAGCTAAAAATAATTAATACAGCTATATTAAAGCAATGCCATGAACTAGCTTTTATGGCAGTCAGTTGTAAATACCATAACAGATTTTGTGTGTGTGTGTGAGCTTAGCAGACTAAATATCCTAGAAATAAATGCAGAAAGAATTGCATTTTTTTTTTCACATAATTGTGTTTAACTCATTTGTAGTCTTGTCTCTCATTAAATAACCCCGAACAGGTATCCCAATAAATAACATTTTTCCTTGCCCTGCTTGAAAAAAAGGACCAACAAATATATTTTTATCTATAAAGAGATATATATGGAGGACTGATTTGTTTAGAAACTCTCTTCTTCTATAGACTGCAACAGAACCTGACTGAGTAGACCTATATAAAATGAGGAATGTGATGTTACTTACTTGTCCTTCAGAGCATTGGATAAACGTATTAAACTGGACTTCAGCATCCCCCTTAATAGTATTCCTGTTGCTAGGAAACAGTTATCAGAACCCCATAAGCCCTGTCTTTGGGACTGCTTTCATACTCTACCCAGATCCCCTGCTCTGACATCCTTGAAATTGTGTTTCCATTTTTCAATGTCTTTTCTGCTGTTTTTCTCCATTTCTTTTTGCTTACGAAATCCAATTTTGCAAATGAGTAGATACATATCATGTAACTAACCAGCTGTGTAAAATGGAGCTCTCTTTCAAAATATATCCTCTTGGTATAGAACAAAGGTATTTCTGGAACAGCTTTGCCTCCTCGCCATTAGTCCTGGGATAACTGTAAGTGTGGATGGGACTACCGATGGAAGATTGCCACATTCTAAGTGTTTACTGAAATGTCTGTATTTCTGCTTAAAATAAAATGCTTTCTTTCCTGGCACTGATCAGGTATTTATTTCACCCCACTTACTACAATATTATGCTTGATTGGAAGCCTTGTTGTTTTATTTGATGCTCTTTTAGATGATTCACTCTGCATATGAGACTTTCCATGGATTTACTAGAAGGAAAGGGCACTAGGTTCTCCTGCTTATCAAGCTTATAAATAGATTGCACGGCTTATCTTTCAAAAATCCTACCAAAGCCAAAATGATAATTATAGCTTTATAATTATTAAAATGTGTTCCTAGCTGAGCTTGTTATCACCTCTCAAGAATCAATGAAGGAATAGATGCAGTGGATTTGATGACAGGGTTGTTTTAGTGCTTCTTGTTTTACAAAGCACAAGTTAGGAGGTGGTAAAAAGGTCACAGAAGGTGGGAAAAAGGGTGTATTCAGCATTCTGCTGCAGAAGGTGCTCTTTAGTATCCTCCAAGGATGTTTCTAAAAAGCAGGTTTGAGATACAAAACAGCCCAAAGCTTCTAGACTTACCCTATTTAACCTTTTACATATCCCTGATTCAACACAATCTACAGATACACATAGCCAGGACACTTTTCCCTCAGTGTATCAAACTTCTGACCTTGCAGTTGTTGTAAGTCAATCACAACGACACATCCTGCTGTACCATGTTATAAATAAAGGTAACTTGCTCATCAAATGCCAAAGAGCTTCCAGGACTATACAGTCTGATCCTGCAGTTCTCACACAGGCAAGACTGCCACTGAGCTAAGACTTTATTTATACTACTGATGGTCTTGGCTCCCTTTTATTCATAGTGGTATAAATCAGGATTCACTCAAATTAAATCATGGGTTTAGACAGAAAATCGAGTGTGAATGGAGAGCCAAAGGACAAATTCCTGTATGCAGTAATCTTTCTGACTTCAGTGCAATCCCTGAAAACTTTCTCAGTGGACAGTTTGTCCCCCAGCCACCTGAAACCCTTGGGAACCTTGTCTCTGTGGGAAGTGGAACTTCAATGCCACTGAAAATATTTTCTGCATAATTTTTGGTCCTCATTTCTTACACTGCTCTCCTGTGTAGTTGTGTTGCTGCAGCCAAGCTGTACAATCTTCCTTCTGCTTCTTGCAGTTCTGCAGGGTGTCACAGAGGCTCTCACTTAGGTCTGCCACTTTGCTTTTCCAAATGGAAATTCAGCTTAAGAAAAAAAAAAAAAAAAAAAAAAAAAAAAAAAGAGAGAGAGAGAGAGAGAGAAAGGAGGCAGAGGCAGCTTGCTAAGAGCAGTTACTGCAGACTCGTCCTGTTGTCCTGAAAGGAGGATCCTGATTTTCTCATTCCTGGTTATGGGCCTCAGATCAGCCATTATTCAGGAGCTGAAATACTTGATTTATATCACTAATAAGTGATACAAAATTTGTTTTGCTGCCAATGCAAGCCACACAGAATGCACAATGTGAACCAATATACATGTACTGTAGATCACAACAGGCCCAGAAAAGAGACAATGTTGTAAAACAAATCTATCCTACAAAGCACAATCTTGCCAAGCAAATCCCAGTATTGGGGAAAACTACCCCCCAGTGAATTCAGAAATTGCCCAATGAATCTCTAGCATCAAAAAACAGGCATTTCCTTGGATTTTACATCCAAATCAAACTACCTACTGAAAGCCCTGATTTCAGGAAAACAAATTGTTCCAGTATTATGGCCGCCTCTGGGTGAGGTCATTAATATGAGAACATATATATATAAGCCAAATCAAATACAGATTTAGTCAAATTCCTGTTTTACTGTGGCAGAGTTGATCACAACTTCATCACTTGAATTTGCTTGGCTGTCATTCATTAAAATATGAGTACCAGCTATTTCACTTTGGGCCTAGTGACAAGGCTAAATAGTGCCACAGTAAAGAAGTATATGAGATATGCTCCAGCTGTCCCCTACAGCTCCTCCATCCTAAATATATCTCTTCAGTGGTTTGGCTGACTTAGTTTCCAGGAAGAACTAGCAAAGGTTTAGCTTTACATATGGTTAGCAAACTGTATGGGCAATAAATACAACAGGGTTTCTGGGGAAAAGTTTGTTCTCACAACACAGAATAGAAAGAAATGGCTTTGCTGTGCTTGTGTGCTGTGTTGAAAATAATTTCTGGAAAAACAAACAAACAAACAAACAAACAAAAACCAAACACTTCATAACCCAGAATACAGTTCTTTTCTTGTTTGCATTATCCTCATTATCCTCAGTAAAACTCTTTTTTTTCAACATACCTACAAAAACTTGGCAACAGCCAGGCTTTTGCTATGCTAAGAACACTGTCTATCAGGCTGGCGAGGGCTGTTTTACTGCCTCCTTACACTCCCGTTTCCATCTGTTGCCTAACACGTAATATTTAAGTTTGTGTGGCAGGGAGAGGTCTCACTGTTGTGGGCTTTCGCAATAGGCAGTGGTCCAAGGATAAAGCTCTTCATTCTAAGTTCTATAAATAATCATAGTTTTCAAGGTTTCTCATCTGTGTCAGCAAAGTGGTATTCCTGGCAGCGACAGACACCTTCATACAAAGGGTCATGGCACAACTCCCCTGGCTGGCTCTTGCCTTTCTCTTTGCTCGTGATTGCTCTGTGCCAGGGCCTGACCCCACTGGCAGCGAGGAGGGGAGAGGAGGGAGAAGAAAGGGAAGGGAAGCACAGGCAGCCTCAGACCCCAGTCTGCTGCCTGGGGTTGCTGGGGGCCTCCCAAGCATCAGGAGGACAGGGGATATGGCAGGGCCAGGCTTACCACTATAGTCCTGCCTGTCTGCTGCCTTGGAGAAGCACCCTGAACAAGGGTCAGAGATGCAAGGAGATCTCTCTCAAACTCCATGCATTTTGCTGCCCTTCAGTGTATCTCCCCTGTATCTCTAATAAATATTTTTATCCCAGTCCCAGACGTCCACTTTCAGTGGAAGCTGTGGTTAGGTAACAAAGGCGGGAAATAGCATCAGAAAGTCAAAACTGTACCTTTTTCTGCTCTAGAAGAATGGGAGTATGCCACTGAGAGAGAAAGCAAGCTGGACAGAGGATGCTAGTTTCTGGACTACATATCTATTCTTCCCCAGCCACATGAGAGATCTGGAGTTGGTTTGATTCTCTGGGGTGTATCAGCTCTTTCACAGCAACTCCTCCACATTAAAACCCTTCGCAGAGCAAAGACACTTGAGCTGTAGTGCTGGTGAGGGTACTTACATTGGAAGGGAAGTTTCAGACAGCTTTGGGATCACATCACTTTCACTGTGATGGGAGACTTTGGGCTGATGCCCTAAGACCTCAGGCTTTAAGCAGCCTTCTAGACAGGAAAATTCAGAGAACATGTCGGAGAAGACATATACCTCGGCCATTCTCCTAGTCATCGTGGACTAAAATGACCGTTTTCATGGTGCTTGTGGGGAGCTTGGCCTGACTCGCCTGGATTGCAGCCCCACCTCTCACTAAGATTTGCTGTTTTAAAGTTCCCCGCCCCTGCATTTTCTTCTCACGTTCCCAAGTGCCTAGAGCAGAGCTGATGCTGTTCCTTGGCCAAGCCCAAAGGCATTTTTGTCACTACAAGGATGCCAGGGCCAAGGAAGTCCTGCCTTTGGATTTGCGCACACAGCTTCCATCACTTTTGCATGCTGTTATCTTGGATCCACTGTCCTGAGTAGCACAGTGGCTGCTGGCACTCGGCCACAAATCCTCTCTCAAGAAAATACAGGTGGAAAGCAGCAATTAATTCTGCTCAGCAGAGCACTCATTTAGGCAGCATGGCTGCTGGGATGATCACTGGAAAGCAGGGTGCTTTTTTATGTTGTCCCTCAAGGCCAGAAAAGCCCCGAGTGATCTGTGACAGTGTTGAAGAAGGTATGTTGGAATAGTTAGCTGGGAAAGATGTTTTTTTTTCTTTCTGATGCCTTTCCCCTAAAGAGCGTTCAGGTTAACAAGGAGAAATTCATCCAATTGTGGAAGCAGAGGTGGCCTCTGGACTCCTGTGAGCTTCTTCTGCTCAAATGAACTTGTTTAGTGAGGCAGCTTCCCAAGCCTGAAACTCATTTCTTTGAACTTTCACACTTTGTGGGCTGGTAATTAAAGATATTAAGGGAAGAGGTTGAGGGAGGGCACAACTGCTCCGCTTTGCTTGCTTGTTTGTTTCTTTGGAGTTCAGCCATCGGAAGCATGATTCCTCTGATGTTTAAAAGAAAGCAGACGATAAAATATCCTATTGCTTTTGTCTCTTGGCTTTCTCAGTTGCAGAGCATATTACTCAGCAGGAGAAAAGGAAGCCATGGCTTTCATCTTGGCATCTAGCTACTTGTACTTATGCTTACGTAATCAGCTCTTCACAGAGATTATTGCATTTTAACCATTTTGCCGATTGCTCAATTATCAATCTGTCATTTCATCCAAACTTCAAGGGGGCTTGACCAGTCCTATTTTCACAGCAGATTCAAAGCCAGTGATCTCTTTGGGATCCTTGTAAACTTTATCTCTGAACCCACTGTTTTCCTAGTGTAGGATGGTCTTGTTTTGTTTCTTGGAGGCCCTTTGTCTGTGGTTATTGCTTTGGCTGTCTTAATAAGTAAGAGCCATCTGGAGGCATGGTTGACCGAGTTTGCACCTGCGTCTACATCTGCACTGTCTGGCCACGTCAGGTGGATGTTCACTTAAAAGATCCATCTCAGTGTGAGAAAAAGGAAAAGAAAAGGGAGGGAGGGTGTAAGACTGTTAATTCCTGCCTCACTGCAACAGCAGGTGCACCAGATGGCTCACAAAGTAATTAGGGTGAAGAAACAGTGTCAAGACTTCGTGCGGTGTGGTCTGTAAATGATCATCAAATCAAATTCTTTATCAAAGAAAGAGTTTTCTCTCTCTCCCCACTGGCAAATCGATACACATTTTAAACAGCGCATGTGATCTGCCTCCTTACGTGCAGGCACCTGGAATGCAGACAGAGAAACCTGGTCAAGAGACCGTTCTTGTTAAGCAACCATCTGTCCTAACAGGCTGTCCCAAAGCATTTCCAGCCTGTTGAGCCGTTCTGCTTCACTTTATTTGAAGACCATCTTTCCTAAAAAATATTTTTCCAACTCCTTAAGTGGTCACGTAGAAGAAATTTTGCTGTGTGGTACACAAGGTAAACAGCACAAAGCTTCCTGGCAGAGACACACTATGGCAGCAGAACAGGACCTTAGGCTGCTTTCATCTACAGACCTAACTATTTCTAAAGCTTCTATTAATTTTCCCCCTTTTCTTAGCTTTTCACTTTGTTAGCTCCCTTCGGCACAGGGAGACGCTGTCTCCTGCTGGAATCTGCTGGATAGATCTACTAGGACGGGGTTAGCATGTCGGATATCCATCAGCATACGGTGTCCACGTCCTAGCCCTGAGCCTCAGCCCAGGGCGTCTCAGTGGGGCAGCATGGCGGCCCTGCGCTGCCCATCAGCCATCTTGGAAAGGACTGCAGCTCCACACTGTCTGCTGTCCTTCTCTTTCCTTAACACTCCTCTGAAACGACCACCATCGTCTTCTCCCCTGTATTTCACAGCTTCGTCCCCCACCTCAGATCCTGCGTTGTGCCCACTGAGCTCCGTGCCATTCTGATGCAGCACCCACAGAGACCACAGCCACCAGTGAGCAGTTTAAGGGTATTTCTGTTTATGTTCTGAAACCTATCTCTGTCACACCGCATTTAATCAAACTACAATAGTAAAGAAATACCGCATGAAAAAGGAGAAGCCTAAGACCAAGCTTTCAAGCTGGCTTCTCAGCTAATCACATAGAGGGGAGGGCGGCTGTACAATGCTTTAGTACTCCAGGATAAACTCTGTAGAAAAAACTTACATGCACAATGAAGTTTTAACAGTGTGTATAACAATAGCCTAGGACTTGAATCTTAGAAAGACAGCCTGTTGTCCTGCTGGTATTTACTACAAAACTGAATCATTTTTGATTTCACTGTCAGCATGGTGTTTTTTTTTCTTCAAATGATATTCTGCTATGGTGAGTTTACAGCTTAAAATTGACATATTTACCTTTCCAAGTCTGTGGGTTTTTGTTTTGTTTAGTTTTGTTTTTGTCTGGAAAGCCAGTCTGTAGCTGATTGTTCTCTGCTAAAGGAAGTTATGTCCAAGTTAGAGTGATACAAAGTCCCCATGGCACACAAGGGGCAGCACATGGGAGAAGAAACCTCAGATGGGTTGCAGCAGAAGGAATTGTGCTGGACTACTGCAGTGTAGGGGCTTATAGTCTGGAAGTATGACGCAAAGCCTGTGAAGCCAAGAACCATCACCAGAACCTGCAGCTGCATTTGCAGAGTTTAGGTATATAAATTTGAAATACTGATTTGATTTATTTTATTTTATTTTATTATTTAAGTCACTCAGAAGCTAGCCAGCAGTATCTAAACCTGCTGGTCTTCAGCCAGAAAGTTTGGCCTAGCTCTTACTCATTTTCTACTGAGATCCAAAAGGCAATCAAGGAATCAGGGAACAGTCTAATCCTCTGAGAGACCAGTAGGTCTTTGGGACTGGACTGGTGACTGGTGCTCTTCCTTCCTTCATCCCTCCCTGGCTTAATGGGCCTCTGAGCCCAATTCTTGAGAGCACACTACCGCAAAAGGTACAGTATAAAACGTGAGAACATGTTGTGTCTTCTCAGGAAGACAACACCGTTTCTCACCTGAGGTACCAGGCTCTCAAGCCTCACCCCACAGAAGGGTCTACATCCCCTTGAATGGTTTTGCACACAGGCTGAAGTTTAGTCTTCCTTGCTAGCTAGCTGAAAGCCGGTATGTTCTTGGGATTTTCTGGACCACCTGGATTTAGTTTCTGCTACGTGAACTAGATATTTTCTGTGTTTGGACCGCACAGTGCCTAATTTGTGGACATATAAATCCTTTACTGCCTCTAGCCCCCTGTTTAATATAGACTCAGATGTTCAACTTTTAATTTCTGCACTCTTTTCAAACCTAGGTAATTATCTATTCTTGTAATTACAGTGATGAGCTGTGTGTGAGTACCTTACAGGTACATTCCTGGTTACTCAGCAATACCTTCCTCCTCCACTCTAGTAAAAAGGAGCCAAATCTCACCATTGGTATTATTAAAATGAACTTTGGAAATCTAACCTAAACAAATTAAGCTGCACTTGTATAACTGCTCTGATCTTAACTATTTCCAAAGCAGATAATGTATTCTGGATCACTTAGTCATATATCTGATGGTATCGTATGTCTTTGTCATATATCTGATGGTATCATATACTACCAAATACGTCTTTACTGAAATGTTAACAAATAATCTAACTGTTCCTAAAATATTTAAACCTTCATTTTCCTGTAAGAGGCAGTCTAGGAGTTTTCCTCAGATTTAGCAAGCCTTTTTTCCTTTGTTTTTGTAATATCTTCATGGGTACCTGAAAATACAGTTTATTTCCCTACTGCTTTTGATTACTCCTGGTTGGTAAACAATGAAGATTAATTGTTTTCTGATGTAGCAGAAGCAAACGCGATTCTTATTCACAAATAACCTTGGCAGTGTCAGGAGGGGAACTCAGAGCCC
Source organism: Oxyura jamaicensis (assembly GCF_011077185.1). Lineage (NCBI taxonomy): Eukaryota > Metazoa > Chordata > Aves > Anseriformes > Anatidae > Oxyura > Oxyura jamaicensis. Next base: position 107,873,557 of record NC_048894.1, read on the forward strand.
TGGGAACAATGTTCTTAGCCAGATGCACTTAGAGAGCTCCCATTGTCGCTACTTGTTAGGGAGATAAAACAATAGCAAAGAACTAAGATATGGTCCAAGTCTCATATTCAAATTAATAGGTAATTAAGTTGAAATGCATCTTTGAACTTATTTCCCTGTTTTTATAAAGCTCTGAATTTTTAATGGAACATTTGAGGATCCTCCTGTTTTCCCATTCTGGCTCTTGCAGGCTTATATAACCCTAGCTTCCATTTCGTTGCTGGAAGACCTGTGGCAGCAACATACAGTGATAGTACTGTTCTTGGGGTTGGTCTGCACAGAAAAGAACAGGAAGCAACCCAGCCTCTCACAGCCCAGGTCCCTGTCCAGTAGCTAAGAGGTGAGCCTTTTCTGGTGCAGGTGCAGTGCTGTGTTTCAGGACTTCTGGTGCTTCCATTTTAGGTTAGTACCTGAATACTATCTCTATAGCAACATGTGGCCATATGACCTGGGATGAAACCCACCTCAGGCACCATGCTGTGTCCCTTTGCACAACAGAAATGTGCACTTAGTTTTGAATTGAAGAGGGCACATGTAAATCTTTTTTTTTTTTTTCATGTAAGTATAAAAGGAGGCAGAATAATTGAACTGCTCATAAAATGAAGTAAATAGATATATGCACTGGTAGGTGCTAGAAAACAAAAAATGTTAGTTGTTTACAAATATTATCTGTTATATGTTGGCAAACAGCAAAAGAAAATAAATAGGGAAATTATACCATTAATCTGTTCACTTTTCCCAGTGGTAATGTTTCTTCAAATCAAATTATTCTATAATGACCTTTTCAGTGTTTTGTATTATCTTTGAAATAGATTGTCTATTATTTTGGAACTACTCTGACCCCTAAAAATATGTCCCAGCTCTTAAACACTGATGTAGAGAAGTATTATTTATTTGTCTTTCACAAAAAGGAAACTGAGATACTGTGATTCTAGGAATCATAGTACTGGTCAAGTGGTCCCAGTGAATTTCCGCACATAATTTTTACAATGGCAAAGACTAACACAGGGCTAAGATCAAACAAGAATTAGAACAGGACAATGACTGAAGCTAGAGCACCTCACACTGAGTTTGGACTATCCTTCCCTGGTTGTAGCAGGAGTTTTGCCTCAGTAAGCTCTACAAAATTAGGTCTTTATGCATGTTAACACTTTTATAAAATGCTTTAAACATACCTCATAGAAGTCATATGTGATGTATTTAATAATGAAGTACTTATTCTCAGACTGTTTGGGTTCAAATGCCTGTTCAGTGAGCTAGTTCTGCGTTGTGGGGATGTCATGCCAAAATATTGAGCCTGTTTTGAGCAAAAAAAACCAACTGTGCTCAGTATAACTCAGCGCTGAAATTATTGTAGGACTAAGCCCTATGTGCCAGATACACTACTTGAATTAAGAGACTCAGTAGAATATTTTTGCAGCTTTTCTAATTAAAATAATAATTATGTAGTGTCTATTAGCATGGAATTCCAAATGTAAGCCTCGGGGTCAAATGGCTTAGAAAAATGAAATTCTCTGCTCCCTTTGTAGGAAAAATAGGAGACGAGCCAGTTCTGGGCAGCTTCATTTACATAAGCTACAAATATTGCTTACCAGTAATTCCATCTACTGAATTCTCTTTAGCTGGAATCTTTCTGCATAAAGGACAAGAAATTATTGCTCATGCACCCCAGCAACATGCACCCCAGTGCTGGTCAATCACTCTCGTCAACAGGTAATGACTTTGTGTCGGATTGTAGAGTATAAAAAGGTCAGTTAGAAGGTGCATAGCCTTTTTCTGAACGTGGATAGTGTTCATAGGTCTGGTGCTCTGGGGTATTGTGGGTAAAGCTCATATAACCTGGTTAGCTTTGGGACTGAAGAGACGCAGAGATAGGAGGCCTGTTTGGGAAGACCATACCAAACCAGCAGAAGTAGATTTGTAACCACAGAATTGAGCCCAATTAGCTGCACATCAGAGTAGATGCTGTTGAAGTGATTTTCTTTGAACTGGAGCTGTATGGTGGAGGATCAATCAATCAATTTATAAGCACCTCGAGGGTAATAATAGTCTAGTGAATGAGAATTTGTCAAGGACAAATTGTATCAAACCAATCTAATTTCTTTCTTTGACAGGATAAGTGAATAAGAGGAAAGCAGTAGATATGATATATCTTGACTTCAGTAAGGCTCTTGAGTCTCCTACACAGCATTCTCATAAGCAAATTAAGGAATATGATTAAATCACTGCTGAGAAGGCTCACAACTGGTTGAGAAAACAAAATCAAACAGAAACTATCAACAGTTTGTTGTCAAACTGGGAGGGCATTTAAAATCAGACAGTTCTGATCCCGGGTCTATTCAGTCCTCTGCTGATCAATGATCTGTATGATGAAATGATGAGGATACTTTTAAATTTGGAAAGAGTTCCAGAAACTGGAAAGATGCTCCAAAAACAACCAGTGGAAATTTGATAAAAGCAAATGCAACTGCTACAGAAGTGTTTTGCACACATGAAATGGGGAAAAACTGGTTAAAAAGCGGTATAAAGCAGGAAAGGAATTATAAGTTAGGCAAAAGAGTGACACTGTTAAAAATATATATCTATTATTTTTACACTGGGATATATACATTTTCATTTCTAAAGGCTAAGAAGCTCTAGATGGCTCTCAGTAGTCCTGTTTGAGCAGAAGGGTTGGGCCAGATAATCTCCAGAGGTGATTCTATATAAAACTAGGTATTCCTGAGGCCGGTGATAACTCAGTTAGAAAGCTATTTCCAATTTCAGGCTTCAGACTCTGGGAAAGATGTAAACAAATAATAGCAGGGCAAAAGGAAGATATTATAACAGGTTTGAAAAAAATTGACATCTGAAGTAAGCTGAAAGTGATGTAGTCCATCTCTGTATCATTTGTTGCACTGGCAGAAAATGTTCTAGAACTTCTTAATGCCATTAAAGCAAATAACTAACGTTTGAAGACTTGGAGTTCAACAGATTTCTGATGCATGTTTGGTTTTGAGTCATTTTGTTGTTTATTTAGAAGCGTAGCTGTTCTTTGTTTCTTTTTCTCCAACTGAAGCTCCTCATCTTTATCCAGTTTTCTTGGGTGATTTGATTTTTGCATTTGGAAATACCCCTAGACAGCTGAAACTCTGCCCTGGATGCTGGCAACTTAGGTGGTTTTTGTTGTTGTTGTTGTTGTTTCTTTTTTTAATCAGTTTGGTCTCTATTTAGGGCTTTGAAATTTTTATAATATTAAACAACTTTCTTCTGCATCTCAGTTCTATTGATTAGACCAACACAGGTGAACTAAATGAGTAATGTTAGTCAAGAAAACACTGTGGCTTTATAGAGTAACTAGTCATGAAGAAAAAGCCTTGAAACATTTCCAGAACTGGAGGCAGAGAATTTATTGTTCCTGCTGGAACCCAGAATAACTACTGCTTTGTGTCATCATTTTATAATCCTTGTCTGTCAATAAACATAACTGTAGCTAGCAATAAAAATGATACAGGCTCAGTCAGGCAACGCTACCCTGGTAAAACAAATTTATGAGCCCGTTAATATTTTTAATCCTGTTACAGAGATGACCTCAAAACCCAGACCATTTATCTAATCCTCCATCCCCTAAAGCAGCACATGTGGGTGTTAGATAAGTGAAACCTGCTTTTGAATCATGTTGGTCTTGGGCTAAGGTTGGGTAACAAGAGGGAGAAAGGGTGGAACTATAGATATCTGTCTGCAAAAACAAACCATCCCCATTAGCGTCTGTCTCCTACCTAGTACAGAGTTGGTCAGTCTTGCAGACTCAAATGAGGCCAGTCATCTGATAACACAAAATTCAGTATGTTGTATTTTTCCCTTCTCCACATCAGTTACATGCCAGTGATTATTCCAGTTCCACCATTGATCCAAGATGACTTATCTCAACAGGGAGTCGTTCTGTTTACACTACTTCAGAAATCTCTGAGATGTTATTTGATCTACGGCATCCATTAGACACACAGAATACATTTCCTTCTCTACTGTTTCATCTTATTAGCAAGATATGGCAATGACACTGTCTGCTAATTGCTATCCAACTAGTGCTTTGTGTCTTGTTAATTTTGACTAAGACATTTTTCCTGCATAACATGCTGTAGATATTATTAATAGGGGAAAGAAAGGTAGTTAATTGGTGTCGTGAGTGTTACACAAATATAAAATTGACTGATAATCACTTTTTTTTTTTTCTTTTTTTTTTTTTTTCTTTTTTGATGGAAGGGTCAACTTTTGTCACCGGCTTCTACTGCCCTTCCCTTCTACACTTTAATGCATTATGTCTCGTCCTTGTAAAAGGTGCTGAGATTCATAATGGCTACAAGAAGAATACATGCTGCTGCCCGTAACTTATAACAAATTACAAAGGGATGCACACTTTTAAAACCTCAGTCAGGTATTCTTAAGAAAGTGAAAGCTAGGGGGGTCCTAGGTCAGAGTGCATTTTTCCACTGATTGAGTCTCCTAGAAAGTCTGCAAGATATCAGGACAAGACACATTGTCTTCACAATCCAGTTACAGGATCCACCAAATATAAAGGGAGAGATGCATGCTGTTCTTATTTGTGGAAGTCAGATAAGGAAGTCTGTCAACAGAGGTTCTGCTTCTAGTCCTACTCTGTCATATAAGGGAGGAAACTTTGATGGTTCCATAAAGTGATCCTTTGAGTCCTGAAAGCAAATAACTTAAACTGCAAGGAAAACTCTTTTCTTTCACCCAAACTACTTATAAATTCCATTTGTTCTTGGACTTAGACCCAAATCCAAACTTCCTGCACTGCCTCATCAAAAATACAGGTCGTTGTTTCAGTTCTTATGTCTTATGTATGCCAGTGTCATTTGCTGCACCCAGAGAGAAGCATCTGAGGCCAAACAAACAACGTCTTTTGCAGAGCATCAGCTAAATGTTGAGATAGGTGCATAGGAACAGCATTCAAATACCCTAAAATAGGGGATAATGGAACCTTTCTGGCCTTGAGGAAATGTATTTATACACATGGTCATGTAGAAGAGATGGACTGAATGTAAGTTATCTGTAGCTCTCTTTGGAATGTTGGAGTTTCATGGGGAATTAGGGTTCTGCATCCCCCAGTAAAGCCAGAGATGTTAGTATGCACCATCTCTGAACTAAGGACAAGACTTTCTAGTTACTTTATCTGTCTGCAACAAAGGCAAAATCGGTAAGTGTGTGGAATGCTCCACATTGTATTCAATGTCTGTCTGTTCGCTTACAAATGTTTACTTGACAGAAGATGTTCTGGTTTTGATGTTCACTTCATTAAAGTTTTCATACATGAAGAACCACCCTCAGACAAATAAGCAGTTAAGTGTAGCAGCAAAAAAACAACCCTAACAAGACCATAATATTAATTAATTTCTTAAACATTGGAATGTATCTCTGGATAACCATCAGAAGGAGCTACACAAGAAAATTGAAGAGATAAAATGAGTGCAACAAGTCCCACTAGGTTCAGCACAGTCTAGTGACAGACTCAAGATCTATCTTCCTTCAGAACTACAAGAAGGTTATCTGTGATCTTAATCACGTGTGATATGGGTGAGCACAGCTCACAGCAGCATCCTTGCACTTTTCATTCCGCCCAACGCACTGCTGCTCCAGCACACAGAAGCTGATCAGTCCCAGCTTCTCAACCACTGTCTGAACTTACAGACATTATCAATTTAAAAATCACACTTCCATCTGAAAATATTTTACCAATATTGTTATAGTAACACCTACAATTAAAGAGGAGGAAAAGAAACCTAACAATTTTTATCTCTTTTCTCTCTCTCTCTCTTTTTGTTGTTGTTGTTGTTGTTGTTTTGGTGCATTTGAAAGCAATCTGTATATTGTCTGTTTCAGCGTTTGTTCAGTCTGGTCACTCTGTTGTCCTGGGGGGAGTGGAATAGGGAAGGGGTTGGGAAAGGAGACAGAGAAAACCATCACATAGCAACAAAGGAAGGGATTAAAAGGAAACAGGGTAATATGATTTTAATACCTAGGAAAAAAAAATAGTTTAGGGTTTTTTGAATGCATCTAGAGAAGGATATGGAAAGTATTTTAATTCACTAGATATTGAGCTAACAGTTCATCTTGGAGAGAGGGAGAGTTGTGTCAATTTTCTCCCTGCAGGGAAGGCAGAACAAGCCGGGGAGGAAAACAGGTGAGAGGCTTTCATCTCTCCTGTTGCTGCCAGTCTGTGCCTGTGTTGAGCTGTGCATGTGTTACACACAGCCTGGGCAAAATAACTGATGTACTTTTCTTGCAAGTCTGTGAAGGAGCAAGCACTCTCCCAATCAGAGCGCTTCCCCTCTGTGTCTCAGTGCAGTTGTCAAGTTTAAAAATCACAGGTGTTGCACATGTTCAAGGAATTGCTAACTCACCCTTCTGATTTCCTCCTTCCCTTCTTTTCAGCAGGTGGTCCGTCTTCATTTTCCTCATGCAATATCGCTCCTTGTTTTCTGCCTTCAAATGTAACAGTGACGCAGGATGAAAAAAATGATTATCAATAGTATAAAGAATACCTCATTAGTTTTGATTTATTATTTTTACCCCTTTCCTCTCCCTTACAGAGAAAACTGTAGATTCAATTTGTGAAGGACCTGACTGGTAAACTGCTACTAAGCAGGAATTCAGCTGCAGCAAAATACAATGCAACAAGAGCAGTCCTGATAAGCTTCCCCAAATCCCTTATCCATGAGCTCTCTCCTCTCCTACACAATTCATGACACAATGGTTCTTGTAATACTGACTACCCTAAAAGGCCACCTTGAAGTTCACTTCACAAAATACTATTTCCAAAACATGTTTTCCAAACTTTATTTATGATTAGAGAGAGGAGCTGAAAAGTTAACCTCTGATCTAGACTGAATAACTTTTTGCTGGTTCACCCTGAGCTGTCATTGCCACTGAATTGACTGAAAGAGACAGAAAATGTGAGAGGGAAAAACCTGTTTTCTGAAAATCCTGTGATTTTTCCGGTGTCTCACAGACAAGTTGGAACCAGACTATACCAAGCTGCTTTTTAAAATAACACTCCTATTATTGCAATATTTCTTCTTTTAAAGCAGAAATTTTAATGACGGATTTGTAAGTGATGAAGGATGCCATTTCCCTACCCCCCTTGACAAAATGTGCAGGAGTCTTTAAATGAAGAGGCTGTTGCCACACCCTGAAAGAGCTGGTTCCAGAAACATGTTTGGTCCTTGATATGACTGAAGTGGTTCTGCACTCACCAGAGGTGACCAACCCCACAGGGTGCTACTAATCCCCGTTCCTTTTGCAAAACTTCCTGTGTTTGGGAAAGCACTTTCAAGACTCAGATGCTGGGGGGAATTGTAGTGCCCTCAAGCTCTTGGTGCTGGATGGGTGTTCTGGCTATCCAAGAGCCCAGAGGAGAAACGTAGCCCATGGAAATGGGTCCTGGAGGGAAGGAGGGGGAGGAAGGAGCTGCAGATTTGTTTTTCCTCTCTCAAGCTGACGCTGACATATCAGCTTTGTAGGACTGAGGCCTGGCTTGCCCTACATCTCTGTAAAGTGCTTAGCACATTTTGGACCCTACGAGCTGTTGCATTAATAATGCCCTTGGCTCTCAAATTGTAAGCAGCTTTAAGCTCAGCTCAGTCAATATTTAACCTGGGTTGGGAGGGAAAAGAAGGTGAAGCTCCAAGCTCTGTTCAGTTGAGCTTCCAGACTACAAGGAAAAGCTCTCAGCCATAGGCAGATGTTCACATTATGTTCCTGACCACTTCCTTTTTCATTAGCACCGAAACAGTTAATGGCAAGAATTATTTACAGTGCTGTCTTTGGTCTCCTGGTCTTTTCTTCAGCACTCTCTGTGGACATTTTGTTTACTGTCCCCAGGTTTTTCCTTGCAACAGCTGAGACTAGCAGAGATGGCTTAGGAAAAGATCCTTGAATCTAAGCGTGGCACAAAATCCAAACACTGTACCTCTGTACCAGGGCAACCCAAGCTGGGCTGGGCTGTATCTGTAAAGACTATGTGCTATTTAATAATCAGTCGTTCATCCGACATGTGTTTCATGTAGTGGAAATAATTATTGAGGAAGAAAAAAAAAAAGAAAATGAAGTCCAAAATAGTAAGCTGTATTCTCAGCTTTTACAGTGATAATGAGACAAAAGTGATAGGAACAGGATATGATGATATACAGAATTTATGAGGCACTGGAAACAACATGAGATGGTGCAATAATGCTAGCAATAACAATTTGTGTCTTCAAAGTGTTCAGGGCAAGAAGATGATAGAAAAGAATGTAATACAGTTTAACAATCAATGATCTTCAGAATGTAATATTCATGATTTTTTATTTTTTTCTGGGACGATTCTACCCACGATGGTGGAGAATGAGGGAGAGAGAAATTCTGTGTACTAGTTGTAGCTTTGTGAAACAACCTCCATACAAGGAAAATATTACTGAAAGGAAACATACAAGGAAAATGTTACTAAAAAACTGATTAACAGTTATTCACCGTTTTGTATCTCCTAAATACAGATGCATTAGAATAATATAAATTATTTTGTTTCTAATTATAAACTGTGCTAGCGTTATAAATATGTCAAGCTTAACATACTGCAGTCAATATTTGTTTTTGTACTTCCAAAAATTCTAGCCAATGATTACATATTTGTGAATGTGTATTTCATAATTTTCTAATTTATTTCTGCTAGCAAACATTGTTTCTACAAATAAGGATTATTTAGTTCCTCTGTATGGAGACAAGATAAACGGAGCCATGTCATGTGGGGGGAGCATTTGTTGTGAGTGTGTGTGTGTGTGCAGGGGGGTATGGCAGATGCAAGTACCAGCTGAAAGTAAAATGCCTCTACAGAGACTTCAATTATGTTTTTTCTCTTTGTGGAGAAACTTTGTAATGAAGGAAATGTCCTTTAAATTCAATGCTAAGTGCTGCTAGACTGAAGTGTGCATTATAGCTTCAGTCTTAAAACTAACAGATGCTTTAACTTTTAGAAGAAAAGAAAAAGCTTTTTTATTATTATTTTTTTTTTAGACTGTCAGTGTTAGTGGGTGCTTGTTTACAGCCAGTATCCTCAGTATCCTTAAGGAAAACAAACTTTAACCTTGACACAATGATGGAAACTGAATAAAGAAAAGTGACTGGCTGAACTACTCCATTTCCTTTCAAGGGCCTGGTGCAGCAACACAAGGCATTTTCCTGTGTGACATGCAGAAAGTTTAACAATAGCACGTGTGGAAAACTGTTTAAATTATTATTATTATTTTTTTAGTTAGTGATGAATTTCTGAAACAATGAATGTTCAGTTCTAACTTCCTTCAACCCCCCTGTTCTTTGTCCCCCTGGTGAGTTTACACAAGATGTTTACATCATAGCAGGAGATTCAGCATTTCTAAGATAAATCATGTGTATGATGCATTGGGTGTCGATAGGAGCATGAAGGATCGGGGGGATGTTAGACACTGTTTTTATTTTAAGGCATTTTACTTAATGGTACTGGCTAGTTAATGAAGATAAATCTCCAATGTGTACCTCTTGTTGATACCTAAGTTCTGCAAATCAAGGAAAACTGAAACACCTGGAGAACCAAGTCCTCATGTATAGTCAGTGGAGGAAGGTATTTCTAGCAGGGATCTCAGCCCACCCTGAGAGATGTGAAGGATGGACAGCCTTTTCTGCTCTCACCACTAACTCAGTGACTACATGAGAAGCTCAGATGACTTGTTTACAACACTTCAGACTTCATTTTGTATGTGGTTATAGTTAGCTGATGCAAAGTCCTTTTATTTATTAATAATTATCATTATTAAGTAGCTTAGAGTAATTTTGAAGCACTGCAGTTAAAGCTGAACTTAAGAGATGGTTTTCCTGGGTCGTGTCCATTGCATGGTGTTTTCAAGGAGCACAGAAGTGATGGTGGGGCTCAGATCTGCTTTTCATGGTAATACAAATTGCCATGGAAAACAATATTAAGCAAGGAAGGCAAAACTGTGCCCCAGAGCATGAAGAGGATATCCTACTTCCACTGACCACATGCAGATGACAACGCAAACAGGATTTGACTGAAATGTCAGAGCCAGTAGAATCGGCAATACAGATATTTTAAGCAATACAGTTAACATAGAATGTGATGTTTAGGTGCTATTGTGAGTGAAGGATTCTCCAAGCAGGACCATCAGCTAATCCATCTGAGAACCAATGCAATATTTGACATGTCTCATTATCACTTCATTTTTAGTTCTAAAATAAAAGAAGTAAAATATTTCTTATAAGTTTTCTCCCCCCCTTAGACCATTCTAATCAAAATGCACATAACTGCTTTTCTGCATAATTTCAGACCACAAAAGCTGTTAGTCTGGGTTTTGTCTCTTTCCAGATACTCTTCCAGCATTTCCCTGTTCCTTGCAAGTGTTTCCTGTACTGGTTGGCTGCACCTCTTAAAGATTTTGCCGTGAAGCTAAAATGTTCCTGTGCGATTTGTGACCTCCACAACTTTCCTAAACATGAGCATGGGAAGCTTCAGAACTCAAGTTTAGACTTGCTGCACGTTAACGGACTTACAAGCTTCCAGGAAAACCATGAGACCTCTGCTGGTATCCTCTCTTAACAGGGCCCTCCTCAAACAAATTCTTCTTTTTTGATGGGTTACTTCACCCAGTGTATGACAATTCGCTCCTCCCTCAAATGCTTCTTTAATTCCCACTTTGTGCTGAACAAAGACTAGATTTTTATACAACTCTTTAGTTACATGTCTGTTCTTTTCTAGTTTTCCAGGTCTTGTTTGTTCTGAGCCATCACTTGCTTCCTGTACCTCTGTGACTTCTATTCATTACAGAAATATCACTGGAGTGACAGTGGTTAATGCGAACACTTCACAGAATTTCTTGACACCAGAATTATGAAAATCTCCTCTCGCTGGTATTTTTCCATTATTCACTATACAAAGTGCTGAAGCAATACCTCAAGGAATGTTTTTTTTTTTTTTTCTTTTTTTTTTTCTTTCTTTCTTTCTTTTTCCTTGCATCATCCGCAGTTTCAGCTGATCATTGATTTCTTCTGAGCCAGGATTCAAATGTGTTGGACTCTGTTCCTTCTGGCTCCTGTGGATCTTTTGACTGCCATCTGACCAGGGCCCCCATAGCTTTCATCTGTTTTCACTCCAAGTCCTTCTTCTAAAATGTAAAATGATGGCCTCTAGCCAGCATGTTGCCTTTTACTTATGCTGTGGCCCAGACCTCAGTTAAAGATTTAACAAAAGAAAAAAAAAAAAAAAAGAAAAAAAAAAAAAGAAAAAGAAAAAGAAAAGGACTGTTTCAAGCCAAATAAAGGAATAAAATCTAAAAGTTTTTCCAGATGAGAATGTTGGACCTTTCACAGACAGCTCATATACTCTTCATCAATTGAAATCTAGCACAGGCTTTGCTCACATAATAGGAAAGAGCTTTTTTAATATAAACTATTTCTGGAGCTTCCAATTGCTGCATTTTTTTCTTCAATTTCTCTTATCTTATAAAATCTACATGAAAGATGAAAGCATCAGTGGAAGGAGACTTCCTGAGTTACCATCTCTAGTTCTCTGCCTGAAGTTCAGGACAGTGGCAGCAGCTTGTGCTTCATGGAAAACCACTCCACATACCTTCCACTTCTGACCACATAATCAGTCCCCACATGGGTATACAGGGCTGTCCTGAGTTTTCCCCTACCTGTGCAGGACCCGTTCTTTCCAAGGACTGCCATGCCCAGTGGAATATCTGGGTCTTACAAACCATCTCCATACCTGTACAGCGGTGTTTGGTTTGGAGCATCACAAAAGCAGAGACCATATTTTAGCAAACCACTCTGATCAAACTGCGTGATGCTCAGGGGGAGCTCCTGTTTAAAATCCGATGGAGGGTGGGGCACTGAAAGCTGATTATGGTACTGTGAGCTTTTGTTTGCCATTGACATGAATTTACACAGAGAAACTCAAATGAGAGGATAAACTATTTCCTTCCCACTCAGCAAATGACAGGCCTGCTGCAACATAGTTATATACCGTACTCGTGCTGAGCTTTTTCACAGAACAAACTATTACTCAAACACAATGAGTGATTATTACAGTCTTCTCTCTCTGGCTTGCAGATACTGTATCTGTAAGTGCCTCTTAATTTGCTGTTTGTGATGCTCCGTGCTGGACTGGATTTTCTGCTGAGGTTTCTGTTGCAGGCAAGAATTTCCCCTCGCCTTACAGTTGTCATCAGTCGGCTGGGGCAACGCAAACCCAGGCCGGGCTGCTCTCAGCATCCTGGGGCGGGGAAGGCAGTCCTGGATGCACTACTGGGAGAGATGATTCAGGAGGACTCATGACATGAAAGCGCTTCTCTCCAAATACGTGACACATTTGGAATGTGTGACACTTAGAACTGATCCAGCTGGAGAGTTGTTTTGAACAGAAGATCATGGATCTTTTATTTCTCGGATGCCTCCAAGAGAGAATGGATTTGCCTCTCCTCCCAAACCACAGACTTCTTTCCTTCCTCCTTAATTCTCAGAACATCTTACTTGGCAGAGAGGTTTGTGAGCCACTGGTGCAAAACTAAGTTTAGCTCCCAAAAACAGAATCACAGCAATTACTTGTTCTTTAACATTTATTTTCAAATAGCAAAAATATAAATTTGGTTATTTTTTTTTCCTGTTCCATACACTTTATCTTAAGCTTGTTATATCTAATGAAAAACAATATCATTCTTTTATTTTTTTATTTTTTTTGGGGGGGGAGGGGTGTGTTTTCTACTGATTCTGGCAGACACTTTGGAAGTCTTAATACGAGCAGAATCAATGCACTGAATCGTTTCAAAAACTCCTCTCAGTGTTCCAAGCACAGATAGTGTCCCGAGGTCCCAAGTACAGCTATTTCCCATGAAGTTCAAGGGTGACCTTTAATTAAGCTGAGGAACAGGCTGCCCAATGCTGCTTGAAGACTAATATTGTGATGGCAGGTGGGGAAGAAAGTGAATGTGCGCATAACTATTGAGTGTTGGTGTGGCAGAGGAGGGAACAGATAAGGGAGGTAGACATGAGTTGAAGGGGGAAGACAGGCAGGAATGTCGAGGTATCAATGAGGAACGAAAGAGAGAGGAGGATTAAGAGGCTCTAGGAAGCCTGTAAAATTTGAAAATGCCCTGTGAAAGGAGATCTCTTGTTATCAAGGAAGAGTAGAAGGTGTGGCATGCATCAATTAGCCAAGGACTGCGTGGATCTTCTTGCTGTCTGTAACATCATTGTAAGTTAATGTACCAGGGTGAGAAGATAATTTCTTAAACTGTAGAAATCTAACCCTGGATAAAATCAGAGTATCAACTGGATTTCTAATTCTAAGGAAGTTTTCTAACAACTAGATTCTGTGGGAACTCAGTTAAAAGCTATACCTCTTTTTAAGATGGTGTTTGATCACTCTGAAAGGAATTATATGACATGAATCTTCCCAAGCCTGTATTTCTACACCACATCAAATTTACATGCACATACTTATAGAGCTAGATGAAACATGAAATGGGTAATATGAAAGTTTACATGACCTTCTTGGGTGTTATGGTAGAAACTGTGATAATACTGCCACAGCAGTAAATGCTCATTTCATTTGTATATGGGGAAATTGATTCTTCAAGACATTTATTGTCATGGAGTATTTCATGAGACATTCTCAATACGAAACAAAATGTTCTATAAGCAGAATGGCTTTAATATAGCATTGCTTTCTGAAACTGAAATACCTTAGGAAAGATTGTTTCTATAGTAATGATTTGCACAGGAAAAAATGCCCTGAGAATGCTGGGGGAGGAGGAAATGGGAGATGCTGTTGGGTTTCCTGGTTAAATTCAATGAAGTACTGAGTGATGTTGACAAGGAAATTAATGGAGTGAATTTTGTTTTTTAGAAGATGTATTCATAAATATGAGAAATTCACTTCAAGTGGAAGCCTCCAGTCTTTGTATATGCCAGTGACTGGCTCTTTTATGTTTCAGTGCACAAATTAGAGATGCTTATCAGGGTCTTGGAGACAACTCCAGATTTTTGGCAAATTCATCATTAGAACAGTACAGCGTGTAGGGACAAACAAATTAATTCATAACGTTAAGATTTCATTTGTACTGTGGTCTCCTCGCCTTCCTGCTCTTTGTTTTTGTTCTCCTGATTCTCTGATTCATTCTTTTGACATTACTTCTTTCTTTCATAAGCCATTAATTTTCATTGTCTTGGAGACTAGCATATGCTGGCTCACTTTCCACTCTAGCTTTGTCTTCTTATTATTGCATGGCTTACATAAAATTGCCTGCACTAAATAGGAGTCTTTCACTTATTAAATATAAAAGGGGGAGAAGCAAACACTGTATAAAAAGGCCTAAACAACAACTGTGATAAGTCTTACACTGATTCCACAAGCATTCCTAACCTTTCACTAACTGGGAAAAGACATATAAAATGTGTGTGACAAACAAAATAATAATAACAAAAAATATATAAAGGAACACCAGCTTTAAAAAAGAGGACTGCTTAGGATAGTAATGTAGTTTTAAAAGCAGGTGCATTTTCTACTCATCAGGAGAGATGGTAAAATAAATACTCTTCAAAGTGTTTCAAATAGTTTATTACAGCTAGTCTTCCCTGAGCTTTAAAGCTGCTCTCTCACTTCCATAGTTAAGTAGAAAAGTTATCTCTAATGCCTTTTCTTTGTGAACAAAAAAATAATACGTCTCAGATATCTAGACCTTTAAAATACCACGAATAAGCACTTGCAAACGTCTTACTAGCTGAAAAGAAGGAAAAGTTACCTAGATCATAAATAGATCATTTTCAGAAGTTGTAGTGATTAACACCATATAAAACCTTAAGAAAAATCGCCATTAGACAGTTTCTGCCACCTTTAGGCAAGCTTTATAATAGCTTATTCTGAAAAAGAAATCCCATCTGGAAATTAGTGAAAGCAGATACTTTGCAGTCTGTTTAAGTGTGTCAAAGCCTGAGCCAATATCAGCAGAACTTTTGAGATGCTATTTTTGGCTATCTTAAATATTCGTTCAGTTTGGAAGATAATAATTTAATAAGCATGAGTCATCATGGTTTTGTGAAAGGTAAATCGTCTCAGACAAATCATAGTACTTAATGAAATAACTGTTGGTGTAGATAGAAAAGGGAGCCAGCAGATTTAACATATTTGGATTTTCACAAACCAGTAGGAAAATTTAGGCATGACAGATTATTGTGTCATGATCTTTTCAAATATAGGACAGACAATAAAATAAAATAAAATAAAATAAAATAAAATAAAATAAAATAAAATAAAATAAA
>NC_048894.1:107888947-107896243 GCF_011077185.1 Oxyura jamaicensis
AAATAAAATAAAATAAAATAAAATAAAATAAAATAAAATAAAATAAACATTGAGGAGGTGGAAGAAAATGGTTAAGATTTCAAAGGCCTTAGCATTTTCTAAAGAGCAAGGTCCAAGAAGGTTCTCTACTAAGATCAATGTCTTTTAATACCAGTTTACGTACTCTTTAAAGAGTGATGTCCTCTTATTTATGTTCATTAGAATTTTGCCATTAATTTTGGTTGAGATCTGATTTAATAATCAAGTTATAGATTAGATTATCCAGTTTTGGATGATCTTGCAAGCATGGCCAAACCAGTAACACAACAGAAAAAGATAAAATGTGTCTTAATATTAGGCATTTTAATAGAAGTTAAGCATTTTAGGTAGTCTTCATGTGTCATTCGAACGACTTTTGATTTCCTTATATGATTGAGATGAAGGCTTCATGTTTGATAACACAGCAAGTATTTTCAGTCCCGCATGAGCCAAGGGGATTGGCTTTAGCCTTCATACATCTTCTGCTTTTCAGTGTTGCTACCTGTACTTGTGGATGTAAAGGCAATTCCTTTCTGAACTGTGAACTGAATACTGGTGATGGAAAAGGCCCTTCGGAAAAAAACTAATTTACAGCTTAAGACTGAATATTTTTAAGACCTCCAGCAAGAGATTCATGCTGTATATTTTTAGCTGCAGATGACCTGAATCACCGTCTGGCGATGTGTCTAATATACACAGGCTTGACTGCTTTCCTCAGCGTGCTCTGTACTGCATGAAGTAGCCGGTGTGAATGCCTCTTTAGACCATTCAGCACTTATTAGTAGGAAAATTAAGATTCCTACAGTGATATGAAAAATATAGCATATATCCAATAAATAAAATTAAACTCCATCATTTTAGAGGTTTTGGGACAGATATAATATAGAAATGGACAGTTTTTATAAATGCAGAAGAAAAACAAAAAATTACAAAATGTCTCTGTGAGTTATCTTAACCATTGGTGAGGTACCAAAATAAGGAATTTTTTAGCATTTTACAAAAGGCATTGTGTGATTATTAAATGTATAAAAGTATTAGCTTATAATGGCAAAAGGTCTTGCTTCCCACAGAGACAGAGAGGTAGTTATCTTATTAAACTACTACTTTATATAAATACGCAGTTTACAGTTAGCAGCACTTGTATTCCTCTAAATTGAATAAAAATCATTAAAAAAATAACATTTTTCTTATGTTTATCTAATGTTCCCACTAAAAATTAAATTGAATTGAATTAAATTGGAAAAACAAACAAACAAACAAACAAACAAACAAAAAAAACAATTTAAAGATGTACTGAAAATAAATGTTGCATAATATATCTCATGTAATGTAAAGGTTTGGATTAATTTACATACCATTGGTACCAACTTACCACCATACCAGCTTACATAGTGCATTCATTACCAAATATTTTATATATATATATTTTAAAATTAAATACTGTTCCACATGTTCCACACAAGTCCCATGGCCTTCAGACAGAGCACAACATGGCTCACTGATGGTTTTGCTTTAATAATAAGTGAGTAGAGAACAACTTGGCTCTTAGCACCCTGTCTGCACATGTGGTTGAATACCAGTTAACATGGCAGGACTCTCGACAGAACATTGGGCCCATAACCCCAAATTTGAATGCCTATAATTAATATATGTGACTCTGTTTAGCAGGATAGGATAACAAATACCATACTGTGTTTTTAAGTGTGGTATTTTGTTTTAATTCAAGATCTATAAAAATGCGTCTATCAAACTTTGTGTGGTATTTCACAGAAAATGTCAATAAACGTCAGCTCTAAGAAATTTTCCTCAAAATTTTGCCTCCAGAAATCCCACAGCCACTACAGGGTGAAAGTCAGAATACGTGGACAAGTTCTGTGTATGCCTGAAGGTCAGCAAACTTGAGCTTGGATCAATTAACAACGGGTTCATCGACCATAAATGCTCTCCTTTGCTGCAGATGGTGATTACTGACTCCACTGTCAGAAGGAGCTATCTGAACTGCAGTCCCGGATGCTGAGAGAGAGGGCACCCTTGAAGTAATGGAAGGCTGTATTTTACCTACAGCTTTACTTTGGGCACCGAAGTTCAACAGAGCAATGTGCAGTTCACGCTGTCCAATAAATAGTCAAGGTTGCCAGACACTGGCTCCCTGTACAGTCAATGGACAACAGCTGAAATGCCTATGTTAGGCATCTGTATGGTATAAATACATTTATTTTGCAGACAGGAGACAAAAAACCTCTGTCCATAGTCCAAGAAGGTGCAAGTTTCAGGTACTACTCCAAAAAACATTTTATGTGACTGTGCCTGATACAACGCTCAGACTGCATGACTGCCCGCGATGCCTCTTGGATTTTCAGAGTCGCTAAAGAATGAATAATGGGAATGGGAAAACCTAAATCTATAAATGCTAGAAGGGTATAAATTCCACTACTTAAGGAAGTAGAGGAAGTAGCTATAAAAATAAGCAGTAAAGAATGATAGGAAATATTGAATACCAATTCTCTATTAATTTCTGTCAGTTTTTGAAAATCGGACAGTAAGTCGTTCAAGAAATCTGAGACAACCTTCTACTACCACACTGCATCCTTCTGCATTCTGTGTTTATTTTTTTATTTATTTTTTTTTTTCATACTCACATTTGGAAACAGCTAATCATAATTTTTCACTGTTATTTTTGTTTTGTTTTGTTTTGTTTTTCTCTCTAAGGAAAACTTTCACTGTTCATAGCAGTTAGCATTGAATTCTAGTAGTCCTCCAGAGGTTTGCTTTCATTTTCCCAGTAAAACCTTATGCTGTCGATATTGCCCCTTGGTTCTTTAGAAAAATGTGCATAGAATGTTCCCATTTGTTTATAGTGGAGATTTGATTATCTTGTAATTTCCTAACATAGTCTTCTGCTAGGAATAAATCTAGGTTATATTGGCTCTATTTCTTCTATTTCTTATGATTTTGTGGATAATGGCTTCCCTACAGTCTAAGAAAACAAAACAAATCAAAACACAATTCATACTTTTTCTTGCAGTTTTGTGGACTATTTTAAAAAACTTTTTTACACATTTTTAATCTTTTACTTGGTAACATAGTGATTTATTTTCTGAAATTAATATCTGCAGTATGTGAGTTCTGATTAAAAAAAAAAAAAAGAAAAAAAAAAAGAGAGATACTGGACTTATTTCAATTCTCTGTGGGCAATGCCAGTAAATGTATTTAATCATTATAGCTGCAGAAACCTATAGTTGTTATAGGATTTGTTGGTGAGAACAGACGAGGAAATATGGAATAATTGCTTCTGATATATCCTCAAGCTACTTAAGGAAAACAAACAAATGAAAATTAATTCATACATCCATAGGTACTGAAACATTCTATTGCTTCAATTCTAATTCCTTTGCATATCTACTCCCCTTCTCTATATTTATATGAAAAACAAACAAACAAAACAAAACAAAACAAAAAAAAGGTATTGCCAAAATGGTTTTGCTTAAAAAGTAACAAAACTACTGGTTTATTTTTCTGAAATATCTACTTCTGGAGAAGCAATCCATTAACCTAACTTCAGTGCTCATTGAAATGCAGCCCTACTCTTTTTTTCTTTGAACATAATGCATGTTCGTTATGGCATAACTAGTTTTCAAATCACTTCTTCTTATAACATACTTTGAGTGAAATACACTCTTCTTGATTCACAAAAACATTTCATTATCTGAATATAGATCTTACTGCTTCATAGGAAAATCCAAGAGGTGTGCTCCCCCTCCATAACTCCACCATAGAGACCAGGCAACATTTCAAGCCTCCCTATTCCTGGTGCAAGCCACTGGGAACATGGGCTACATTGTCATCTCTACATTACAGAGAAGCCTTCTGTCTAGTCCTTTTAAAAAATGAAAATATTGGGATCTTGGTAGTTGAGTCCTTGCACTTATGAAAATCTGAACTCACATATGGACTGCGAAATAGGTGCAGAACACCTGCACAGGTATACTGCCCAGGGAATTGTGGAGCCCAGGTCTGGATCTAGTAGCACATGGGCAATCAATAGTCCTTTTGTGATCCTGCACAAATTTCAATTACACAAGCTAGACTGCACGTTTAGCTCACTGAACCAGTGGTAGCAGAACACAAGCCCCAGGAGACTTCAAAGCTCAGAGATGCCTCTTGATGATGCAGTTCTTGTTCTGCATCTGTGTACTCGTGGGCAGTAGCTGAGGTCAATCACTGTCTCTCTGAACACTGTGCTGTCTCACTTACATCAAGTCAAGATACAAGAAGCCTAAGGAAAAGCAGAAGAGATGGTCTTTCCTATTACTTCTCAGCTGGATGAGCTGGTAGTCAGAGTCTCCCCAGATCCTATATAGCTCTGACCCTGGGAACAGTATCAAACTTGAGCCACGTATGTTTCTCAGATCATTATAAAGTCCAGCTCTCAGCATCTTAGCTGTTAACCCTAGCTAAATCCATCAGTGCAATGAAAGTAGTCTGAACCATGTTTATTCATTTTATATTCCCTGACGCCAAAAGGGTGTTTTTCTTTAGGAGAGTAAACTTCAAGTAAAGGAGCAAATCTCATAGTTCATGTAATCAAAGCTGATTTAAAATAAAGTTCCAAACTATCAGCTCTATTTAAAACTTCCTTCCTAATAAACAGAAAAAGCTGGAAGGCACTCGCTGATGCAAGTCTACTCTATCAGATGAGTTGCATCTGTTTGATGAGATCAAAACTCAGTAACCTTAGTGAAATAAACTAGATGCCCATTAACACGGTGAGAATGCATTGTTCTTTTCCTCACCCTTTGCGAGAGCCAAACCATTTGAAAAGTGGAATGAATTCTTGGTAACTTGTTTCTTACAGTCAGTCATGCCCTAGTAAATTGTTATGACCTTGAAAAAAAGTTCAATGAAACCACAAAGAGACAGACTATTCATTCTAACTGTTTCAGTTCCCGGCAAAACAGCATCCAGGTCTTGCTGCATTAAATAAATTAAAGAAACAAACAAGATCATGAAATAAATATTGAACAGCAGGCAAAACCCAAACTACCCAGAAGTTAAGCATAGAGCTTACCCTATGCAAACAACTACCAACAATTGTTTATTGAACCTGAATCAAACAAGGACTTCTTTTACATGCTTCATGCCAAGAATTAAATAGGATTCTCTCTGCTACAGGGTCCCATAGGCAAAGTCCCACAGAAATGCTTTTCTTCATAAAAAAGGAACAGCCGGGTTCAAACTCTGAATACATGATGAAAAGAAGCTCTTGAAAACAAAAACTATACAGAGAATAGGCATTAGGTTTAACTTCTGTTAAACAAGCAGCAGAATGAAATGCTAGTAATTAAGGATGGAGACCAGTGGTTACATATGATAAATTATTTGGCAGTGGTTATTTGCTTTAAAGCATATCCCCTTAAGGAGGTATTTATTATTCTTGAAAGCTTATCTGGGAACAAGGAGAGTCTTGGGTAGGAGGCTGGATGCAGTAAATGAAAGAACTTGGTAAATGATTTACCATATAAAAGTTGACTACAATTTTAAATGTATACAGTGATACCATTTTACAAATCAGTTACTCTGTGTGATTATTTATTGTTCTTTTCCAGTTATGACCAAAAAACTTCTATCTAAATTCATTGTTTCCACTTTTAAAGCAGATTGCCACTATATAGTCAGGAAGATTTTTTCTAAATATGAAAAGAATGGAAAAATCAGATAAATTATTTGGCTGCTTGTTACTGAAATTTGGCATGTTCCAGAACTGAGTCAGCAAACAAATATGAAGCAGTTGAGTTAAAGTCATGTCCAACAGCCAAAAAGGCAGATAACTGAGAAAGTGAGCAGATAGCTGGCATTCATAACTCAGCAGAAGCATTTCTTTTTCTCTACTTACAAATAATACCCCATTAAAAAGTGTATGAGAAGTTTCCTTTTTTTTATTGATATTGCAAACAGAATTGGCAGAACTTGGGAATTCAAAACATCCTTCTCATGTTGAGAATAGTTTCTGAATGGATATGGTTCTACATTTTTTCTCACGCCTCACCGTAGTCCCTCCCCATCATTTCTGAGAAAACCTGGTCACAGTGAGGGCTGAATCAGTCTTAATAATTTGAAAGGAAATAACTTCCTTCTTATTACTTAACACACAGATGCTGAGGCTAACCTTTGCTCATGCCTTCTTGATTGATAGCAGCCTTGCTTGCACTCCATGCATGATGGCTGGTGTAGAAGCCAACTAAGCAAGTGATCCTAAGAAGTTAGGAGGAAAACAAGAAATGAAACATCTCCACCTCCTATTTTAAAAGTAACTTATTTAAATATATATATATATATTTCTGTGATGTTTTATTCCATTCAAGACCCAGGCATCATTTTAAAAGTAAGAGTAAAACCCAAACAGCTTTTTAATTATTTAATATATCTGGGAATTGCAGATATTATCTTAATTCTTCTCTGAAACTCATTAGCGAGATCAACTTCCAGGCAAGCTTTTGTAGGCCCTGAATAGCCCTTGATTTCTTCTTCCTTGTTTGCTTACCACAGAATGGCAACACAGATCACTGAGAGTGCTTGTCTCAGTATATGCCTTTACAATTAGAGTCAGCATTAGCTGTAGATTTGCGGCAATAAGACAC
This sequence comes from Oxyura jamaicensis, assembly GCF_011077185.1. Classification (NCBI taxonomy): domain Eukaryota; kingdom Metazoa; phylum Chordata; class Aves; order Anseriformes; family Anatidae; genus Oxyura; species Oxyura jamaicensis. Next base: position 107,895,604 of record NC_048894.1, read on the forward strand.
CCTGCATTTTATTTCCACAATAGTGATTTCTTTCTTCCCCACGTAACATTTTTACCATTTTCTCTCACCATACAAGATGATTCAGTGACAGGTCTTTACTCCTTTGTCACATTGAGATTCTGTATGTCTATTAAGGCTTGTTTTCCTATTCCTACAAAACAAATACAAAACCTCAGAAATCTGAATTTGAAATGTCTGAATCACTTTGAACATTATTTTAATGACTGAAGTAGAAAGAACAATTTTCTCCTCTTCTGCCTGAAGAAGAACAATGTGTGTTTATGATCTTAAAAATACAATATTGTAGCCATGCTAATTTTACAAGTATGGAAGCTGTTGGAAAGAACTGAACACCAAAACTGTTTTTACTTAAACATAGTCTGTTTATGAAGCAGATTGTTGTTTTGGGAAAATTAATGACTTGTTGAAATGTCTGCTTTCAACATTTTCTAGAATAAAAGCAAACTCCCTAAATCTCTGGTAGATTTTTTTTTTTAATTTTGCCTGGATTACTGAAATATTCTTTTGGAGAGAGAGAAAGAGAGAAAGAGAAAGAGAAAGAGAAAGAGAAAGAGAAAGAGAAAGAGAAAGAGAAAGAGAAAGAGAAAGAGAAAGAGAAAGAGAAAGAGAAAGAGAAAGA
>NC_048894.1:107906243-107907267 GCF_011077185.1 Oxyura jamaicensis
TTTTTTTTTTTTTTTTTTCCTGTGGATGAGAGAAAACAGGTACTAGTCAGTAAGGGTGGTTCCTCCTCTCTGCTCATGTCTGATTGGGATAAGAATCCAGCTCTAGTAAATGTTTATCAAAATGGGAAATAGTCTCCTTTAATGGAAAATTAGTCTCCTTTTCAGGAGATTAATCAGGGACCTACAGTGTTAACTAACAAATTTCCTAGAACTGTGGCAACAGAGGGCTTGGTCCACTGCTGTCATGGTGTAGGGAGGACAACCTAAATTAGAGGGAAGCAAAAAGATATGACAGAGAAACAAAGAAACCAAGAAAAAAAATTGCTGTAAGGAAGGTATCTCCAAAAATCATGGCCTTCTGACAGTGAACTGCAACACAAAGATTCTTTGAATGAATATTGCCAGCATCACACACTGGTCCATGGATGCCTATGGTTTGGGGAATGGGTTAGGACAGAACCATGTCTTTCTGTGTGCACAACTGGGCAGCCTATTGCTCCTTATTCTCATCTTGACCTCATTCACCTAGACTGTGTTGGTCATCTGCTTCCATTAGCTTCTGAGTCACCAAAATGTTGGAGTTCCCATAAGTCATGGTGGTGAACTCATGGTGTTCAGAAGCCCCGTGTGTTCTCCTCTTCATGAAGAGACCAAGCACGCCTCAGCCTGGCCTTTTACTTCTGCCCTTGCCGCATCTCTGCATAGCTGCTTAGTGAAATCAGTACGGACAATGAGGAGCTGTCACAAGGTTAGGATGGTGCTTAATATCATGAAATGCAGCACAAGTGCTGAGGGAGCTGAACTGCTGTTACTATTGATTTCACTGGGAACAGGGTTTGATCAAATAGGAACAGTGTTACTGGGGAAAGAGTTAAGGCAGACAAATCATGCTCAGGCTTGTTCTTCTTATAGCCTCGTCATGAAAAGGCAAAAATATTCTGATTTCTCCTTTCGAGTTTTTCCATAGCTACTCTATTACAAAAATTGTGTATCCTTTTGTTTTTTTTTTCTTTTTTTTTTTTTT